>NC_087302.1:5546579-5848627 GCF_015220805.1 Pogoniulus pusillus
GTCCCTTCCAACACTGTGGATGTGTGAATGAGGAGCAGGCTCCTCTATCTGCCATACCTAGAGCCAGCATAGTCCCACCAAGGCCCTGCAGAGTTTCTCTGGTGGCTCCAGCCAGCTCCAGCCTCATAAGACGGCAGCTCCACATCCTAGCATCCAGCCTCATGAGAGGGCAGCTCCACATCCTACCATCCAGCCAGCTGCAGCCTCACAAGAGGTCAACTCCACATCCTACCATCCAGCCAGCTGCAGCCTCACAAGAGGTCAACTCCACATCCTAGCATCCAGAGAGCTCCAGCTCACGAGAGGGCAGCTCCACATCCTAGCATCCAGAGAGCTCTAGCCTCACGAGAGGGCAGCTCCATATCCTAGCATCCAGAGAGCTCCAGCCTCATGAGAGTGCAGCTCCACATCCTACCATCCAGCCTCATGAGAGGGCAGCTCCACATCCTACCATCCAGCCTCATGAGAGGGCAGCTCCACATCCTACCATCCCCTCACCCCTGCATCCCCATCCAGCTCTGCAGCAGTCAGTAGCACTCACCCCTTGAACAGCAGCAGCTCTCCTTGCTGTGGTAGGAGGTTGTCCACATGTGGCTGTGACTCCTCAGCAGCTCCTCCTGTGGGCATCTGCTGAGCTTTAGTGCTACCCACTGGAGAGCAGTGGGAGATGGCTGCAGATGACCAGTGAAAAGCTGGAAAGGAAAACACCAGAGGGTTAGAGCTATGAGTGTGGTGGTCCTGTTTGAACAAAAGACTCCGGGGGGACCTTAGAGCTACCTTCCAGTAGCTGAAGGGATCCTACAGTAAGGCTGCAGAGGGACTTTTCATAAGGGGGTCTAGAGACAGGACAAGAGGTTTGAAGCTGAGAGAGAGCAGGGTTAGACTGGAGCTTGGGAAGAAGTCCTTCAGGATGAGGGTGGTGAGAGTCTGGAACAGGTTGCCCAAAGTGGCTGTGGATGTCCCCTCTATGGAGGTGTTCCAGGCCAAGCTGGATGAGTCCTTGAGCAACCAAGTGTAGTTGAGAGGCTTCCTTGTCCATGGCAGGGGGGTTGCAGTAGATGATCTCTGAGGTCCCTTCCAACCATTTCATTCCATTATATTCCATTCTATTCTACTCCATTATATTCCATTCTATTCTACTCCATTGTATTCCATTCTATTCTACTCTATTCCATTCTATTCTATCCTGTTCTATTCTGTTCTATTCTACTCCACTATATTCCATTATATTCTACTCTATTGCATTCTATTCTATTCTGTTCTATTCTATTCTACTCCATTATATTCCATTCTATTCTATTCTGCTCTATTCCATTCTACTCCATTATATTCCATCCCATCCCATTCTATTCTATTCCATTCCATTCTATTCTATTCTACTCCATTATATTCCATTCCATTCTATTCTATCTTTGAGATCCCTTTCAACCTGAGCCATTCTATCACTGCATGATCATGCTCCTGCTTTTCTACCACCACCTTCTCACTCAAGAACAACTCAGAAGAGCACCTCCAGCAGTGTCCCCACAGCCCCACCAGCATTTACCCTGTGGAAAAACCCTTATCCAGGCAGCACTGGGAGCAGCTGGGAGCAGGTAGAGGAGGGAGAAGCCCATCCTTCAGAGGCTTCATGTAAGCATGGGTTGAAATGACACCAGCCAGCTGGGTGGTGGGGATGCTGCTGCAAGAGAAGGGATAATGGCTTGTAAAAATAAATCTCTCCTCCAAGTGAAGTGAGTCACTCACAGCAGCCTCTTCACCATGACAAACAGCTCATAGAGCAGAACAAAGACCAGCCCATTCAGTCTCATTACCAAGACTGAATGCACTCTCTGAGCACGTAGAGGCAATGATGATTTATGCTGCAAAAAAAACATTTCTGTGTTATTGATCACTGAGATTTAGAAAGGGAGGGGAGGAACAAACCAAAAGCAAAACAAGTGGGGTTACACCTGGGGAACAGCTCTGTCTTCAGGTCTGAAAGCTAAACCTGCGGCTGGAAAGGAGCTCTGTGGAGAAGGGTGAGGAAGTGCTGGTGGACATCAAGGTCACCATGAGCCAGCAATGTGCCCTCATGGCCAAGAAAGCCAGCAGGATGCTGGGGTGCATTAGGATTTGTTCTCCTGCCTCCCTACTCTGCTTTGGTGAGGTCTCATCTGGAGCACTGTGTCCAGTTCTGGGCTGCCCAGTGCCAGAGCAACAGGGAATGATTGGAGAGAGTCCAGTAGAGCCTACAAAGATGCTGAGGTGGGGCTGGAACATGATTGTGATGAGGAAAGGCTGAGAGCCCTGAGAGTGTTGAGAGTCCAGTAGAGCCTACAAAGATGCTGGGGAGGAGCTGGAACATGTCTGTGATGAGGAAAGGCTGAGAGCCCTGGGAGTGTTGAGAGTCCAGTAGAGCCTACAAAGATGCTGAGTGGGGCTGGAACATGTCTGTGAGGAGGAAAGGCTGAGAGCCCTGGGAGTGTTGAGAGTCCAGAAGAGCCTACAAAGATGCTGGGGGGGAGCTGGAACATGTCTGTGAGGAGGAAAGGCTGAGATCCCTGAGAGTGTTGAGAGTCCAGTAGAGCCTACAAAGATGCTGGAGGGGAGCTGGAACATGTCTGTGAGGAGGAAAGGCTGAGATCCCTGGGAGTGTTGACCCTGGAGAAGAGCAGCCCCAGAGGAGACCTGCTGAATGCTCAGCAAGAGCTAAAGAGTGGGGGGCAAGAGGATGGGGCAGGGCTCTTGTCAGTAGTGCCCAGTGACAGGACAGGGGACAAAGGGCAAAAACTGGAACCCAGGATGAGAACATAGAGGGTGCTGGAGCCCTGCAGCAGGCTGCCCAGAGAGGTTGAGGAGTGTCCTTCTCTGCAGAGCTTCCAAACCCAGCTGGACATTGTGATCCTGGACAAGCTGCTGCAGGTGCCCTGCTTTAGCCAGGGTGGATGGGTTGGACTGGATGATCTCTAGAGGTTCTCTCCAACCTCCCCACTCTGTGATTCTGTGGCTCTGGTGGGAAGCCTGAGCCAGATGCCACCACAGCTGCTGGAGCAGCTCTGTGCTGTGCATCCATTTTGCTCCCAGGCTGCTTCCTGCTTGTTGGTTGTTAAGGTGGAAAGTTTAGCATCGTACAAAAGACGTCTCAATGATCAGCCCCTGCTATCTAAATTAAATCTCCCTGCTGGAGAATTCTGGGTTCCTCACACAATTTCTCCTCCTGAAAACAGCTTCTCATATGGAGCAGAGTCCCACCAAGAGTCTGAACCACAAGGTCACAGCACTCAGTGAGCAGGGGGGGAGGAAATCAGCAAACCAGGAGATTAAGTATTAATTTCAGGGCAAAGTTGCATTTCTTTGAGGTTCCTCTGTGCTGTGTGGCTGCAAAAACCAAGTCTCAGTAATTAAAGGCAGAGTGATTTATGCAGCTGCAAGGTGCTGAGATGTTGATGCTGGGCTGGGCACAGTTGGCCACAGCAAGCCACCTGAACTGGAATTGTTTGTGGCAGGGAAATGCTTTCTTTGGATCATCTTCTCAGTGTCCTGGCCTGCCTAGGCAGTCACCCTGTTCATCTAACTTCCAGCTGACACAGGGACAGCTTGCTCCCTGGCCCCACCAGAGTGTGGCACTGCTGGGTGCTGCCAAGGTGCCCATTTCGAGGGGCAGCTACACTTGCAGGTGCTGTGCCCCCAGAGAGCTGTTCAGCAGGTTAGGAACAGCAAACTTCACAGACTGCATCAGGTGCAAAGGGACTCTCAAAGGTTGTATTCTCCAACACCCTGCCACTCAGCAGGGACACCTCCAACCAGATCAGGCTGCCCAGGGCCACATCAAGTCTGATCTTGACTGTCTCCAGGGATGGGGCCTGACCCACATCTCTGGGTACCCTGTTCCAGCATTTCCTCCCCCTTGTGCAGAACTTCCTCCTGATGTTCAGCCTGAATCTCCCCTGCTCCAGGTTCAAGTCAGGCTAAATAGACCCTGGCCTCTGCAAGCAAGAGGAGGAAAGCAGAGCAAACTCTGCCTCTGTTTTCCCCATTAGTTTTTTGTCTTTGGGGCCTCCTCTGCACCTCCCAAATGCCTCATCCTCAGGGAGGAAGGGCTGTGGGGGCAGCCCAGCTAATAATATGGCTGGTGATAGAGCACAAGCAGCAGGGATCAGGAGCTGGAGCATTCAAGGACTGGCTGAAGAAAGACGAGTCATGTCTGGGGATCAAAGAGAAGGGGCTGGAACATCACAACACAGTCCCTGCTCTGTGCAGTCCCTTCCCTTCTCCTTTAATTTCCAACCCACGCTGAGGATTTTCCCCCTCTGTGATGGATTCATTTCAAATATTGACTCACCAGATCCTGTGATTGATAGAACTCAAACATATTAGCCTTATTACATCTTAGAGACTTAATTAACTTTCAGTAGGTGATGTTAATCAACTTGAATGCTCAGATGTGGAGCAGAGAAGTAAATGAAAGGGAGAAGGGAAAATATCTTCCTGAGTTATTGCCCATGGTGCCTGCTTCCAAGTCAGATGCACTGAGGAGCTGTAGGGGTTTGAGCCATAACCTGCCTGTACCTGGGACATTTTGCTATCAGGGGGCTTCAGTGGAGCTAGGAGAGCTGTTCAGGCTGCAGAGCAGTTTTTGGTCAAGTTAGGAGAAGCAATGAAAAGAAGAACAATTTCAAATGGTCAGGAACAGGAATTGGTTGCCTGGGGAGGTGATGGAGTCAGCATCCTTAAAGGGCTTCAAGAAACCTGTGGACATGGCACTCAGGGATGTGGTTTAGTGGCTGTGGTGGTGTGGGGTTGATGGTTGGACTGGATGATCTTAGAAGGCTCTTCTAGCTGAAACAACTCTATGAGTCTGTGATTCTGTGATTCTATTATTCTGATTCTGTGATTTGATTAGTCTGTGAGTCTATGATGCTGTGATTCTGATTCTGAGTCTATGGTTCTGTGATTTTATGATTCTGGTTCTGTGAGTCTGTGATTCTGTGATCCTACTATTCTGATTCTGTGATTTTATGATTCTGTGAGTCTCTGATTCTGATGCTGAGGCTATGATTCTTTGCTTTTATGATTCTGAGTCTGTGAGTCTGTGATTCTATGGTTCTGTGAGTCTGAGAGTCTGTGAGTCTGTGATTCTGTGATGTGAGTTTATGATTCTGTGAGTCTCTGATTCTGATGCTGAGGCTATGATTCTTTGCTTTTATGATTCTGAGTCTGTGAGCCTGTGATTCTATGATCCTATGGTTCTGTGAGTCTGAGAGTCTATGAGTCTGTGATTCTGTGATGTGAGTTTATGATTCTGTGAGTCTGTGATGCTGATTCTGAGTCTATGATGCTGTGATTCTGATTCTGAGTCTATGGTTCCGTGGTTCTATGATTCTGAGTCTGTGAGTCTATGATTCTGTGAGTCTATGATTCTGATTCTGTGATCCTATGATTCTGTGATTCTATGAGTCTGTAATTCTGTGACTTTACAATTCTGACTCTGTGATTCCCTGATTCTGAGTCTATGATTCTATGAGTCTATGATTCTGTGAGTCTATGATTCTGATTCTGTGAGTCTGTGACTCCCCAATTCTCTGATTCTCAGCCTGTGACTCCATGACTCTGTGATGGTGACTCTGTGCTTCTACAACCCTGCAGTCCTATGATTCTGTGACCCCCTGACCCTGTGGTTCCACACCTGCTTGCACAGCCAACATCTCCACGGCAGCATCCAGTCGTGCACCGAGCAGCACTCCACATGCACAGTGCCCAAGCTGCTGTGCAAATGCAGCTGGCTCTGAACTGCAGAGGGTACAAACAGGAGAACAATATTGGCCATTTGTTTCAATTTTCCCAGCCCTGTCTACATGCAGCACTTAGCAGCTCCTAGAAAATGCCTTGTCAGGAAGTCCCCTCTGTCCCTCGTGCAGTGTACACCAGGGAGCTGCTTCATCCATCAGTGGAAGGCAGCAGGGTGTGAGGCAGCAGCTGTTGGTACACGCACGGATCCTGCAGCCTCTGCTGGGCTGGGAGTTGACAGCTGTTCCTACAAGGATCCCTCACCCAGCCCAGAAAGGCTGTTCCTGCCACAATGCCTTTCACAAACAATATTCCTCATCCTGACACACAGCCACAGAATCACTTTGCTTGGATAAGACTTGCTAAGAGCTGCTGGATCTAAGAGCTGCTGGAGGAGGTCCAAAAGAGGCCATGAAGATGGTTGGAGAACATCCCCTAAGAGGACAGGCTGAGAGTTGGGGCTGTTCAGCCTGGAGAAGAGATACCTTAGAGCAGAGAGATCCCTGGAGAAGGGATACCTTAGAGCAGCCTTCAAGTAGCTGACGTGGGCTACAGGAGAGCTGGGGAGGGACTTTGACAAGGCTTGGAGTGACAGGATGAGGGGGAATGGATTGAAGCTGGAAGAGGGAGATTGAGAATGGAGATTAGGAAGTTCTTGTGACCATTCAGTATCTTAAGGGGGCTACAAGAAAGCTGGGGAGGGACTTTTGAGGCTGTCAGGGAGTGATAGGACTGGGGAGAATGGAACAAAGCTGGGAATGGAGAGAGTCAGAATGGAGGTTAGGAAGAAGTTTTTCACCATGAGGGTGGTGAGACCCTGAAATGTGTTGCCCAGGGAGGTGGTGGAAGCCTCATCTCTGGAGGTGTTTAAGGCCAGGCTGGATGAGGCTGTGGCCAGGCTGCTCTAGTGTGAGGTGCCCCTGCCCATGGCAGGGGGGTTGGGACTGGCTGATCCTTGTGGTCCCTTCCAATCCTGACTGATTCTGTGATTCTATGATTCTCAGTTGTTGACAGTGAGACACTGGAACAGGTTGCCCTTGAGCAATCAGTTCTAGTGGCAGATGTCTCTGCCTCTAGGGGATCTGAATTAGATGATCTTCAAGGTCTCTCCCAACCCCAACCAGCCATGAATCTCTGAATCACCAAGTCCAACCATCAACCCAACACCACCACAGCCACTGCAGCCGAGGTCTCCCCACTACAAGGTCCTGAATCCCTGTGGATTCCCCGAGGCCAGTAGGAGAACAGCTGCATCCACAGTGCAGCTTGCCTGCTGCATGCTTGCAGGAGGATAAATGAAGTCCTAATGTCTATTTGCAACCAGAGATGAATTGAACATCACACAATTAGGTTTTCTTCCGCTCCGGTAGCCACAACAGAGCGATTCGAGTGGCTTGGTGCTGTAATAACTGCAATCTGCTCAGGTGTCTGCACAGCCTGCAAAGCAGAAAATGTCACCACAATCCAAATGACCCAGCAGCACTGGGCAAGTGCCTGAAGGTGCCTCCAGTGACTTGCTTGGGGGGTGGAGGTCGACTGCACTGCCTGAAGGCTTAAGGCTTCAATCGGTCCAAAACCAATTTTGCTTCTCTGCAGCAACAGAAGAAGGACACACAGCCTCAAGCTGTGCCAGGGCAGGCCTAGGCTGGATGTTAGGAGGAAGTTGTTGGCAGAGAGAGTGATTGGCATTGGAATGGGCTGCCCAGGGAGGTGGTGGAGTGGCTGTGGCTGGAGGTGTTGCAGCCAAGCCTGGCTGGGGCACTTAGTGCCATGGTGTGGTTGGTTGGGCAGGGCTGGGTGCTAGGTTGGACTGGCTGAGCTTGGAGCTCTCTTCCAGCCTGCTTGATTCTATGATTCTGTGATTCTCCCTGGGAGAACAGACCTGTTGGGACACAGCAAACACTGCTGGTGCAGGGAGCAGGGCTAGAGCTGAGAGCTATCTCCTAGCCTGACCTCAGAGCTGCTCTGCTGGGCCACTTGACCCCAGCAGCTGCCCCAGGAGTTATATGATGATAGATGATTTTGGAGGTCTCTTCCAACCTGGTTGATTCTATGATTCTATGATTCTTCTGCCACAGGAAATAGCCAAAAGCAAAAGAGATTGGAGAACTGGGTCCAGTTCTGGGCTCCCCAGTTGAAGAAGGACAGGGAACTACTGGAGAGAGTCCAACAGAGGGTCACAAAGATGCTGAAGGGGCCTGGAACATCTCTGTGAGGAAGAATGGCTGAGAGCTGGGGGAGCTGAGCCTGGAGAAGAGCAACCCCAGAGGGGATCTGATCAGTGCTCAGCAAGAGCTAAAGGGTGGGGGTTAAGAAGATGGGATTGGGCTCTGCTCAGTGGTGCCCAGGGCCAGGACAAGGAGCAATGGGCACCAAAATTGAAACTCAGGAGGAGAACCTCCTCTGGTGTGATGGTGCTGGAGCCCTGGAGAGAGGTCGTGGAGTCTCATCCAAGGACATTCCAAACCCTCCTGGGCAAGCTGCTGTGGTTGCCTCTGCTTTAGCAGGGGGGGTTGACTGGAGGATCTCCAGAGGTCCCTTCCAACTCCTACCACTCTATGCCTCTGCAAGTGACTCTCTGTCCATGAAGATGCAGACTGGCCATTTGTTGTCTTCACAGCACTTGTATGAGGGGTTAGGGGGGAATCAGAGACACTTTCATGCTCCCCTCAACACTTATCTTTTTTCTGGTGGTTTATAAATGACAGAGAGACCTGTTTAGAAAGAGAAGGGTTCTGAGATGTGTGCTCACAGGGGAGCTAAGGTTTAAAGAAGAAGGGGGAGGGGGGAAGTGCTAATAAAGCAATTTTAGAAGTTAATCTCAGAGTTTATTTTCTCCTTTGCTGCTTTTTCTCCCCTGGGGACAGATTTCCTTCTTGCCCTGCAAAGGATTTAGTATGAAAGCTTTTCTTTTTCTGGAGCCAGCAAGAGACAGTCAGAAGTGAGAAGAGTTTAGCTATTCAGAGGTCAAAGAAATGATGGCTGCTGACCTCTTTTGTTCTGAGCCAGTGGCTTAGGAGAGAACATAAACAGATGAGAGACCTCCATCCTCCAAAGCCAGCACTGCTGCAAGGCTGACATTGGCTTGGATGAAAGTCATTTGCACTCCTTGCTCATCTCCTAGCACGTCCCAGGCTCATGGAATGAAATGGCAATGACAACCTGGAGCCAGGTGAGAAAGGCTCTCTCTGCACATGTTGGGGCTGACCCCAGCAGGATGCTCTGCAAATCTTATCAAAACCCCAGGGAAAGTGAGATCTTGGCTTGATGGTCAGGCTCAGGCAAGGTCCTGATTCACAGCTGAGTGTTTGGTTCAGTATCTGAGTCTTCTGAGACCCAGGCTGCAAACTCTGAGTCCACTGCAACGCAATCAGTGCTAAGCACTGGGAGGTTTCTCACTTAAGGAAGATTTCAGAAGCTGAATTCCCTCCCAGCTGAAGTCAGCAGGTGAGTCACAGCAACAAATAGGCAGAGAGCCTCAGTGACTAAAAACTAAAGCAATCTGTCAGTGCAGGGCAAGGAAACCTCTCCAGCAGAGCATCCTCTCACAGAATGGATCAGGCTGGAAGGGACCCTGGAACCTCATCTTGTCCAATCCCCCTTGCAGTCAGCAGGGAGATCCCCAACCAGACCAGGGTGCTCAGGTCCCCATCAATTTTGGTCTTGAATGTCTCCAGGGATGGAGCCTCAACTACATCCCTGGGCAACCTGTTCCTGTATTTCACCACCCTCGTTGTGAAGAGCTTCCTCCTGGTACCCAGCTTAAGTCTCCTCTGCTCCAATCTCAGACTACTGTCTCTCATCCCACCAGCACAGACCCTCCTAAACTGTCCCTCCCCAGCCTTCTTTTATGTCCCATTCAGATATTGATTCAGATATTGGAGCCAGTCCAGAGGAGGCCACCAAGATGCTCAGAGGGCTGCAGCAGCTCTGCTCTGAGGACAGGCTGAGAGAGTTGGGGCTCTGCAGCCTGGGGAAGAGAAGGCTACAAGGACACCTTGGAGTAGCCTTCCAGGATCTGAAGGGGGCTCCAGGAGGGCTGGGGAGGGACTATTGACAAGGTCTTGTAATGCCAGGAGGAGGAATGGGTTTGAAGTGGCAGAGAGGAAACTGGAAGTGGATGTTAGGAAGAAGTTGTTTGCAAGGGGGTGGTGAGACACTGGCACAGGTTGCCCAGGGAGGCTGTGGAGCACAGAAGGACCCAATGTGGTCAAAGATCACATTAAGTCCTTCTGTGCTCCACAGCCTCCATGGAGGTGTTCAAGGCCAGGTTGGATGAGTCCTTGAGCAACCTGTTCCAGCGAGAGGTGTCCCTGCCTATGGCAGGGGGTTGGAACTGGCTGAGCTTTGAGCTTCTACAATTCTACAATTCTATAGGATGCTCCCTCCCTAAGTCAGGCTCTGCCTCCTCTGCACTGCAGTGATGCTCTGGCAGTTTTGGAACCAGCTTTTTGGTGGCTGCAGCATCCTGTGACACTGATTTCTGTGTTTTAAGACAACGTGAACCGCTGTCAGACTGAAGTATGGTCCTGCCAGTGAGCAACTTTGCTTTATGGCTCCAGGGCACTTGCTTCTGCTACCCTACACCCTGCCTGTAAATCATATTCAGAGGGAAAAAAAGTGCTCCTGGTTTTGTGCCATAACTCATAAATAGCTTGATGCTGCATTTAGGTCTGTTTCTCTTTTCCTCTTCAAACTTCTATAGTGATGGATTCATTAATTAAAATAAGAGTTGGGGCTGTTCAGCCTGGAGAAGAGAAGGCACAAGCCCTGGGAGGAGAGGCTGAGGGAGCTGGGGGGGTGCAGCCTGCAGCAGAGGAGGCTCAGGGCAGAGCTGATTGCTGCCTGCAGCTGCCTGCAGGGAGGCTGTAGCCAGGTGGGGTTGGGCTCTGCTGCCAGGCACCCAGCAACAGAAGAAGGGGACACAGCCTGAAGGAGACCTTACTGTGGTCTTCCAGTATCTGAAGGGGGCTAGAGGAAAGCTGGGGAGGGACTTTTTAGGATGTCAGGTAGTGATAGGTCTGGGAGAAATGGAGCAAAACTAGGAGTGGAGAGATTCAGAGTGGATGTTAGGAAGAAGTTCTTTACCATGAGGGTGGTGAGACCCTGGAACAGGTTGCCCCAGGAGGTGGTGGAAGCCTCATTCCCTGGAGGTCTTTAAGGCCAGGCTGGACGTGGCTCTGAGCAACCTGCTCTAGTGTGAGGTGGCCTTGCCCATGGCAGGGGGGGCTGGACCTGGCTGATCCTTGAGGTCCCTTCCAGCCTTCTATGATTTTAAACAAAGCTCTCTCTGGCTTTTGTGACAGTTGTGAGCACTCTGCAGCTTTGGAAGTGAGGCTTGGTGTGAAAGCAAATGAAAAATGGCTGTAACACTTCATGCTTTTTCTCTGCTGACATGTTTACACAGTTTTTTGGCTCATGCTGACATAAAGAAAGGAACTGGACACCATGGGAGCAATGGCTTTGGCAGCCCAGAGCCCAGCTGCTCCTCGCCTGCAGCCAAGCAAGGAACCGGCCGCAACATCTGGAAGCCTGCAGTGAAATGGGAGAGAGTTATGAAACACGAAACAGGCTTGATCCAGGGGCAGCACCACTGGTATGAGGTGTTGGAGGCTTTAAGAAAACAGAGTAGGCTTGGCTTTTGCAGGGAAAAAAAAAACCCAGAAGTCAGCAGCTAGCCACAAAGTCGTGCAAAATTAAACCAGATCGTTGCATATTGACCTTGGCTGGAAAGTGAGCAGAGGCAATTGGCAATCATTAAGGTGGCTGAAGGCAGTCTGCAGTCACCTTCTCGTGGGCTTCAGATGGGTGACCCTTGCACAAAGTGAAAGCCAAGGATGTCAGCCTGCAAGTTGCTGAGCAGAAGAGCTTGGTGTGATGTGCTGCCCAAAGCTGTGACACGGAGCAAAGCTGCTCAGGAGCCCTTGGAAACGCCTTGCTGAAGAGCAGGTGACCATGAGTGTGCCTCCAGGGGTTCAAATGGCTCTCATTAACTGCTCACACTGGGGAAGAGTGGTTGGAGCTTCTATAATGCACCCAGAGGAGCTGTAAGGAGCAAGATGTAAGAAAACTTGAATCAAATCTGACTTTCCTTTCAGCCTGCATGTGGGCAGAGAGGCAGGAACGTTTGGTGGCTGAGCTGGGAGGAGGGTGGCAAAAAGCACCACGAGTGTCCTAGGAATTCACTGTTGAAATGGGTTCAGTGCTAAAGAGGATGGAATTCATTAGGCCCCCACTGAGAGCTGGACTTTGTAAGGACCTGATGCTCTTTGGAAATGTAGGATGGAGCAAAAAAGGTTTGGGCTGCTGAACACTCCACCCTCAATGGTCAGGGCTTGGATTATTGATGCTGATCAGTCCTTAAAGGGTGAGTGGCAGGAGGAGGGGACCAGGCTTTTTTCTCAGTGGTGCCCAGTGAGAGGATGAGGGGTAAAGGGCACAAAGTTGAATGTAGGAAGTTCCATCTCAACATGAGGAGGAAATTCTTCACTTTGAGGCTAGCAGAGCACTGGAACAGGCTGCCCAGAGAGGCAGTGGAGTCTCCATCTCTGGAGTCATTCCACACCGATGTGGATGCATCCCTGTGTGCCCTGCTCTGGGTAAACCTGCTCTAGCACAGGGGTTGGAATCAGTTATCTCCAGAGGTCCCTTCCAACTCTGTGACTCTGTGGTTAGCCTGGATGGAGATGGGAGCTTTGCCTGGGAAGATCTGGATGCAAATGGGAGCTTTGCCTGGGAGGGTCTGAATGCAAATGAGAGCTTTGCCTGGGAGAGTCTAGATACAAATGGGAGCTTTGCCTGGGAGGGTCTGCATGGAAATGGGAGCTTTGCCTGGGAGGGTCTGCATGGAAATGGGAGCTTTGCCTGGGAGGGTCTGCATGGAAATGGGAGCTTTACCAAGGAGGGTCTGCATGGAAATGGGAGCTTTGCCTGGGAGGGTCTGCATGGAAATGGGAGCTTTACCAAGGAGGGTCTGCATGGAAATGGGAGCTTTGCCTGGGAGGGTCTGCATGGAAATGGGAGCTTTGCCTGGGAGGGTCTGCATGGAAATGGGAGCTTTACCAAGGAGGGTCTGCATGGAAATGGGAGCTTTACCAGGGAGGGTCTGCATGGAAATGGGAGCTTTACCAGGGAGGGTCTGTCTGGAAATGGGAGCTCTGCCTGGGAGGGTCTGAAGCCTGCACCTCCCAGTGCAGCTCTGTGGACGAGGAGCAGTGCAGAACAGCGATGCCTGAATGGAATTCACTCCAAGTCTTTAAATCAAGCCAGGACAGGATTGTCTGATCTGAAATATCTGCTTTAGCTCAAGCCATGAGATGTAAACTCAACTCAAACCCTCCAGCCTGAGCTAGCCAGAGGAAGGCTAATTGATCGTAATGATCCCTTAAGAGGTGGAAATCCAAGAGCGGGTAACTATCAATCTGCTTCCTAATGGAAAGGTGTGCTTGCCATTAAACTCCCCCTCCTTGTGCTCTCCACTTCTCTCTCTCTCTGAGTGGTTATGCTATCCTAATCACTGCAGTAAATAAAACCCCTGGGTGATAATTTCCAGAGCCATGGAAAGGTGTTTGGGGAAAATGAGCTCTCTGCTCCCCCCCCCCCCACCACCAAAGGCTTTTCTTTTGCTGCCTTGCTGAAGGCTGGAGGTATTTTTGAACAGAACTAGCTCCACTTTCTCAGATGTAAAGCAAAAGCCAGATCCCTCCAGCTGTTGAGCTAAACAGAGTGTTATTCAAATGATGTGGAGGGGGGAGAAAAAAAAATGTCATAACATAATGAGAATCAAATGCTGGCTTCAGGCACTTTCAGATTTGAGGGCTTTGGAAAACAACAATAGCAACAAAACAGTTCAATCTTTTATCTGCCAGGAGAAAATGGTCATTTAAATAAACATTAACTAAGCTGAGGAACATTGATGTTGCAGGAGCAATTTGTTTCTGACAGACAAGATTGGTAAAGTCTTACTCTTTCCAATAAGAGGCATTTTCAGAGCAAGATTAGGTGTGCTGAAGGCCCAGGACTGCTCCTTTCCCTTTCCTGATTCCCTCTGGATGCTCTGAGATCTCCAGAGCCAGGGAAGGGGCACTGGAATGGGCACAGAAGCACAGATTGCACTGGGTTGGAAGGGACCCTCAGAGCTCACCTTGTCCAACCCCCATGCAGTAAGCAGAGGCAAGTCTGACTAGAGCAGGCTGCCCAGGGGGATCTCATGGGCTGCTGGAGATGAAGAGAAATGCTCAGAGTGTTTGGGGATCTCATTTGCCTGCTGTTTCCAGCAATCAATCCTCCAAACCTGCCTTTTGCAAAGTGCAAAGTAGAAAGCTGGTGGATTGGCTGCTTTCTGCTCCACACTGCCCAGCCCTCTCCCACACAGGCATCTTATTGCTGTCTACAACTACCTGAAGGGTGGTTGTGGCCAGGGGGAGCTTGCTCTCTTCTCTCAGGTGGCCAGCACCAGAACAAGAGGACACAGCCTCAGGCTGTGCCAGGGGAAATTTCAGCTCGAGGTGAGGAGAAAGTTCTTCACTGAGAGAGTCATTGGGCACTGGAATGGGCTGCCCGGGGAGGTGGTGGAGTCGTCGTCCCTGGGGCAGTTCAAGGCAAGGTTGGATGTGGCACTTGGTGCCATGGTCTAGCCTTGGGCACTGTGGTAAAGGGTTGGACTTGATGATCTGTGAGGTCTCTTCCAACCTTGGTGATACTGTGATACTGTGTGATGTGAGGCACTGAAGAAGGCACCACCGAGCCTGCAGCAAGGAAACACCACGTTCAGGTGTGTCACCAGCAGGAGGGGTCTGTGCCCCAACCTCAGCACTTTTTGGCAGTGCAGGAGTCCCTGAGATGTACTGGGGCAGCCCCAGGCACACACCAAGGAGCAGAGCCTGAAACTCAGTCACAGAGCACCTGACAGGCTCACAGGACATCAGGGGTTGGAAGGGACCAAAAGAGATCATTCAGTCCAGCCCCCTGCCAGAGCAGCACCCCACAATCTAGCTCAGGGCACACAGGAACACATCCAGACAGGCCTGGAAAGGCTCCACACAAGGAGACTCCACAACCTCTCTGGGCAGCCTGTGCCAGGCTCTGGGACCCTTCCAGCCAAGAAGTTGCCTCTTGTGTTGAGCTGCAACCTCCTGTGCTGCAGCCTCCATCCACTGCTCCTTGTCCTATCCCAGGGAGCAGTGAGCAGAGCCTGTCCCCCCCTCCTGACCCCCAGCCCTCAGAGAGTTACAGACATTGATTCAATCCCCTCTTCTCCAGACTAAGCAGCCCCAGGTCCCTCAGCCTCTCCTCCTCAGGCAGTGCTCCAGTCCCCTCAGCATCCTTGTTAACTCTGCTGGACTCTCTCCAGCAGATCCCTGTCCCTCTTCAACTGTGGAGCCCAAACCTGAAGGCAGTACTCAAGATGCCCATCAGAGCATCTCTCAACCCAGGTCTGAGGGCAGGACTCAGGGCATGGTGGAGCTGTGGCAGGAGAAGCACACCCCAGAGGCACACACACCACACTGCCTTTCACACTGGGAAGGTTTTCAGCCTCTGCTATCAAGAAGAGCAAGCAAAAGTGGACACCAAAAGCATGGGCAAGACAGCTGAGAGTGGGCCTGAGGGGAACTGAGTTGTTGGCAACCAAGAGCAGGAAAGATCTGTGAGCAGCCACAGAAGGAAGGGAAGAAATTATTAACATCATTAATCTGCTTTGCAGCAGCTACTTGAAGTCTAACCACAGGCAGGGAAGACACTGAGTCAGCTCTGCTCAGTGCAGAATCAAAAGAGAGCCTCAACACAAACATCTTTGCTTAAATATCAGAAGGCAAAAGCTTTGCCAGGCTGCTTGGTGTGTTTAAGCAAACTGCTTGGAGGCTACCAAGGGCTGAGGCTTCCTAACAGAACCTCCAGCCACGACACAGGCAGCTATCTCCTGAATCAAGCCCTGAATTTGAGGCAATATGCAAGAGAGGAAGAACAAAAGGATCCTTTGATGTCTTCAACCACATGGGGCTTAGCAAAAAAATGCAAATGCTCTCTCGTGCAGGAGAACACTTATCAATATTAAGGCATACAAGGAGGAGAAGAAAGAAGGAAGAACAAAATACAACACTTAACAAGAGGGTAATTTAGCCTCTTGGCAAAAGCTTGAAGTCTGGCTCATGAAAAATGACTTGCACAATTGTTTTGCAGCCTTTCTGGGCTTTTCTGCATAAATCATGGTATTGATTCAAGGAGAGTATCAGAGTGGCTCAGGTGCACAACTGCATGTGGGCACAGCCAGAGCGAGAAAGGATTTCAGTGTGGAAATCAGAGAGGTAAGAACTATTCCCCCCTGGTGCTCCTACAAGCTCAGCTACAATTGTCAAGCAGCTGGGACATGGGCAGGGGTGATGAAGCTGGGGAGGGGCCTGGAGTACAGCCCTGAGAGGAGAGGCTGAGGGAGCTGGGGGGGTGCAGCCTGCAGCAGAGGAGGCTCAGGGCAGAGCTCATTGCTGCCTGCAGCTGCCTGCAGGGAGGCTGTAGCCAGGTGGGGTTGGGCTCTGCTGCCAGAAAGGCAGGGACAGAAAAAGGGGACACAGCCTCAAGTTGTGCCAGGGCAGGTCTAGGCTGGATGTTAGGAGGAAATTGTTGTCAGAGAGAGTGATTGGCATTGGAATGGGCTGCCCAGGGAGGTGGTGGAGTGGCTGTGCCTGGAGGTGTTGAAGCCAAGCCTGGCTGGGGCACTTAGTGCCATGGTGTGGTTGGTTGGGCAGGGCTGGGTGCTAGGTTGGGCTGGCTGAGCTTGGAGCTCTCTTCCAACCTGCCTGATTCCATGATTCTATGGTTCACTAAAGGTGGTGGTGGTCACCTTCTGCAGCCCTCTGAGGAGAACGTCCAGGCAGCAGATAACTGCCAAACTCCACTCTCTTATCCCACTCAGGTTTGGTTTTCTTTTTCCTTCTGAGATTCAATTCTCTTTTTTGACAGAGCTGAAAAGGGACAGAGAGCATTGGAAGGCCAAGGATGGCTCAGGGAAAGAGAAATAAAATCTCAGACTCACAGCACCATGCAGGCTGGCAAAGCCCCTCAGGAGCACCAAGGCCAACCTAGAACCCTACTCTACAACATTCATCTTAAACCATAGCCCTAAGCACCACATCCAAACCACCCTGAAACACAGCCAGGCTGGGAGACTCCTCCACTCCCTGACCACTCCCTCCATGAAAAAATTCTTCATAGTGTCCAATCTAAACCTCCCCAGCCTCAGCTTGAGGCCATTCCCCCTTTGTTCTGTCTCCAGTTCCCTGTGAGCAGAGCCCAGCAGCAGCCTCTCCACAATGTCCCTTCAGGTAGCTGTAGACAGCAATGAGCTCTGCCCTCAGCCTCCTCTTCCTCACACTACCCATCCCCAGCTCCCTCAGTCACACTTAAGATTTATTCTCCAGGGCCTTCACCAGATTCATACAGTCATAGAAAGGTCTGGGTTGGGAAGGATCTTAAAGCTCATCCAGTTCCAACCCCCTGCCATGGGCAAGGACACCTCCCACCAGCCCAGCTGCTCAAAGCCTCATCCATCCTGGCCTCGAACACCTCCAGAGAGGGAGCATCCACAGCCTCCCTGGGCAACCTGTGCCAGTGTCTCCCCACCCTTGAATGTTAAGAACTACACCAAATATTGCAGTCAGGATGAGGAAGGAAGTGGAGCATCAGGACACTCACCCTTGCTGGCCACATTTCTGTTTCCCAAAATAGAGAGCAGAGCCCCTGCAGCAACACCATATGCACAGGAGGCAGTGACAGAGCAGGGGCAGCAAGGACGCTGTGCCAGGCAGGCATGCTGAGGAAACAAACAGCAAAAGCCTTGGCAATGAAAAGAGGCACAAAAAAAATCCTTGTCCCTAGCACAGGCATGCAGTGATTGAGTCATTTTCTGTCCTGCCTCAACATCTCCTGCATCAGCACATCAGTGCTCACAGACCCTCAGCCGACCCCAGCCCACAGCCTGGTGAACTCCTCTGCGCCTCCCCCTCCACACACAGAGATGTAAACCAAACAAGTCCAAGGTAAGCAACCTCTGTGTGGTTAAACTAGAGAGACTCACAGGGGCTGGGCTTGTACCAGAGAGCAACGTGGGGAACACAGAACCACAGAACCAGGCAGGCTGGAAGAGAGCTCCAAGCTCAGCCAGCCCAACCTAGCACCCAGCCCTGCCCAACCAACCAGACCATGGCACTAAGTGCCCCAGCCAGGCTTGGCTGCAACACCTCCAGCCACAGCCACTCCACCACCTCCCTGGGCAGCCCATTCCAGTGCCAATCACTCTCTCTGACAACAACTTCCTAACAACATCCAGCCTAGACCTGCCCTGGCACAGCTTGAGCCTCTGTCCCCTTCTTCTGTTGCTGGCTGCCTGGCAGCAGAGCCCAACCCCACCTGGCTACAGCCTCCCTGCAGGCAGCTGCAGGCAGCAATGAGCTCTGCCCTGAGCCTCCTCTGCTGCAGGCTGCACCCCCCCAGCTCCCTCAGCCTCTCCTCCAGGACTGTGCTCCAGGCCCCTCCCCAGCCTTGCTGCCCTTCTCTGAGCACCTCCAGTACCTCAACACATCCCCTGAATTGAGCAGTGCTACTAAGTGGGTTTGATGGGGCAGGGAAGGATACAAGGTTGAAGCAGCACATGGTGCAGTGCTGGCATCCACCCTCCAACCCCTCTGAAATGCAGCTGTGCACACACAGCACTTTTGATCCAGAAGCAGTAACTCATGACCACCACCCTTACTGCAGGTGGATGTTATTGTCCTTCTCTGACAAACCACAGAGTGACTTGAGTTGGAAGGGACCTCAGAGCCACCTCCCAGCAGCCCACCTTGCTCAGGGGTTCATTTCAGCCCACAGCATTTGACTCAGATGATGCCAGTAGAGCTGGGTGCAGCCCCATCCTCTTGCCTCTGGCTATCTTTGATCACATTGGGTGATTCTGTGCTCCACAACCTCCCTGGAGATGTTCAAGGCCAGGCTGCATGAGGCTTTGAGCAACCTGTTCTAGTGGGAGGTGTCCCTGCCTATGGTAGGGGGCTGGAACTGGCTGAGCTTTGAGGTCCCTTCCAACCTAAACCATTCTGTGGTGTCTGTCCAAAGCTTCAGCACATGCTTGAACTGAAAAATGAGCTCAGGACACACCTAATGCTCCCCAGTCCTCTGCCACCAAACACACACTGTCCACTGGGCTCAGCACCTCCTGCTTTGGTCAGCTCACAGAAACATTCAGGCTGGAAAAGCCTCTCAGGATCACCAAGTTCCATATTAAACCACTCAAGACTGACAAAACCTTCACCATTTCCCCTTGGAGGTTCTTCCACAAGCTGCCAGGCTTCAGTGTGAGAATTTCCCTCTTTATATTCCACTTCTATTCCCACTGCTATTGAGTTATCTGATGACACATGGATCTACCTCCCAGCAAAGTGCTCTGCTTGAGTGCCTGAAGATGGATGGAGCAGAGCAGGACATCCTCACCTGCTGGCATCTGAGGATCAGCCTTAATCTGAACTAATCAAATGATGCCCTCCCCTCTGAAAAGAGAAGTAATTACAGAGCCTACAATGTATGTCCCTCTTAGGAGATGAGGACTTGGATTTGATTACCTAAATTCTCCTTAATGCTTTATGATGAAGTTAAAGTTGAATATTGCTTTGAAAACAATTCAGCCAGAGCCTCCCCTCTGAAAGGAAGGCTGAAATTGGATACAAACAACCAAAGGCAGCAAGAAATTGTCAGCCTGAGGTTTCTGTTCAGTTGGCCAAGGCAGAAGCAGAGAATCACAGAATCAAGCAGGTTGGAAGAGACCTCCAAGATCATCCAGCCCAACCTATCCCCCAGCCCTAGCCAGTCAACCAGACCATGGCACTAAGTGCCTCATCCAGGCTTTTCTTGAACAGCTCCAGGCACAGCCACTCCACCACCTCCCTGGGCAGCCCATTCCAATGCCAATCACTCTCTCTGACAACAACTTCCTCCTAACATCCAGCCTAGACCTGCCCTGGCACAGCTTCAGGCTGTGTCCCCTTCTTCTGGTGCTGGCTGCCTGGCAGCAGAGCCCAACCCCACCTGGCTACAGCCTCCCTGCAGGCAGCTGCAGGCAGCAATGAGCTCTGCCCTGAGCCTCCTCTGCTGCAGGCTGCACCCCCCCAGCTCCCTCAGCCTCTCCTCACAGGGCTGTGCTCCAGGCCCCTCCCCAGCCTTGCTGCCCTTCTCCAAACACCTTCCAGCACCTCAGCAGCTCTCTGCAATTCAGGAGCCCAGAACTGGACACAGCACTCCAGGGGTGGCCTGAGCAGTGCTGAGCACAGGGGCACAAGAACCTCCCTTGTCCTGCTGCCCACACTGCTCCTGAGCCAGCCCAGGATGCCAGTGGCTCTGCTGCCCACCTGGGCACACTGCTTTAAGGCAGCTGGAAATAAAGTAATATCCCCACTGAGGCAGAAGAGGTTGAACTGGATAAGATTTGTCCTCTGAGGTGGCAGAAAACTAAGTGAAGGAGAAGAAACCTCACATTTTCTGAGAGCATTCTGCATTCTTGACTCTAGCCAACCAAAGGCAGAAACTGAACCTTTCAGCAGGTGACATCTGTGGTGCTCAGCCCAGCTGGGACCCACAGTGGCAACCAAACAACCCGCAGCTGGGTCCGATGGTTGCTGCTGGGCACTGCAATGACTCTGGCCAAGCACATGCACACCTCTGTGATCCTCTGGGGAGAGTGAAGCCTTTTGGCTGAGCCCTTCCTGCTCTCCAGGTGAGCTGAAGGTCTCCCAGAAACCCTCCTCTCCCCCAGCCCTTACAGAATCATTAGGCTTGGAAAAGACCTCTAAGATCGCCGAGTCCAACCACAGCCCAACCACCATGACCCTTCCTTTGAAGCAGATCCCTGCCAGCAGCTGAGCACAGCCCAAGCCATCCCTCACTGCCCTGAGCAGCAGCAGCATTCCCTTGCTCCTGGATGTTTGATGCATTTACTTCATCCCAGCTGGCATGGGCTCAATCAGGCTGGAGGTCACTACTAACGACCCCCAGAGGAGCACCACCCTCTCCTCCTCCCCTTTACATCCTTGGCAGGCAGCTGGAAAGAAAGAGGGATATTTGGATCCTCTTTGAATATTGATCAGAGCATCTTTTCTGCTCAAGCCAAAGTCTATCGATTCCCCTGCCAGCCCACAGCCTGGCTGGATGCTTTCCTGGAGACAGGGAGAAGGCTCCTTGAGTTATGATGTTAATAAGAGAAGCACAGGAGGAGTCCCTGATGTTCAAACCACACCTTCAGAGAGAACATTTTTCATTGGCAGGGGCCTCTGGACACTCTGTGCTTCTTAATGTTTCTCTATCAGCTCTGCTGATGAGCCTTTCATAGAAGGGCTTTGGAAAGCAGTTAACTGCAGTCCCTGCAGCTCTCTCCAGAGCCTGCTTCTATGCAAAGAGCCACTTTGGAGCCACACAGACACCAATGCTGGCACCAGGCCCCACCCCAGTCCCTGTGTCTTGTGCACAGTTCCCACTCCAGCACTCTGCTAAAGCTTGGCATTGCCTTGGAGTGTTGGAATTCTGTCTTTGGCATCATTAGGGAGAAATTTGCTGCCCTGAAGCTGAGCAATGGCTGCAGGGTTGGGGTTATGCATGCTGGGATCACAAGGAACCACCAGAGCAGAGGCCAGGAAGGTGCTGAGGGGCTTGGAGCACCTCTGTCAGGAGGAAAGGCTGAAGGCTGTGGAGCCTGGAGAAGAGCAGCCTGAGAGGGGAAGTGCTCAATGCTCAGTGAGAGCTAAAGGGCCTGTGGGGGGCAAGAGGATGGGGCTGGGATCTACTCAGTAGTGCCCAGGGACAGGACAAAGGACAAGTGGCACATGCTGGAACACAGAAGAGTCCATCTGAGCAGGAGGAGAAACTTCTGAGTGGCTGGAGTGCAGCCAGGCAGAGAGGGAGCTGGGGGTGCTGGCAGATAGTAGCTGCAGAGGAGATGAGCAGTGCCCAGGTGGGCAGCAGAGCCAATGGCATCCTGGGCTGGCTCAGGAGCAGTGTGGGCAGCAGGACAAGGGAGGTTCTTCTGCCCCTGTGCTCAGCACTGCTCAGCCCACACCTGCAGTGCTGTGTCCAGTTGTGGGCTCCTCCATTGCAGAGAGCTGTTGAGGTGCTGGAAGGTGTTTGGAGAAGGGCAGCAAGGCTGGGGAGGGGCCTGGAGCACAGCCCTGAGAGGAGAGGCTGAGGGAGCTGGGGGTGTGCAGCCTGCAGCAGAGGAGGCTCAGGGCAGAGCTCATTGCTGCCTGCAGCTGCCTGCAGGGAGGCTGTAGCCAGGTGGGGTTGGGCTCTGCTGCCAGGCAAACAGCAACAGAACAAGGGGGCACAGCCTCAAGCTGTGCCAGGGCAGGTCTAGGCTGGATGTGAGGAGGAAGTTGTTGGCAGAGAGAGTGATTGGCATTGGAATGGGCTGCCCAGGGAGGTGGTGGAGTGGCTGTGGCTGGAGGTGTTGCAGCCAAGCCTGGCTGGGGCACTTAGTGCCATGGTCTGGTTGGTTGGGCAGGGCTGGGTGCTAGGTTGGGCTGGCTGAGCTTGGAGCTCTCTTCCAACCTGCTTGATTCTGTGATTCTTTGGTTTGAGGGTGCTGAGCCCTGCAGCAGGCTGCCCAGAGTGGTTGTGGAGTCTCCTCTGCAGAGATTCCAACCTCCCTGGACCATTTTGATCCTGGGTGAGCTGCTGTGGGTGCCCTGCTTTAGCAGAGGTTGGACAGGATGATCTCCAGAGGTCTCTTCCAACCCCTACCATGGTGGGATTCAAAGATTCTGTCAATTATTCAGCTCCTTTGCAACCAGCATCCCCTAGAAGATGGCAGTGCCAGCTTGTGCCACCCTGCACAGGTAATTCTGGCTCCTGTGACAAATGACCTCTTCTTGCTGGTATTTTATCTGCTGCCTGAGCATTTCCCTGGCTGCTTTCCTGTTCTTGCAGTGAAAGAAATCTAACAATGAGCACAGTTCCTGTGGCTCTTCCCAAGCCAGGCTGGTGCTGGTGCAAGGAGAGGCACTGAGGACATATTTACTGCCCTGGCTTACAAAGTTTGCTGGCTTCCCTGCTTCCATGAGATATATTCAGCCACACTTGTGATTCCTCTGCATTCCCAACAGATCTTCCAACTGTAGCTGCTGTCAGCACAGGCTGACTTTCACCATATCTCAAACATTCTCCCCCCCCCTCCCTTCATTAAAGTAGAATAATTGTCACAGCATAATGCAGCTTAATGTCACCACACAAGGCACAAGCTCATCTCTCCTCTCCAGGTAATTACATTTTCAATCTATGGGCTGTGCTAAGTTGGTTTATTCACCACCTGCAACGCAGCTCCAGGAGCTACTGAAAATGAGAGGTTTTTATCCCCAGAAGTCTCAGTGAGGGATGGGCATTTTGCCATTCAGAGCAAGGCAGCAGGCAGCAGCCTGGGCCAGCCAAGTGCTGGTGATGGGGTGGTGGGACACAGCCCCTCCCTGCTCACCTCCAGCAGGACTTCAGGAGCCTCTGGCAGCAGCTTGGTGCAGCTCAGCACAGGAGGGGTGGTGGGACACAGCCCCTCCCTGCTCACCTCCAGCAGGACTTCAGGAGCCTCTGGCAGCAACCTGGATCAAGTAAGCACTAATGGGAGGGAGGAACACAGTCTGCTTGTTCATCCCCTGCAGGATTTCAGGAGCCCCTGGCAGCAGCTTGGTGCAGCTCAGCACAGGAGGGGTGGTCAGACACAGCCTTTCACTGCTTGTTCACCTCTTGCTAGGACTTCAGAAGCCCCTGGCAGCAGCTTGGTGCAGCTCAGCACAGGAGGGGTGGTGGGACACAGCCCTTCCCTGCTCACCCCCTGCAAGACTTGAGGAGCACTGCACTTAGAATGCCTGGGATGAAATGACAGCAAAAGGAGCATCTGCTGTAGGGTGGTTTTGGCTTTCTCTAAGTGACTGCTTGCACTGAGAGTCTGAAATGAGAGCTGAGGAGCCTGAAATGAGAGCTGAGGAGAGGGAAGCAGAGTCAAAGGGGCCTGGACAGCTCACTCAGAACATGAATTTTTCCACAATTAGGCCACCAAGTGGAAAGTCCTCTTAACAATGCACTCCTGAGCACCTGAAAGCAGAGGATGAAATGCTTCTCAAGGGGCCACCAAAGCTGGAAAAGCAAATCACTGAGGCCAAAGAAAATGAGATTAAAGGGAACTTCTAAGATGCAGTGTGCCTAGTGACCTCCTTCATACCATGTGCTTTCCTCATGGCCCTCTTCTTAAAAGGGGGGGGGGGGGAAACCATCCAGGAGAATTTATGCTGCTCAGAAGATAGCTGGAGGCTGAGTTGGATTTGAATTTGGATCAAAGTTGTTCTCATTTCCATGCTTTCCTGTGTCTGCATTCCCAACCTGCCTTTTATTTGTGCTTAAAA
This sequence comes from Pogoniulus pusillus, assembly GCF_015220805.1. Taxonomy (NCBI): domain Eukaryota; kingdom Metazoa; phylum Chordata; class Aves; order Piciformes; family Lybiidae; genus Pogoniulus; species Pogoniulus pusillus. The sequence continues at coordinate 5,570,768 of NC_087302.1, forward strand.
TAATGCTTCCCAGCTCAGAAACCTTTGCCATCAGACATCATAAGGAATCCCTGGGCTCACAGAAGCACAGTTCCTGCTGTCTGCTGGCCCAGTTTACTGGAAAGAGAGCATCAAAAGGTCCTCACCTTCACTTTGCACACCAGCACAGTTAACCTAGCACAGGCAGCCTGGACCACCACTCCTGTCCTGCACACTTCACATCTTCATAGGCAAGCAAAGAAGCAGTTTATAGCCAAGAACACCATTTGCTCATCCATGACCTTCCCTTGAGTTGGAATAACACAGCCCCCAAGCCTCCTCCTCCTCCTCTTGTGTGAGGCAGGGAGATGATGCACAAGCACCAGCACCTCCTCCTCCTATTGTTGTGACACAAAGAGACACCTCCCACTAGCCCAAGCTGCTTCTCATCCAACCTGGCTTTGAACACCTCCAAAGAAGAGCATCCACAACCTCCCTGGGCAACCTGTGCCAATGTTTCCCCACCCACACTGTCAAGAATTTCTTCCTCATCTCCACTTGCAACGTCCTCTCTTCCAGCTCAAAGTCATTGTTCCTCATCCTGCTACTGCAAGCCCTTAAAACAGTCCCTCCCCAGCTCTCCTGTAGCCCCCTTCAGGCACTGGAAGGCTGTTCTAAGGTCACCTTGGAGCCTTCTTTACTCTAAGTGGGAGGTGTGAGGTTGGAACTGGCTGAGCTTTGAGGTCACTTCCAACCTAAACCATTCTATGACTCTATTCTATGAACAGCCTCAACTCCCTCAGCCACAAGGGAGGTTCTCCAGCCCTCTGATCATCTTTGTAGCCTCCTCTGGACCCCCTCCAACAGTTTCATGTCCTTCTTGTGCTGGGGGCAGCAGAGCTGGATGCAGTCCTCAGGCTGTTCACGTCTCATAGCAGACAAGAGCTGTGCAGCACCAAACCCTCTCCATAAAGCCTACAATCCTATCACTCCCTCCAAGCACTGCAAAGCCAACACAGTGTTTTAAAGGATGGATTATCTCCAGCTTCTGCTCCTCTTGATGGTTCCACCTCATCTATCTTTGCTACTCTAATTTCCTTAAATGTTTGTTTTCTTTACAGGCTACAAACTCCAGAGAACTTGAAGCACTCAGCTGAGGTTTATGCTCTGACACAGCACTTCATTAGCTGGGAATTCATTTCCAAGGGGGTGGTGGACTTTAATGAACTTGGGACTGGAATGGAATGGTGCTGTTGTGTTCAGGGCCAGGCAGGAACCTAAGGAATGGTTGTCCCTTGAAAAGCCTCCTTGGTCAAACTCACAGAGTCACTGAGGTTGGAAAAGACCTCCAAGACCATCGAGCCTAACCACCAACCCAACACCACCATGGCCACTCAACCATGTCCCAGGTGCCATCTCCACACCTTTCTTGAGCATCTCCAGGGATGGTGACTCCACCACTTCCCTGGGCAGCCTGTTCCAATCCCTGACCCCTCTTGCAGGGAAGGAATTTCTCCTAATCTCCAACCTAAACCTCTCCTGACACAATTTCAGGCCATTTCCTCTCATCCCTCAACTAAAAACTCAGAACACAGCATCCTCATTTCTCTATGGTACCCTTCCTCAATTCTTTACCTTCTGTGGATGCAATATAAAAGAATTTTCCCACATTCCCTGAATTTCAGCCAGCTTTTGATCCTTTGCAGTCACCACCTCAGTGCCATGAGAGGTGGTGGAGCTTCGGATGGTAAACTACAGTCCTTTGGTGAAGGGCTCTGGCTCACTAGCAGCACTCTCCTCTCTTTGGATTGCTCTGGCAGATCTCCCTTTTGAACAAACTTGGCCCTTCATGAGGAGGGACTTTTTCCAAGGATTTGGAGTGCTAGGGTGAGGGGAAATGGCTCTGAGCTGGAAAAAGGGAGACTGAGACTGGAGATGAGGATAAATTCTTTCCAGCAAGGGTAGGGAGATGCTGGAACAGGTTGCCCAGGGAGGTTGTGAATCACAGAATGTGATCAAAGATCACATTCTGTGATTCTGTGATCCTCAATCTCCCTGGAGGTGTTCAAGGCCAGGCTGAATGAGCCCTTGAATAACCTGGGCTGGTGAGAGGTGTCCCTGCCCATGGCAGTGAGGTTGGAACTGGCTAAGCTTTAAGTCCCCTTCCAACCCAACCCATCCCATCCCACGGCTTTATCACTACACTGCACCCCACATTGTCCCTACCCCACATCCCCTGCCCCTGCCATAATCCCACCTCCAGCACCTTTCCTTTAGAGCTCTGACACTCCCAAATCCAGCTGAGACTTTCTCAGGGCTCTAATTAACAAGATAACAAGAAGCAAAACACCCAAAGAGCGAACCCCTGAGTCGAAGACTTTATCTGCTCTTTGCAGCTGCATCTTCTCTTTTTTTTTTCTCCTCTTCTTTTTCCTTCTTCTTTTTTTCCCTTTTTTTTTTTTCTTCCTTTCATTTTATCCCCCCCACCCCACCCCCCATCCCTGAGCTGCATTCCAGGCCCATCAATACCCTTTCCCATTAAATTAAATAGCTTATTGACTGGTGGGAGCCGTCGCCACGAGGCCGATAGGATCCGAGCGCGGCACTTTCTCAGTGCAAACAATCACAGGTCACTGCACAGTAAATCAGTTGGTAATGGAGTTTGAACTCTGGGAATCAGCTCTGTGTACCCTTTTTATTTGTTTTTAATTTGTATCAATGGTAATTCTGTCGCTTCCAATTTATGTGATGGCAGCAGGCTGCCGAGCAGAGGGAGCAGCACTAACGGCGGCGCCGCGGCAGCCTCAGCACCCCTGAGCTCGGGAGGGTTGAGGTCTTAGAATCATAGAATCATGGAATCAGGCAGGTTGGAAGAGAGCTCCAAGCTCAGCCAGCCCAACCTAGCACCCAGCCCTGCCCAACCAACCAGACCATGGCACTAAGTGCCCCAGCCAGGCTTGGCTGCAACACCTCCAGTCACAGCCACTCCACCACCTCCCTGGGCAGCCCATTCCAATGCCAATCACTCTCTCTGACAACAATTTCCTCCTCACATCCAGCCTAGACCTGCCCTGGCACAGCTTGAGACTGTGTCCCCTTCTTCTGACCCTGGCTGCCTGGCAGCAGAGCCCAACCCCACCTGGCTACAGCCTCCCTGCAGGCAGCTGCAGACAGCAATGAGCTCTGCCCTGAGCCTCCTCTGCTGCAGGCTGCACCCCCCCAGCTCCCTCAGCCTCTCCTCACAGGGCTGTGCTCCAGGCCCCTCCCCAGCCTTGATGCCCTTCTCCAAACACCTTCCAGCACCTCAGCATCTCTCTTGAATGGAGGAGCCCACAACTGTACACAGTACTTGAGGGGTGGCCTGAGCAGTGCTGAGCACAGGGCCAGAAGAACCTCCCTTGTCCTGCTGCCCACACTGCTCCTGAGCCAGCCCAGGATGCCATTGGCTCTCCTAGCCTGTATCCTGGTCTTCTCCCAGGGCAAGGGGAAATGGTCTCAAGTTGCACCAAGGAAGGTTTAGGTTGGATGTTAGGAACAATTTCTTGGCTGCAAGAGTGGTCAGGCATTGGGACAGGCTGTGCAGGGAGGTGGTGGAGTCACCATCCCTGGAGGGGTTCAAGAACTGTGTGGCCATGGCACTTGGGGACAGGGTTTAGTGGCCATGGTGGAGTTGGGTTGCTGGTCAGAATGATAGCATCAGTTGGACTTGGTGATCTCAGAGATCCTTTCCAACCTTACTGATTCTTTTAGTCTGCTCCATGAGTACCTTCCTACACTGCTTGATTTCCCTCCAGCTTTCTAGTCCACCAGTGACACCACAAGGATGGGCTCCTTCCTGGAACTGGAGCTTGCAGTGGTAGGAGCAATGGCTTTAAGCTGGAAGAGGAAAGATTCAGACTGGATGTGAGGAAGAAATTCTTGGCAGTGAGGCTGATGAGACAATGGAACAGGCTGCTCAGGGGGGCTGTGGATGCCCCCTGCCTTGAGGTGTTCAAGGCCAGGTTGGAAGAGGCTTTGAGCAATCTGGGCTGCTGGGAGGTGTCTCTGCCCATGGCAGGGGGTTGGAACTGGATGATCTTTAGTTCCTTTCCAGCTGAAGCCATTCTATTATTCTATGCCCGTGGCAGCTTTCCACCAGGGTGCCCCTTTGTGAAGCAACCAGGGGGTGCACCACCACGCCTCTGTCTTCAGATGCTCCTTCTCTGGCCTGTTCCTTCAGCTTCCAACTGCTGAGGGACTCCCACTTGGATGTGAGAAGCAAGGATTCATTAGTGACTCTCTGAATTTGCCTCATCCCTCTCTGAACCCACTTATGCTGTTAGCATTGCTGATACCTGGTGGCACCGAGCACCACAACTTCATTATGGATTACACAAGGAAATTGCTTCCTTCTGTTGCTGTAAACTTGCTGCTGGATAATTTTGGCAGGTGTCTCCTAATATTTGCTGTGTGAGAAATAATGAGTAATCACTCCTGACATGCTCTGTTAAAATCCTCATCCATCACTGCTGCTCCAAGATAAGCTTTCTGGTCCTGCAGCCTCCTCCAAAGCAACCTGGCAGGTCCATAGGACATCCCTGTTGCTGCTCCTTCAAAAAGCATGCAGACATAGAATCATAGAATCATAGGATCACAGAATCAAGCAGGCTGGAAGAGAGCTCCAAGCTCAGCCAGCCCAACCTAGCACCCAGCCCTGCCCAACCAACCAGACCATGGCACTAAGTGCCCCAGCCAGGCTTGGCTTCAACACTTCCAGAGGTCCACCCATCAAACCCCTGTGTCACCAGCTTGGAGACCAGGATGTGGTGAGGGACAGTGTCAAAGGCCTTGCTCAGGTCCAGCTAAATGCCATCAGTAGCTCACCCCTCATTATGAATGTTGTGACCTGTTCATAGAAGGCCACCAGGTTTGTCAGGCAGGACTTGCCCAGGCAGCAAATGACTGATGGAACACCCCTGATAAAGCAGCACCAGCTCAGCCCTGGCCATGCAAAAGTGCTGTCAAACAGCCCTGACTGAGGAGTGTGTTAATGAAACTCACAAGCCTCACCAAAACAGCAAAGGGCTAAACTCTTCCAACAAATGACTCCCAACAACTAATTTGACCAGCTCTCATGATCAGCTTAGGCCCTGAAGCATGAAGATTATCAACCCCATGTCATTTTCTCCTAGCTGCTAAGACTATTCATATGCATATAAATGGCTAATGTCTAATCCTCTAATCTAATCTTTTTTCTCCTCTTTTTTCCCCCCTTCTTTTTCCTTGCTGGTGCTAAAGCTCCACAGCTGATACCCAAAAGCCCTCTGAGCAATGGCATTATTGATAAATTACTGCAGAGAGGAGGAGCAGACTGCAGACACCAAACCCATCAAGCTCTAACTCTTCTGGAAGAGTTTTTATTTTCCTCATCAGGAATCACAGAATTGTTTTGGTTGGAAGAGACCTCCAAGGTCACTGAGTCCAACAATCAACCCAACACCACCACAGCCACCAATTCATAGAACCAACCAGGCTGGAAGAGACCTCCAAGGTCACTGAGTCCAACAATCAACCCAACACCACCACAGCCACCAATTCATAGAATCAACCAGGTTGGAAGAGACCTCCAAGGTCACTGAGTCCAACAATCAACCCAACACCACCACAGCCACCAATTCATAGAACCAACCAGGTTGGAAGAGACCTCCAAGGTCACTGAGTCCAACAATCAACCCAACACCACCACAACCACCAATTCATAGAACCAACCAGGCTGGAAAAGACCTCCAAGGTCACTGAGTCCAACAATCAACCCAACACCACCACAATCACCAATTCACAGAATCAACCAGGTTGGAAGAGACCTCCAAGGTTATCATATCCCAAAGTGCCATGTCACAGGATCCCAGGCTCACAGGATGGCAGGGGTTGGAAGGGACCCAAAGAGATCATCCAGTCCAAGCCCTCTGCCACAGCAGCACCACACAATCTAGCTCAGGGCACACAGGAACACATCCAGACAGGTCTGGAAAGGCTCCACACAAGGAGACTCCACAACCTCTCTGGGCAGCCTGTGCCAGGGCTCTGGGACCCTTCCAGGCAAGAAGTTGCCCCTTGTGTTGAGCTGGAACCTCCTGTGCTGCAGCTTCCATCCACTGCTGCTTGTCCTATGCCAGGGAGCAGTGAGCAGAGTCTGTTCCACTCTCCTGACCCCCAGCCCTCAGACAGTGGGGGCACAGCTCCTGCTCCCAGGTTTGTCATGGCACAGCCTCTCTGCTGCTGTGTGCAGCACCACCTCCAGCCATGGCTATTCAGTTTGCACACCTTCTGGAGCAGAGCTTTGAGCCACATGCAGCAATTACAAACCCAGGCACAGTCCCTGGCCTCTGAGCATTTCTCTAATACAAATCATCAGCCTGCAACTGGTTTTCACTCAGAAGCAGGCTGCAACTCATCAAATCCATTATCTCACTTGGACCAACAAATAAGCATCAAACAGGAACTTTGCTCAAATCACTGCAGACCTGGACCAATTCTGCAACGCTGCCCTGCAGCTGCCAGACTTAGCATCCTATTTATCAGTCCCCTGAGGCCAGCCAGCTTCTCCATTAACTTTTAGCTCCACCTAATAGCACATTCATAAGCAATTTGGTGGGTGAATGTAGCTGAGACTTTAAGCTGATGCATTTATTTTCTTTTTCCTCCCTTAGAAACCATATATTTACTTTTTTTCCCCTCTTCTTGATGATATGGAATTATTTAGATGACATTCAAAGAACCTGTGCTCTTAGATAGGCAAAGATGTGTTTCCTTTTACCCAGACAACACTGCCAGAAAATTGTTCTGAACCTACTGACTTCAAGGGACAGCTTTGCCATGATTAAAAAGGAAGTTTGCATCTGAATATTACCCTTCTCAATAGCTTAAACAGGCATTTCCACGGCAATAGGTTACAGCTCTGCTGTCAGGCCAAGCTGTTCTCTGTTGTAATTCCTCCACATGCTTTACACAGATACTGGGGGGGGGAGGTTGGCAAATACAAATTACTTTTCAAATGTTTCTTCCTGTCCTTGTCCTAGGGACATTTACTGCTCTTTGAGCTTGGCTATGGACAGAAAGGGAACAGCTCCACTTGCTTCCAGAGCTCTTTTATTTGCCTCCTTAATATCTGTTGCACTCAGCAGTGAAAGAGAGTTCTGTGTCTGCAAGGGGTTGTAGTGCTAGGATGAGGGGCAATGGCTTTGGGCTGCAGGCTGGGGACTGAGTGGCTGGAGAACAGCCTGGAAGAAAGGGACCTGAGGGTACTGGTAGATAGTAGGCTGAAGATGAGGCAGCAGTGCCCAGGTGGGCAGCAGAGCCAATGGCATCCTGGGCTGGCTCAGGAGCAGTGTGGGCAGCAGGACAAGGGAGGTTCTTCTGGCCCTGTGCTCAGCCCTGCTCAGGCCACACCTTGAGTGCTGTGTCCAGTTCTGGGCTCCTCAGTTCAAGAGAGATGTTGAAGTGCTGGAAGGTGTTTGGAGAAGGGCAGCAAGGCTGGGGAGGGGCCTGGAGCACAGCCCTGTGAGGAGAGGCTGAGGGAGCTGGGGGGGTGCAGCCTGCAGCAGAGGAGGCTCAGGGCAGAGCTCATTGCTGCCTACAACTACCTGAAGGGAAGCTGTGGCCAGGTGGGGTTGGTCTCTTCTGCCAGGCAACCAGCACCAGAACAAGAGGACACAGCCTCAAGTTGTGCCAGGGGAAGTACAGGCTGGATGTGAGGAGGAAGTTCTTGCCAGAGAGAGTGATTGGCATTGGAATGGGCTGCCCAGGGAGGTGGTGGAGTCACCATCCCTTGAGGTGTTCAAGAAAAGACTGGAAGAGGCACTTAGTGCCATGGTCTGGTTGATTGGCCAGGGCTGGGTGCTATGTTGGGCTGGCTGAGCTTGGAGCTCTCTTCCAACCTGCCTGGTTCTATGATTTCTCACCTCACTTAACCCTGGGTCTGCAAGAACCTATTTGAGGTTGGAGCTCTCAAAAGCACTTCAAACAACTTCTCTTCCAACCCAAACCATTCTCTGATTCTATAATGGGCTCTGAGCAACCTAATCTAGTTGAGATTGCTCCTGTCCCTGCAGGGGAGTTGGACAAGATGACTTTTAAAGGTCCCTTCCAACCCAGTGCTCTCTCTGACTGTTTGGGATGTTCTGTTTGGGTGACTGCATGGCTCAGAGACAGAGCCTGTCCCCAGAGCTCCCAGCCTGGCACCTCTGCAGTGCTGAGGACATGACTCACAAGAAATCATTTAGCATTACTGATTTCAAGACCAGGAGAGGACCTCTGCAATTGTCTTTTAGTGGACCCTCCTTATCAGTATCAGCAATAGGTCTAAAGGTCAAGTCTCAACCCGGGCAGGCAGTTAGGCACCAGCAGAAGTTTCCCACTGGCTTCTGTGCTTAGCTCTCTGCAAGTTAATCACATTTCCAGCTCATCTCCTGGCCTAGGACACTTGCAGTGAATTCCATCTGAACCCCATAGTGATGCTGAGCCCCCACCCTCTCCACAGCTACCTGCACCCTTGCTCAGAGGAGTGGGCAGAGAACACAGCACGGAGGAGAAGTCCCTGCTAACACACCATGGGGGCTTGGCAGCTGCAGGTAGAGGAGGACACCTGCCCCAGAAAGGTGAATTTTCCCCAGAACAGTGTGATCTAAATCCCTGCCCATGAGCAAAGCAGCTTTTCCTGGCTGAACTAAGACCCTGGTGCTGTCTTAGCTGTGGGTTAATGCGGCTTCTGTGGCTTAAACAGGAGAAGAGGAGCAGGCAGAGCGGGTTATGACGCTGCTTCCCTTGTGAGGGAAGCTTTCCTTCCACAGAGGTCACATATAAAATTAAGCTCAGGTCTGAGAGAGCTCTTTCCCTGCCTCACAGCTATGGGAGGATGCTGCTGAGCCTCAGCCACTGCAGAGAGCACCTCCCTGCCTCCCCCTGCAGCCCCCATGCCCTTGCATGTACAGAGCTGCTACTCGTCCTTTGTTCAGAGAAGCTGCAAACATGTGCTGCTCTGATAAGCCCTCCAAAATCAGCCACCCTGGGCCCTGCCAAGGAGCTGAATTTCTGGTTGAAGGCAGGCACCAATTAATTTGTCCTTTCCAAACTGAATGATTCCATGATTCCGTGGTTGGACTCAATGACCTCGAGCCTATGATCCTGTTGGACCAACAAGGAGGAGCCTCCTCTCACATAACCATCCTAAAGCATCTTGATCAACCTTGAGGCAAGCCACAGAGAGCACTCTGAGACCCAAATCGTTGCTTACTCTGTAGCTGTAACAATAAATAACCACAGACACACTGAGGCAGTTCAAACGGTGCTGAAACTGAGGACTCCTTGCAAACACAGCCTGGCAAGAACAGCTCCAAAATCATCCTCTCTAACACCACTTTATTCTCTTGCTCAAGCACAGCACAGGCTGGTCAGTTCCTGGCATGTACCTGCTGCTCCTCAAGCACTCTCTAGCACGAATGGATGGAGAGAAATTGTGTCCTTCACTCTGAGCTGCAATGGCAACCCCTACAAGGAAGGACAGGAAGGTGGATGGGCAGGAAGAACCAGCAGATAGCTTCAACAGAGCTCCAAGATGAGTCCAGAGCTCCTGCCAAGGTCAAAGGCAGTAACTGAATCAAAGAATGGCTTGGAGGAGTCCTCAGAGATTACCAAAACTACAACCTCCCTGCCATGGGCAGTGACACTTCTCAGTCTGATTTGCTTGCTCAAGACCTGACCCAGCCTGGCCTTCAACAGCCCTGGGAAGGAGGCATCCACAATCTCCCTGAGAAACCTGTTCCAGAGTCTCACCACCCCTGTCCTGAAGAACTCTTAGAATCACAGAATCATAGAATCAAGCAGGTTGGAAGAGAGCTCCAAGCTCAGCCAGCCCAACCTAGCACCCAGCCCTGCCCAACCAACCAGACCATGGCACTAAGTGCCTCATCCAGTCTTCCTCAGCTCCAGTCTAACACTACTCTCCTTCAACTTCAAACCATTCCTTGTCCTATTGCTAGACACTCTTATGAAAAGTGCCTCAAGAAGATAAAGCTGCCAGACTCAGGCCCACCAAGAGTGCCTTCCAAACAGCTCCTTCTGCACAGACACTGAAGGTTTGTTGCCCTGCCAAGCCACGAATGGGCTGCCCAGGGAGGTGGTGGAGTTGCTGTGGCTGGAGGTGTTGAAGCCAAGCCTGGCTGGGGCACTTAGTGCCATGGTCTGGTTGGTTGGGCAGGGCTGGGTGCTAGGTTGGGCTGGCTGAGCTTGGAGCTCTCTTCCAACCTGCCTGGTTCTATGATTTCTCACCTCACTTAACCCTGGGTCTGCAAGAACCTATTTGAGGTTGGAGCTCTCAAAAGCACTTCAAACAACTTAGGAAGCCAAAGCTCACCAGCTGATTCTTGGGCACTTCTAAATATCCTCCTGCCTGTTTCCACCCCCCCCCTCCCCGACCTCTGACTGCTCAAGGGAACAAACAGACCCACACTGAGCAGACAATGGCCTGTGTGAGAAATAAAAACGTTGGCATTAATAAATCATGATAACATTTTTTTTTTCCTTATGCCCAAGAGCAAGCACAGACCTTTTATCCCTCATTTCTAGCTTTGCATCTGGCAACTAATCCTGTGAAAACAAGAACAAATTATTTATATTCTTTCAGGGTTTAGGTTATTCCTCCCCCTTCCCCCCCATAAATCAAATATTGCTGTAAGGACTGAACTAATATTTTGAGAATTGAATATGGGATTTGGTCTGCCTTGCTACACACACTGAATCTTAGTCAGCTGTGATATGAAAAGGCCAAGAGATATGAAATCCAACAAAAATAAGGAGTCTGAAATGCAGGCAGCAGGAGGGAGTCATTTAGCAGAGCGTTGCCCAGTTTGGCTTTGTGTGGAGAGGGAGTTTAGGGAGTGTGACCAGCAGGATGAGGGAAGTGATTGTGCCCTTCTGCTCTGCTCCTGTGAATCATAGCATCATAGAAGGAATCACTGAATCAAGCAGGTTGGAAGAGAGCTCCAAGCTCAGCCAGCCCAACCTAGCACCCAGCCCTGCCCAACCAACCAGACCATGGCACTAAGTGCCCCAGCCAGGCTTGGCTTCAACACCTCCAGGCACAACCACTCCACCACCTCCCTGGGCAGCCCACCGAGCAAAACAGTCCAGTAGGACACATCTCTGTCCCTGGCAGGGGTTGGGACTAGATGAGCTTTAAAGTTCCTCTCAAACCATTCTGAAACTCTACAAATCTCTGCAGAACTGAGTTTCTGAAGCTGGAAGCAGCATCACATAGTAGGAAAAAAGGCTGTCCAGAGAGGTGGTGGAGTCTCCTCCTCCCCATCCAGTCTTCTCTTGAACACCTCCAGGCATGGCAACTCCACCACCTCTCTGGGCAGCCCATTCCTATGCCAATCACTCTCTCTGACAACAACTTCCTCCTCACATCCAGCCTGAACCTGTCCTGGCACAGCTTGAGGCTGTGTCCCCTTGTTCTGTTGCTGCTTGCCTGGCAGAAGAGCCCAACCTTACCTGGCCACAACCTCCCTTCAGGTAGTCACCCCTGAGCCTCCTCTTCTCCAGGCTAAACAACCTCAGCTCCACCTGGAGCACTGCATCCACTTCTGGTGCCCCTCAGAACAGGAAGGACATGGAAGTGCAAGAGTGAGTCCAGAGGAGGCCACGAAGATGAGAGGGATGGAGAATCTCTCCTGTGGGAACAGGCTGAGAGAGTTGGGGCTGCTCAGCCTGAAGAAGGGAAGGCTCCAAGGAGACCCTAGAGCAGCTTTCCAGTACCTGAAGGAGGATACAGGAAAGCTGAGGAGGGTCTTTTGACAGGGGCTGGCAGTGATAGGATGAGGGGGAATGGATTCAAGCTGGGAGAAGGCAGACTGTGACTAGAGACTAGGAAGAAGCTCTTTACAGCAGGGGTGGTGAGCCACTGGCACAGGTTGTGGATGCCCCCTCCCTGGAGGAGCTCATGGCTAGAATGGATGAGGCTTTGAGCAATCTGGGCTAGTGGGAAGTGTCCCTGCCCATGGTGTGTGTGCATAGGGAGAGTTTGGAACTAGATGATCTGTGAGCTCTTTGCCAACCCAAACCATCCTATGAATCTGTGAGCTGCAGTTATTGTGCTCCTCTGCTTTTAAACACAGGCAGTGAGGATCTATCAAAGCTTTGTTTGTTTGCTTCACCTTCCCTACACCGGAGAAGGCATCGAGACAGGTTAACTGCAAGAGCTCATCCACCCACCCTCTGCACCTCCTTTACTAAGCTGCAGTCCAGCAAGCAGAAAGAAATAAAAGCAAAAGCAAGCCATGTAGAGCCACTTGTGTTTTAGAGGAACAGCAGCACCAGGAGCTACAAACCTGAACCACCCCAGCCTGATTTACATCCCCGACGACAGCCCAAAGCACGCTGTGGGAGATGGCTACTGCCAGCAGCCAAGCTCCAGCCACCCCAACAGCAGTGGTTCATAAAAACCACTCTCAGAGCTTTACTGGAGCTGTGTGAGCCTCTAATGCTTCTATAAACAATATTTTATTGATTAGAATAGGCAGAAAGTCTGGTTATTTACAGCAGACTTTTCCCCAGCATTTATCGACGCTCCCAAGGCTCAGAGGGGAAGCAGAGACCTGGCAAGTACAACAAATGGACCTGATGTAAAACTGAAGTGCTCCTGTAAAACAGCCCTGTGCAAACCAGCAGAGAAGCCTCAAAGAGCATCGTCCTGCATGCTGGGAAGCACCACAGGGAGCCTGGAAGTGTTCAAAGCAATGTTGGATGAGGTCTTGAGCAAAGCAATGTTGGATGAGGTCTTGAGCAACTTGATCAGCTACAAGATGTCCTGACCCATGGCAAGGGGTTGGAACTAGATGACTTTAAGGTCCCTTCCAACACAAATCATTCTGTGCTCCTATGGATCTGTAAAGGTCTCTCCCAAGCCAAGCCACTCCACAACTCTAGGAACCTCAAACCTTGCCCTGAGTGGGGCAAGCACCTCACTGGGTAACACCAGCTCAGAAATGGCAAAGGTTCTTCTGATCCCCGCCTCTGAAATACATGAGGGGGGAACATGTTGTCTTGCACTGTGACCTCCAAGCACAGAATCACAGAATGGTAAGGTTGGAAGGGACCTTCAGGGGTCATCCAGTCCAACCTCTCTGCCAGAGCAGCATCACCCAGGGCAGGTCACCCAGGAACACATCCAGGAGGTTTTTGAATGTCTCCACAGGAGGAGACTCCACAACCTCTCTGGGTAGCCTGCTCCAGGGTTCTGCCACCCTGATGTTCCACTGGAACCTCCTCAGCTCTAGCTTAGACCCACTGCCCCTTGTCATAGAATCAAAAGAATCACAGAATCAAGCAGTTGGAAGAGACCTCCAAGCTCATCCAGTCCAACCTAGCACCCAGCTAGGGACCACAAGGATCAGCCAGTTCCGATCCCCCTGCCATGGGCAGGGATACCCTACCCTAGAGCAGGCTGCACACAGCCTCAGCCAGCCTGGCCTTAATTATCTCTAGGGATGGGGCCTCAACCACCTCCCTGGGAAATCCATTCCAGCCTCTCACCACTCTCCTGCTCAATAACTTCCTCCCCACCTCCAGCCTCACTCTCCCCACCTCCAGCCTTGCTCCATTCCCCCCACTCCTGGCACTCCCTGACAGCCTAAAAAGTCTCTCCCCAGCTTTTTTGTAGCCCCCCCTTCAGGCACTTCAGACAGGATGATCTCCCCTGCATGCTGGTGGCAGCAGCAGGCTGGGATGTGCTGTCCCATGTGCAGGTTCCCTGCTCTCCTCACACACCTCATCTGGTGTTCACATGAACCATGGGTGGGGGAAGGCTCCCATCACTGCAGGGTAAGTGCTGCAGCCCTCCCCAGGAGCCCTGAGCATTTACTGCCAGTAACTCTGGCAGGATGACAGCAGTCTGGGCGTTCACACCCAACCAGAGCTGTAATTAAAGGCCCCCCTGGGTACCTCAAGGCCAGGCTGTGAGTCCATCATCCTCCTCGGAGCTGGGGGCAGACAATGCGCCAGATGAAATGCAAACCCACGCGGCGCAGAGTCCTCATCAATGATTTTAACCTCCTGACCTGGAATGAAAGAGGTAATTTGGTCACCATGGAAACGGGGTGAAGGCTTCTCCCCAACCCAAACTGTCACTCCAGCTAAACTGGGCTGAATCATCTGCCTGGACTGGGAGGGATGGACAGGCCACAGCAGCCTGCGAAGGAACAAGCTATCCTTAAGCACAGGAACAACGTCTGACAGCTCCAACTTTGGGTCACTCCTGGTGCCCCAATTGTCATCTATTGTGACAGCAGAAGCCACTCTCCACACCCCCTCTGTGGCAGCAGGGAGGTGACAACATTTCAGTGGATTTCCATTCTTTCTTCTCAGTGAGGACCTCAGAATTGGAAATGCTTTTGCAGCTTCCGTAGGGCTCCAGGGGAGGTAATTTGCTGGGGGCTCTGGCAGGCAACAAACCTTGGTTGGCCACCAAGTTGCTGTGAAGCTTTTCAGCAGCCCTGCTCGCAGTAGGTCACTTTAAATTTAGGTCTGGGATGGACTGGACCTGTTGGTTGTCTTTGTAGGATGGAAGGAGATGGAAATGTTCAGGCAGTTACAAAGCACAACCCTCTAGGTTAGGATGAGCCTCAGTAACGCCAGAGTTAGCAGCAGTCAAAGTGGAGTGCTGCAGATCTCTGATGAGAACAAGGCTCCTGCACATCAGTGCTCCTAAGGCTGAGAGATGACAAATTGCCTTTTTGCAGCTACAGCTTCAAGTGCACAAAGACTAAATCACTGTCCTGTGGTCAGCCAGGGAGCCTGTGCCAGCATCAGCCAGAAAAGCTTCACAGAATCACAGGCTTGGAATTGTTTAGGTTGGAAAAGACCTTTTGGCTGCTGCAACCCAGGTGAAGATTGGGTCAGAACAGCAGCAGACTGCTGGGGCTGCAGGAAGAGATTGGTTATTTATGGACTCACAGAAGCTGCAAGGGTGGAAAACTCCTCTAAGATCAGCAAATCCAACCATTGACCTCAGACCACCACAGCCATCAAACAACATCCCAAAGAGTCACTCACATCCATGTGTTTCTTGACTACCTCCAGGGATATGTACAGTTCTGGAGCCTCCAAAGCAAGCAGGACATGGAACTGCTGGAGCTAGTCCAGAGGAGGCCACCAAAATGCTGAGAGGGCTGCAGCAGCTCTGCTGTGAGGACAGGCTGAGAGAGTTGGGACTGTGCAGCCTGGAGAGGAGAAGGCTTGGAGGAGACCTTGGAGTGGCCTTGCAGGATCTGAAGGGGGCTCCAGGAGGGCTGGGGAGGGACTACTGACAAGGTCTTGTCATGACAGGAGGAGGAGGAATGGGTTTGAAGCGGCAGAGGGGAGATTGAAAATGGATGTTAGGAAGAAGTTGTTTGCAGGGAGGGTGGTGAGACACTGGCACAGGTTGAGGGTGGTGAGACACTGGCACAGGTTGCCCAGGGAGGTTGATCGCATTGGGTGCTTCTGTGCTCCACATTCTCCCTGGGCAACCTGTGTCAGTGTCTCACCACCTTCTCTGCAATGAACTTATTCCTAGCATTCAGTTTCAGTCTCCCCTCTGCCACTTTACACCCATAACTCCTTGCCCTATCATTACAATACCTTCTCAGACCTATGACTCTATGATTCTTTATGCTCTCCACCTACCAAGCCCACACAAACCCAACCAATCCCACTGCCACGAGTCCACTTTTGACTAAACCACCACTGCACAGAGGTGTAACAGAATCATAGAATCAGGCAGGTTGGAAGAATGCTCCAAGCTCATCCAGTCCAACCTAGCACCCAGCCCTGGTCAATCAACCAGACCATGGCACTAAGTGCCCCAGCCAGGCTTGGCTTGAACACCTCCAGGGATGGTGACTCCATGACCTCCCTGGGCAGCCCATTCCAATGCCAATCACTCTCTCTGTAAAGAAAGCCCCAATCAGACCTCATCAGTTCACCCCACTGCACCCTATGATACCACCATGTCACAGCCTGGAGTGGTGGCAGTGCCCTGCAGGCAAACCAGCAGCAAGCAGGAAGGTTTGTTTAATAGTTTTTAATTAATATTAATTACTTCCAATTTTAATTTTAGGTTTTGGATTTGGTTTTTGGTTGTGGTTTTTTTTTTTTGGCTGAGTAGTAGCTTAACCTCACTGAATCTCAGCCCTTCTGATCACTCTGGGACTTCTGCCAGCTTCCTCATTACAGATCAGTTCCCCTCAGTGCCATTTGATAATGAAATGGGTTTTAAAAGAAAGGGACAGGAAAAAAAAGAGACAGAAGAGGAAGAAAAATGAAGATAAATTAAAAATCAAATATCTTCAGCAGAACCCCAGGGAACTGGGAGAGGATTAAGGTTTGGCATGGAGATAAAATGATAGTTTGGGGGCTTGCTTTATGAATAATGTGCACCTGTGCTGGAAGTGTCCTACTTTGAAAAGACAAAAGTCATGAGGACTTGCTGCCTTCTTGGCTTCTTGTGGGCTCCCTTCCACAGGGCTGAGCAATTGAGACAGGCAGCGAAGCTGAAGGCAGAAGCTGCTGCAGCCAAGGAGGAGCAGGAGCAGCAACCTGCCCTGGGAACCTGCACTCAGCCTGGGCAGAACCCAACCTGGAACAGCAACCTGCCCTGGGAGCCTGCACTCAGCCTGGGCAGAACCCAACCTGGAACAGCAACCTGCCCTGGGAACCTGCACCCAGCCTGGGCAGAACCCAACCTGGAACAGCAACCTGCCCTGGGAGCCTGCACTCAGCCTGGGCAGAACCCAACCTGGAACAGCAACCTGCCCTGAGAGTCTGCACCCAGCCAGGGCAGAACCCAACCTGGAACAGCAACCTGCCCTGGGAACCTGCACCCAGCCAGGGCAGAACCCAACCTGGAACATCTCAGAGCATCACCTGTTGATTTCAGCCCATAAACTGTGCCTGTGCCTCATGTCCTTCCCCATGAAGGTGGTCAACTGCTGGAGCAGGTTGCCCAAAGAGGTTGTGGAGTCTCCTTCTCTGGAGACATTCAAACCCCATCTGGATGTGTTCCTCTGTGACCTGCCCTGGGTGATCCTGCTCTGGCAGGGAGGTTGGACTCGATCTTCAGAGATCTCTTCCAGCCCCTACCCTTCCATGCTAGAGCAACCTCAGCTAGTGAGAGGTCTTCCTGCCCAGGTCAGGTGATTTGTTGCCAGCTAATCTTTAAGGTCCCTTCCAACCTAAATTCTTTGACCATTCCAAGCATGGAATGATCCCAAACACATGCTCTCTGCTCTCCCATGCCAAGCCCAGCCCCTCCCCAGCCTCTCCCAGCATGTACCACTCTCCCCAAAGCCTCGGGGTTACCTCTCAGCTTACTACAGAGTTTTCTCCTTTGGCTTCCTCTGATTTCCTCTTTCATCTTTACATCACCCTCTCAGCTTTACTACAGACATATTAATAGAGAGAGGCATTAATAGATATTGATATATAAACACACATCATATATATGTATTAGACAGAATTTATATATACACACATCTCTATATACACTTTACATGTATATATGTCATAGAATCATAGAAGCAAGCAGGCTGGAAGAGAGCTCCAAGCTCAGCCAGCCCAACCTAGCACCCAGCCCTGCCCAACCAACCAGACCATGGCACTAAGTGCCCCAGCCAAGCTTGGCTTCAACACCTCCAGGGACTACATAGATATTAAAGCTGAGAGGAAGATGTAAAGATTAAAGAGGAACTCTATATATTTACTTCTCCACTGCCACCAGGATCCTCTTCCACCTGTATCTTGACCAGCATCCAACAGATCTTTCAGCACCAAAAGGCACTTGCAAGCTGCAGCTGGATGCCTGTGACACTGCAGGGGTGAGGAGGGTGGAAGGTGCTGCTAGCTCTGGGCTGTTCCTTCTCTCCTTGTTGTTTTTGTTAGCCTTGCACTGCTCTGATTCATGATCCAAAAACCTTCCCCCAGTGGCTCTGATCTCAGCCCAGCTGATCTCCTGCCCAGCAGCCTTGGGCAAGCTTCAAAGGATGTGAGGTTTGGGCAGGGGACAGAATCTGTAATTTTTGGATGCTCTCCTAAAGGCTTTATCTGAACCTTGGTGCAGTCTCTAAATCTGGGCTCGGGGTCCCCTAAGAGCACATTTGCAGTAGAGAGGGTTGGATGGCCATGGCCAGAGCTGGAAATTCCTTCTGAAACACAACTCCTTCTGTGGCCTTGCACCTCAGCCTGTAGGCAATAGAGAAGCAGAACTGAAGGACAGGGTCCAGAGCATGTAGAAAGTAGGAAACCTGCAAATGCTGCAGAGATGTGTTCCAGTTCCTGCCTGCAGCAGCCCCTACCAGCAGAACTGTTACCACCAACTCTATCAGCATAAAGGGCTCCTCCTGGCAGACAGCAGACACAGCTTCATACCACAAATGAAGCAGGTTGGGAAGCCTCCAGCCAGGCTGTGACCTTCTCAGCTGAGAGTCTGAGTAGGGACTTGGAACATCTCTGTAGAGATATTCAAAACCCACCTGGATGTGTTCCTGTGTGATCTGCTCTAGGAGATCTTGCTCTGGCAGGGGGGCTGGACTGGATGACCTTTGGAGGTCCCTTCCAGCCCCTGACATTCTGTGATCCTGTGATTCTTGGTTTGTGTGATTCAGACTGGATGTGAGGAGGAAGTTGTTGAGCAGGAGAGTGGTGAGAGGCTGGACTGGGTTGCCCAGGGAGGTGGTTGAGGCCCCATGGCTGGAGGTGTTTGAGGCCAGGCTGGCTGAGGCTGTGTACAGCCTGCTCTAGGGTAGGGTGTCCCTGGGCATGGCAGGGGGGTTGGAACTGGCTGCTTCTTGTGGTCCCTTCCAACCCTAACTGATTCTGTGATTCTATTCTATGATTCTGTGTCTACCACAGGCAGTGTGGCAGGGTTTGGGGTGCCCTAAATTACTTTGCTGTTGTAACCCCAGTGCCTGCATCCACCCAGACCTGCTCTGTGCAGACCTGTGTCAGCAGGGCTGGGCTGCACTAAATGACCTCCAGAGCTCCCTTCCAAGCCCCACCACTTTATGATTCAATGTTTCTCCTGCTGAGACTTTAAGGGAAGGCTTCTTCTGCAGGGAGACCACAGGGCTGATGTGCAACACAGTGGAAAAGGCTTTGAGATAGCTTCAAGCATCACTCAAGGCTTCAAGCCCAAAACTTTGTGCCATTTGGAGCCTGGAGCTCCAGGAAAGTGATGCTCTGAGCTGTCACGGGGAGGAAGCAGCTAATGCTGAGAGAGGGAGGAGGATTTTTTTCCTTCTCTCTGCAGCCTGTAAGAAAATTAAATTCATGCCCAATGGGCCTAAACACTCTTGGTAGCACTGAACTGCAAAATTGAGCTAATACCTTTCTGATGTTTAAACAAGTGCTCGTGGTATTTTTATGCCCATCCAGAAGAAGCTCTAAAGCCTTTGGAACATCACAAACTGCAAGTGATGGAGGAAATAAAAGAAAGGGGGGAAAAAAAGGAGCTCTCAAAGGCACAAAGTTGGGCAAGAAGCATCCTCAAACCTTCTGCCTCAGCTGCAGGACTCATCTTTGGGATGTGTATGGGTAGGGGAAGAGCAGAAAGTGCTGAACAGAGGTGCCCTGGGTCTGTAGGGGGTTACCTTCTCTTGCCTGCTAGAGAAAACAGGGGTTCAGTCTCTTCCAAGTAACTAGGAACAGGATCATAGAATCAAGCAGGTTGGAAGAGACCTCCAAGCTCAGCCAGCCCAACCTAGCACCCAGCCCTGCCCAACCAACCACACCATGGCACTAAGTGCCCCAGCCAGGCTTGGCTTCAACACCTCCAGCCACAGCCACTCCACCACCTCCCTGGGCAGCCCATTCCAATGCCAATCACTCTCTCTGCCAGGAACTTCCCCCTACCATCCAGCCTAGACCTGCCCTGGCACAGCTTGAGGCTGTGTCCCCTTCTTCTGTTGCTGGCTACCTGGCAGAAGAGATTAGCCTCTCTCTGAGGCTTACTTTGAGTGAACCAGGAGCAGATGTGAGCTGGGCACTGCTGACCCCAGCAGGTAACAGACAACTATAAGCAGACAAAGGAGCTGCTGAGAGCTGCAGCTTTCACTCTGGATAGTCAGTTTAGCTTCTGGTGAGACCATACCTGGAATACTATGTCCAGTTTTGGACTCCGCAGTTCAAGAGAGAGAGGGATCTGCTGGAGAGAGTCCAACAGAGCCTACAAGGATGATTAAGGAACTGGAGCATCTCTCCTATGAAGAAAGACTGAGAGACCTGAGGCTATTTAGTCTGGAGAGGAGAAGGCTGAGAAAGGATCTGATCAGTGTCCATTAACACCTGAGGGGTGGGGGTCAAGGGGAAGGTGCCAGCTTCTTCTTAGAGGGGCCCAGTGACAGGACAAGGAACATCAGGTACAGTCCACAACCCAGGAGGTTCCACCTCCACATGAGAAACTTCTTTGTTGTGAGGGTGCTGGAGCCCTGGAGCAGGTTGCCCACACAGGTTGTGGAATCTCCTTCTCTGGAGACTTTCAAGAGCCCTCTGGATGAATTCCTGCGTGGCCTGCCCTGGGGCAATCCTCCTCTGGCAGAGATTTCGGACTTGATGATCTCTGAAGGTTCCTTCCAATCTCTCCTATTCTGTGACTCTGTTGGGGGTGGTAAAGAAAAACAAGAGGGCTGCAAAGTGAACTCCTGCCAGCAGCCAGCTCCTGCTGCAGCCCTGCTGATTCAAGCACCGTGCAGCTCCTTGCAGACCGACGTAAAGATGTTTAAAGGCTCAATTGGAGCCATTTGTTTCTCGTTTCTTTGAGCTCTCATTAAAATAATCTGTTCTGATTGTCTGTGGGAGCTATTTTTGCTCCTCTAAACGGTTGCAAAAAGACAGCACAGCTTAGGGGGAAAAAAAAGAGAGTGAGAGAGGAGAGAAAGAGAGAGAACCAACTCTGTGAAGCCTGTGACTCATCAAATCCAGCTCCTCCCTTCTGCTGGCTTCACAAAGCAGGGAGAAGCCCCCAGAATGAGGCAGAGAGAGGAGCTCAAGGCCTGTCCTGCCCTCTGTGACCACCAGCTTTGGAAGCTGTTACCTCCATCCACCCAGACACAAGCACACAGGCAGCAGCTGGTGAGCTCCAGACAGAGGACACTGTCTGAGGGCCAGGCTTTGTCCTTGCTCCAGGGAAGGTCCTGCTACAAACACAGACTTGGGATGAAAAGGTTTTGTCTTCCTATGGGATGATGTTACCCTTGCATAGAGGGAGCCAGGCTGGAGAGGCAGAGTGCTGGCAGCAGAGGGATGTGCAGGCAGCCCAGAGAAGAGATGGTCTGCAGGAACTGGTTAAGACCTCAACAGAGTTATTTGCTATTCCAACCATATGCAGCCCAGGAAAGTGCCAGGAGTTACAACACAGAGTCCCCATCTGGTGTGCCCAGAATAAGAGGGACATGGATCTGTTGGAGTGAGTCCACAGGAGGCCACAAAGCTGATCCAAGGGCTGGAGCAGCTCTGCTATGTGGACAGGCTGAGGGAGCTGGGGGAGTGCAGCCTGGAGGAGAGAAGACTCCAGGGGGACCTAAAAGCTGCCTGCCAGTCCCTGGAGGGATCCTGCAGGAAAGCTGCAGAGGGACTTCTCCTGAGGGTTTCTAGAGACAGGCCAAGGGGGAATGGTTTGAAGCTGAGGCAGAGCAGGGTTAGAGTGGAGCTGAGGAAGAAGCTCTGCAGTAGGAGGTTGATGAGACTCTGGAATAGGCTGCCCAAGGAGCTTGTGGCTGCCTCCTGCCTGGAAGTGCTCAAGGCCAGGTTGGATGAGACTTTGAGCAGCCAAGTCTTGTTGAGAGGTGTCCCTGCCCATGAAGAGGGGCTGGAGTATTCTCCCCCTTTACTCTGCTCTCCTGAGACCCCACCTGGAGCTCTGTGTACAGTTCTGGAGCCCCCAACACAAGCAGGACATGGAACTGCTGGAGCCAGCCCAGAGGAGACCACCAAGAGGCTGAGAGGGCTGCAGCAGCTCTGCTCTGAGGCCAGGCTGAGAGAGTTGGGGCTGTGCAGCCTGGAGAAGAGAAGGCTTGGAGGAGACCTTGGAGTGGCCTTGCAGGATCTGAAGAGTGCTAAAAGAGGGCTGAGGAGGGACTACTGACAAGGTCTTGTAATGCCAGGAGGAGGAGGAATGGGTTTGAAGTGGCAGAGGGGAGATTGAAAGTGGATGTTAGGAAGAAGTTGTTTGCAGTGAGGGTGGTGAGAGACTGGCACAGGTTGAGGGTGGGGAGACAGTGGCACAGGTTGCCCAGGGAGGTTGGAGAGCACTGAAGCACCCAATGTGATCAAAGATCAAAGATCACATTGGGTGCTTCAGTGCTCCCAACCTCCCTGGAGGTGTTCAGGACTAGGTTGGATGAGGCCTTGAGTGACCTCTCCTAGAGAGAGGTGTCCTTATTTATGGCAGAGGGTTAAAACTGGCTGAGCTTTGAGGTCCCTTCCCTGTCCCTCAGCAGAAGTGTCCATGTGTCTAGAAGGAGTGTCCTAGAGGCTCACAGTGATCCCTGTGAGCTTTGCAGCCCACAAAACTCATCCCTGTGCTTCTCCACCCATCTGCACAGGGATTGAGCTGCCCCTGCCCTTGAAAAAGAGCCTGTCCTGATCTTCAGCTGTGTTTTTTTAAGTGTATAAATAAATATTACATATGCTAACAGATGGTTCATTAGCCAGTTGTTATGGCAATCAGCATTCCAGCCAATTAAAATCCTTTTTCATGGCTTTAAAAATGTCACTGATAGGACATTTAAGTGCCCAAAGAACAGATTCACTGCAGCATGGCACTGGAACAAAAGGCAATTTGCTTTTCCTCTTTTTATTTCAACTTCATAGAGAAAAGGTGAAAAGGAAGCCAAAGGCATCAGAATGAGTCCCTAAGCACAAGGTGGTACCTGGTGGGGGTGGAGTATGGGGCAGGCAGAGGAGGAGGAGTGAAGGAGGAAGTTAGACCTCATGTTCCTAGAATGGCTCAGGTTGGAAGAGACCTCAGAGATCACAGAATGGTTCAGGATGGAAGGGAGCTCAAGGACCAGCCAGCTCCAACCCCCTGCCACAGGCAGGGACACTTCCCACTAGAAGAGGTTGCTCAAGGTCAGGCCACACCTGGAGTGCTGTGTCCAGTTCTGGGCTCCTCAATTCAAGAGAGATGTTGAGGTGCTGGAAGGTGTCCAGAGAAGGGCAACAAAGATGGTGAAGGGCCTGGAACACAAACCCTGTGAGGAGAGGCTGAGGGACCTGGGGCTGCTCAGTCTGGAGAAGAGAAGACTGAGAGGGGATTGAATCAATGTTCATAACTATCTGAGGGCTGGGGGGGCAGGAGGGGGGAACAGGCTCTGCTCACTGCTCCCTGGCATAGGACAAGCAGCAATGGATGGAAGCTGCAGCACAGGAGGTTGCAGCTCAACACAAGGGGGAATTTCTTGGCTGGAAGGGTCCCAGAGCCCTGGCACAGGCTGCCCAGAGAGGTTGTGGAGTCTCCTTGTGTGGAGCCTTTCCAGGCCTGTCTGGATGTGTTCCTGTGTGCCCTGAGCTAGATTGTCTGCTCTGGCAGGGGGCTTGGACTGGATGATCTTTTTGGGTCCCTTCCAAGCTCTTGCATCCTGTGAGCCTGTGACCTGCCCTGGGTGATCCAGGGGGGCTGGACTGGATATGCTCATTAATTTTCCAACCCCTACCATTTTATGATTCTTGTGAACTTGTCCTGCAGTCATCCCTGCTACAAACTGAGCAACTTGTGATGGGCAATCAGAAAGGGAAGAACCTGCTGAGCAGCACAGGCTGCTCTGGGACACCCTTCCCTACCGTGATACACAGAGCAGCATTGGGCAAACCAGCAGCAGAAGACCCAGGACAATGCCAACTGGGCAGCATCCTCGTTGGAAGCAGCACTTATCACTGTCCTCCTCCTATCCCTCTCTTGGGGCAGGGGGGGACCCAAGCACTCCGTGGTGATGATGTGAAAGTTCACATTCCAGATGAAGAGCAGTCTGGAGCTCCCCCCGGGGCGTGCCAGCAAGCTGCTCCCCTCCCAAGGAGCTGGCATCTTTAGAAGCCTCTCCCTGGCAGCTCTCGGCCCCCATCTGCCAGCAAACACCCAGCCCATGTGCACCACCCTCGCTTCATCCCGAGGACTGACCCTGACCCCATCTAAGCCAACTCAAGCTCCACTTGAACAGCAGTAACCCCTCAGCACGTCTGAAAAGAGCTCCCAGCCCACAATCACCCTCCCTTGAGCGATTCAGCAGGTCGATGCTGGAGGTTTAATGGGGCTGGGGGGGGTGATGTATTTTTAGCTGGTTGCTAAAGAGGGGAAGAAGAAGGGAGCAGAGAAAGCCCTGCTCCACAGAAGTCACATGCATATGCAAAAGGAGCCTAATTGCCCCTCTTTAGAAACTAATCATGGGGGATTTCACCAGGCACATTGTAGACCCTGACATGCTTATTTTGCCTTTTATGATGTTTGTAAGCAGTGATCCCACTGAAAAGAAAATCAAACCCTATTTTTACCCATCCCAGCCATCTCCCTTTCTTTTTTATCCCCCCCCCCCCCCCCTCCTCCCTTCTCCTTCTGCTTTGCTGTAGTTTATTTCCCTTTTCTTTGCCTTGGGTTGAATAGAGCAACGTTTCCCTCCTCTGTATTAATTGCCCTGTAAAATGCCCTCGAAGTCATTAGAATTCCCCATTCAAAACTATTATCTCTGCCATTATGTCTTTGCTTTATATTTATTTAAATGTGCCTCTTCTGAATTAGCTTATTTTTAACAGCTAGCCATGCCTGAAATATTGTTCCAGGCCAAGCTGTTCTCAAATCTTTATTTCATGGCACTCTTTTTGTTTTCTTTCCTCCTCTCAAATGATAACTTCACAGAAGCTCTTGATGCTTTATCCTGAGTGGAATCAGAGTTTTAGGCTTTTAACCCAATTTATTCTTTCTTTCTTTTTTTTCTATTTCAGAAAGACAGGCAATAGCCTTCCACGGTTTTGCCCCTCCTCTCTCACACCAGCACTGCAAGACTTACAGCTGTGATTCATGCCTGGCAAGCTGACTTCAATCTGTTCTCCCCCTCTACTCTGCTCTGTTGAGACTCCACCTGCAGTACTGCATCCAGTTCTGGAAACTTCATTACAAGAGGGCTGTGGAGATGCTGGAGAGTGTCCAGAGCAGGGCCAGGAGGATGCTCAGAGGCTGCAGCAGCTCTGTTGTGAGCACAGACTGAAAGAGTTGGGGCTGTGCAGGCTGGAGCAGAGGAGGCTCCCAGGTGCCCTTCTTGTGGCCTGCCAGGATCTGAAGTGGGCTACAGAAAAGCTGGGAAGAGACTTTTGAGGCTGTCAGGGAGTGGCAGGAGTTGGGGGAAGGGAGCAAAGGTGGAGGTGGGGAGAGTGAGGCTGGAGGTGAGGAGGAAGTTGTTGAGCAGCAGAGTGGTGAGAGGCTGGAATGGGTTGCCCAGGGAGGTGGTTGAGGCCCCATGGCTGGAGGTGTTTGAGGCCAGGCTGGCTGAGGCTGTGTGCAGCCTGCTCTAGGGTAGGGTGTCCCTGGGCATGGCAGGGGGGTTGGATCTGGCTGCTCCTTGTGGTCCCTTCCAACCCTGACTGATTCTATGCTTCTCTGATTCCAATTCAAAAGGAAAGCCACCAGAATTTCCTACATGCATTCCAAAACATCCACCTGGGATCTGGTGTGACCAGCAGCAGTAGGGAGGTGCTCATGTCCCTGTGCTCAGCACTGGTGAGGCCACAGCTCGAGTCCTGTGTCCAGTTTTGGGCACCACAGCACAGGAGGGACACTGAGGTGCTGGAGCAGGGGCAGAGAAGGGCAACGAGGCTGGGGAGAGCTCTGGCAAACAGGACCTGTGAGGAGCAGCTGAGGGAGCTGGGGGTGTTTAGTATGGAGGAGGCTGAGAGGTGACCTTACTGCCCTCTACAGCTACCTAAAAGGAGGTTGCAGTGAGGCTGGAGCTGGTCTCTGCTCCCGAATTCCTAATGACTCCTCTGCTGCAGGCTGCACCCCCCCAGCTCCCTCAGCCTCTCCTCACAGGGCTGTGCTCCAGGCCCCTCCCCAGCCTTGCTGCCCTTCTCCAAACACCTTCCAGCACCTCAACATCTCTCTGCAATGGAGGAGCCCAGAACTGGACACAGCACTGCAGGGGTGGCCTGAGCAGTGCCGAGCACAGGGGCACAAGAACCTCCCTTGTGCTGCTGCCCACACTGCTCCTGAGCCAGCCCAGGATGCCATTGGCTCTGCTGCCCACCTGGGCACTGCTGCCTCCTCTTCAGCTCCTCTCTCCCAGCACCCCCAGCTCCCTTTCCTCCTGGCTGCTCTCAGCCACTCTGTCTCCATCCTGCAGTGCTGCTTGGGGTTGCTGTGGCCAAAGTGTAGAACCCTGCCCTTGGCCTTGTTAGTCCTTTCAGGGAAGAGCTTCTCCCCAGTGTCCAGCCTAAACCTCTCCTGGCACAACTTGAGGCTGCTTCCTTTGGAGGCAGCATTCCCTATCCTCAAAGGCTGCTTCACTGAAGTGTTTCTTGCCTCCAAGGGAAGGTTTGGAGCAGGAAGGTGGTTTCCTGACCAACCTGCCTTGCTCTTTGGCCAGTCCTGCTCTGACATGGGCTGTGCTTTTTGCACACCAAGCTTGGACACGTTCAGGCTGACATCTGGACCCAAACACAGGAAAAGGCTCTTCTGAAACTCAGTGCTTGAAATCAGAACTGGAACTTCCCTTTCCTTGCTGCTCGGAGTTATCCCCCAAGGCAAACCAGCTCTGCACCAGCATCCTCCCCCCGGGCCAAGCTCTCCCTCCTCCCCTCCCCTCCCCTCCTCTCCCCCACTCCGGGGTTTTAATTAGAGCAGCCGTTCTGCGTCTGCCTTCGTTAGCCCACACCCACAATTAGCGAGCCTGGGGATGCCAAACCATGCCCAGCCCTGAGCCCCAGCGCTGCCTGCTCTCCTCTTTGTGCTCCTTGTTTAAACCTTGGCGGCAGACTCAGCCCTGCAGAGCTGCCAGCCCCTTGCTCACACTGGTGACCCTCCTGCTCTACCACACCACATCCCCCTCTCTCCTTCCCCCACCCCAGAGACCTTCCCTCCTTTCAGCTGCTGTCACACACCGGGACAACCCCGCAGCTCCTGCTGAGCTACTGCAGCAGGCAGCAGTAACCTGGAGTCTTACCTCCTTTGTCTGCCCCTTCCCAACACTTTGTGCTTTGGAAGCAAGTTCTGAAAGGTCAGAACACCCTCCCCAGTACCCTCACTTCTTTGCACGCTGCAAGGAGACAACCAGGAATGTTTCCAACCGTTCCCTTTCACTCTGGGCTGCAGAAGACCCCTTCCTCTGGGCATGGGAAGGGAACACACACCTCCTGCAGCACCTGCATTTGGCCTGTGTAGCCTGCAAGGCTAAGCCAAATCCCTCAAGTTCTGACTTAGGACCTTCAGCAGGTCCAGCACAGGACCCAAACCAAACACAGGTCCCTTTGCCACACTACCCACCTCATGGAACAGGCTGCCCAGGGAGGTGTGGAGTCACCACCCTTAGAGGGGTGCAAAGGCCAAGTGCAGGGTTCTACACTTCAGCCACAATAACCCCAGGCAGCACTACAGGATGGAGACAGAGCAGCTGAGAGCAGCCAGGCAGAGAGGGAGCTGGGGGTGCTGGGAGAGAGGAGCTGAAGAGGAGGCAGCAGTGCCCAGGTGGGCAGCAGAGCCGATGGCATCCTGGGCTGGCTCAGGAGCAGAGGCAAAGAGCTCACTCCAGGGACAGCCAAAAGCAAACACAGGAGACCTCATTTGAAAGGAACCTGACAGTTGTCCCCCTGATCATTTTCCTGCCTCCTGGCCACAGGGGCCTGAGGCAGATGAGCTCTAGATGGCTGCAGGACAGCTGAGGAGCTCCTGGGACCCAGAGCACAGCAAAGCTGGATCTCTGAGAAGCCCCTGCCCAGGGTGGGGGAGGACAGCCAAGTGCTGTGTTTTCTAAACATCTTTTCTCCAGAGCACCAGCAAAGGTCTCTCCAGTTTAATCCCAGCCCTTATAAGAAATCTTTTGAATATTGAAGAGCAAAGGCAGTGCTCAGATCCTATCTGCTCTTATATCCTCCTTCATTTCCTCCTACAGCGCTCAGCCAGCAGCCTGACCCGCACGGGCCAGTGTAAGTCTGAAGGAGATGGACAGATCTGACAGCAGCAGAAAGCCTCTGAGCCACCTCCCTGCAAGTATTCCCCCACAGCCACGGTGCTTCAGCTGCCTTTATCGCAGCCCTGCCTCCCTTATCTGCCACGACAGCGCCAGGCTGGGTTTAACCCTTCCCAGGGTGACTTCTCTGACTGGGTGCACTCAGGAGCAATTCAGGTCAAGTCTCCAGCTGGCATCAAAGCAGCTCTGTGGGTTTCTGGGGAGGGTCAGCTCCCATCCACACCCACCAGGCTCCCCAACAACACAAACCAAGAGGGTTTGCCACTAGATGGAGTTTGAAAAGCTTAAAGACATCTCAGCCTTTCCCATGGAATTCCAGCATGGTGGGGGTTGGAATGAGCCACTGGAGATCATCCAGTCCAGATTCCCTGCTAAAGCAGGGGCAGCCACAGCAGCCTGCCCAGCACCACAACGCCCAAGTGGGGTTGGAAGCTCTCCAGAGAAGGAGACTGCACAACCTCTCCTGGCAGCCTGCTCCAGGGCTCTGCACCCTCACAGAACCACAGAAACATGGAGGTTGGCAAAGCCCCTCAGGAGCACTAAGTTCAACCTGGAACCCAGGGAAAGGCAGCAGGGCCACTGCCTGAGCCACAGCATTGCAGCAGGGGATGAAGGCTGCTGTGGGAGCAACTTTTCCTCTGCATGAGTTGTTCTGGCACCTCTCTCCACCTGCAGGACACTGCCTGGCATTGGGATCACAGACTCACAGCAGCATGCAGGCTGGCAAAGCCCCTCAGGAGCACCAAGAACCTAGAACCCTGCTCTACAACATTCACCTTAAACCACAGCCCCAAGCACCACATCCAAACCACTCTGAAACACAGCCAGGCTGGGGGACTCCAGCACCTACCTGGACAGCTCATGCCAGTCCCTCACCACTCTCTCCATGAAAAACACTTTCCTAATGTCCAATCTAAACCTGCCCAGCCTCAGCTTGAGGCCATTCCCCCTTGTTCTGTCTCTAATGACCTGTGAGAAGAGACCAGCAGCAGCCTCTCCACAGCAAAGAACTTTCACCTCCTGTTCAGATGGAACCTTCTGGGTTCCAGATTGTGTCCCTTGTCCTGTCACTGGGCACTACTGACAAGAAGCCTTCTCCTCATGACTTCCACCCTCTACCTAATTGTAAGCCTTGAGAAGGTCCCAGCCCCTGCATGTATGAGCCCAGGCTTCAGCAGCACACACAGCACAAGCTCCTGAGCTCTGGAGCCTGGACTGTAGGATGTGAGGTGGGGAAGGGCAGCAGGGATCTGCACACTCTGCTTGCACACAAGTGAAGAGCTCCTAAACAAAATGCAGCAGAGAGCTGAGTGCTCAGCCCCATCTTTCTCCAAGGGTCAGGCACGAAAGGAGGAAGGGAACAACCTCCCCCAGCCATCAACGGTGCACTGCTGTGGGTCCAAATGGCCACAGAAGAGGAGGCTCAGGGCAGAGCTCATTGCTGTCTGCAGCTGCCTGCAGGGAGGCTGTAGCCAGGTGGGGTTGGGCTCAGCTGCCAGGCAGCCAGCAACAGAAGAAGGGGGGACAGCCTGGAGCTGTGCCAGGGCAGGTCTAGGCTGGATGTTAGGAGGAAGTTGTTGTCAGAGAGAGTGATTGGCACTGGAATGGGCTGCCCAGGGAGGTGGTGGAGTGGCTGTGGCTGGAGGTGTTGAAGCCAAGCCTGGCTGGGGCACTGAGTGCCATGGTCTGGTTGGTTGGGCAGGGCTGGGTGCTAGGTTGGGCTGGCTGAGCTTGGAGCTCTCTGCCAACCTGCTTGATTCTATGATCACCCTGGGAGAACAGACCTGTGGGGACACAGCAAACACTGCTGGTGCAGGGAGCAGGGCTAGAGCTGAGAGCTCTCTCCCAGCCCAACCCCAGAGCTGCTCTGCTGGGCCACCCCATCCCAGCAGCTGCCCCAGGATTTATATGCAATGCTAAATCTGCCCCTGCATGCAGCAGGATATCGATCTGCAGACTGCACTGACATTTACAAACAAATGATGTATTGCAGCTTTCCTTCTGCTTGCTGGGCTGACCCTAACGGCCTTTACATAATTTACTTTTGATTAAAGAAGTGCTTTGGCACAGAGAACTGAGGGGAAAAATAAATTAAATAATAGCAAAATCAATACAATTATGAGATCAGCTAAAAAACAATGTGTTACAGCTGGGGGAAAAAAGAAGTAGGCAAAGCTTTTGAAGATGCTTTTGTGGAGCTCTTCTCCCTAGGAACAAGAGATAGGATGAGAGGAGGTGGCCTCAAGTTGTCCCAGGGAAGGTTTAGGTTGGATAGCAGAAGAAACTTCCTCCCTCAAAGGGTTCTCAAACACTTGAATAGGCTGCCCAGGGAGGTGGTTGAATGCCCATCCCTGGAGATGTTTCAAAGAGGCAGAGAGGTGGTGCTGAGGGTCATGGTAGACTTGGTAGAGCTAGAGAATGGCTGGGTTGGGTGAGCTTAAAAAGCTTTGTTGAGCAAAACAATTCTGTGATCCTATGACAAGTGCAGACACTTGGGAGATCACAGAATCACAGAATGGTTTGGGTTGGAAGAGACCTCGAAGATCATCCAGTTCTGACCCACCATGCCATGAGCAGGGATGCTTTCCACTAGCCCAAGTTGCTGAAAACCTCATCCAAGCTGGCCTTGAACACTCACAGGGAGGGCACATCCACAACCTCTCTGAGCAGCCTGTGCCAGTGTCTCAGCACCCTCTCTGCAAAGAATTTCTTCCCAATAGCCAGTCTAAGTCTCCCTCTTCCAGCTTCAATCCATTTCCCCTCATTCCATTACTGTAAGCCCTTGTAGAAAGTCCCTCCCTAGACCAACAAATTCTCTTCTTGCTGGGAGCTAGAAATGAGCTGAGAACACAAAACAACTTTCAGACTGATGGAGCTTGGAGCCATAGAATCACAGAATTACTTCCACTGGAAAGACCTCTAAGACTGAGTGCAATCTCCTGTTTAAAGGCCACTCTGGCAGCAGGATCAAGAATGGTCAATTCCTTCAGCCAGGTCCATGGCAGGATTTGCTACTCATAGACAGAGATAACTCACTTGCAGAAGGTGGCAAAAGGAGTTCCAGGCTCCACCATGCACTTCCATCCAGCCCACGTGCAGGGCTCTGCACTTTGGTCTCAACAACCTAATGGAGCTACAGGCTGGGGACAGAGTGGCTGAGAGCAGCCAGGAAGAAAGGGACCTGGGAGTGCTGGGAGAGAGGAGCTGAAGCTGAGCCAGCAGTGTGCCCAGGTGGGCAGCAGAGCCAATGGCATCCTGGGCCGGCTCAGAGGCAGTGTGGGCAGCAGGACAAGGGAGGTTCTCCTATCCCTGTGCTCAGCACTGCTCAGGCCACACCTGCAGTGCTGTGTCCAGTTCTGGGCTCCTGATTTGAAGAGAGCTGTTGAGGTGCTGGAAGGTGTTTGGAGAAGGGCAGCAAGGCTGGGGAGGGGTCTGGAGCACAGCCCTGGGAGGAGAGGCTGAGGGAGCTGGGGGTATGCAGGAGCCTGCAGAAGAGGAGGCTCAGGGCAGAGCTCATTGCTGCCTGCAGCTGCCTGCAGGGAGGCTGTAGCCAGGTGGGGTTGGGCTCTGCTGCCAGGCACCCAGCAACAGAACAAGAGGACACAGCCTCAAGCTGTGCCAGGGCAGGTCTAGGCTGGATGTTAGGAGGAAGTTGTTGGCAGAGAGAGTGATTGGCACTGGAATGGGCTGCCCAGGGAGGTGGTGGAATCGCAGTGCCTGGAGGTGTTGCAGCCAAGCCTGGCTGGGGCACTTAGTGCCATGGGTTAATTAGAAGGGTTAGGTAATAGGTTGGACTCTGATCTCAGAGGTCCTTCCCAACCTGGTTAATTCTGTGGTTCTGTGTTTCTGCAGTGTGCTATGCAATGGAGACAAAACCCAGTGGGGAAACAACTTGTCTGGCTGAGGAAAAATGGGGTTTGGATGAGCTAATGGAGTGCCAGATGGGCACTGCAACACAGCAACGTGCCAAAACAATAACAGTTGACAGTGAGTGAAAGTAATATCCTGGTTAACAATAGCCCCCAAATATTTCTTTTGGCCACAGCACCATGCTCATCATGCATCATTAATGAGTGCTCTTGCAATTAGCACGCCCTTGCTAAAAGGAAATAACCACAACCTGCTTGCACTTGGGAAGGAGAACCTAAAAGAAACCCAAACCACACACACAAAAACCCAACAAAAAGCTGCTTGGTTTTGGTTTTTTCCACTGCTCCTCCTGATCAGCTTTTGCCACACAACTCCAACACATTAGCTGTTGAGAGGCCTTGAGCACAGCCCTATGAGGAGAGGCTGAGGGAGCTGGGATTGGTTAGCCTGGAGAAGAGGAGGCTCAGGGGTGACCTTATTGCTGTCTACAACTACCTGAGGGGTGGTTGTGGCCAGGGGGAGGTTGCTCTCTTCTCTCAGGTGGCCAGCACCAGAACAAGAGGACACAGCCTCAGGCTGTGCCAGGGGAGATTTAGGCTGGAGGTGAGGAGAAAGTTCTTCACTGAGACAGTCAGTGGACACTGGAATGGGCTGCCCGGGGAGGTGGTGGAGTTGCCATCCCTGGAGCTGTTCAAGGCAAGGTTGGACGTGGCACTTGGTGCCATGGTCTGGCCTTGAGCTCTGTGGTAAAGGGTTGGACTTGATGATCTGTGAGGTCTCTTCCAACCTTGTGATACTGTGACACTGTGATATTTCATCCTCTGAAGGGAAGCAGGGAGGAAACTCTGCTCTTTGGGAACAGCTCCTGGAGACGGCGCCAGGCTAATCGTGGATGCTCTGGGATAAGGCTGAGTGCTGCCTGCCCTGTTTGCTTCCTCTCCTTTACTGGAAGCTAATAACAGGGAGCTGGGGATGGTTAGTTTGAAAGAGGAGAGTGAGGGCAGACCTCACTGCTCTCTACAGCTACCTGAAGGGACACTGTGGGGAGGCTGCTGATGGGCTGGGGGAGGTTGTTCCCTTCCTCCTTTCGTGCCTGACCCTTGGAGAAAGATGGGGCTGAGCACTCAGCTCTCTGCTGCATTTTGTTTAGGAGCTCTTCACTTGTGTGCAAGCAGAGTGTGCAGATCCCTGCTGCCCTTCCCCACCTCACATCCTGCAGTCCAGGCTCCAAAG
The DNA here is from genome assembly GCF_015220805.1 of Pogoniulus pusillus. Taxonomy (NCBI): domain Eukaryota; kingdom Metazoa; phylum Chordata; class Aves; order Piciformes; family Lybiidae; genus Pogoniulus; species Pogoniulus pusillus. The sequence continues at coordinate 5,604,061 of NC_087302.1, forward strand.
CCCAAGAGCTTGTGCTGTGTGTGCTGCTGAAGCCTGGGTTCATACATGCAGGGGCTGGGACCTTCTCAAGGCTTATAAATGAGTAAAGGGTGGAAGTCATGAGGAGAAGGCTTCTTGTCAGTAGTGCCCAGTGACAGGACAAGGGACACAATCACAGCAACATGCAGGCTGGCAAAGCCCCTCAGGATCATCAAGACCAACCTAGAACCCTGCTCTTCATTCACCTTAAACCATAGCCCCAAGCACCACATCCAAACCACCCCGAAACACAGCCAGGATGGGGGACTCCACCACTTCCCTGGGCAGCTCATGCCAGTCCCTCACCACTCTCTCCATGAAAAACTTCCTCCTAATGTCCAATCTAACCTTCCCCAGCCTCAGCTTGAGGCCATTCCCCCTTGTTCTGTCTCTAATGACCTGTGAGAAGAGACCAGCAGCAGCCTCTCCACAGCAAAGAACTTTCACCTCCTGTTCAGATGGAACCTTCTGGGTTCCAGATTGTGTCCCTTGTCCTGTCACTGGGCACTACTGACAAGAAGCCTTCTCCTTATGACTTCCACCCTCTACCTAATTATGAGCCTTGAGAAGGTCCCAGCCCCTGCATGTATGAACCCAGACTTCAGCAGCACACACAGCACAAGCTCCTGAGCTCTGGAGCCTGGACTGCAGGATGTGAGGTGGGGAAGGGCAGCAGGGATCTGCACGCTCTACGTGGATGTTTCTGTGACTCTGTGATTGAAAGTGGAGGTGCAGGGGGGGGAAAGAAAATCCCAAATGAAGCAAAACAACCAATAAATAACCCAACCAAACCCCACAAGAGCACAAAGAAGAGACAAGAAGACGTAACTGCAAGCGACACCGCGGCTGTGGTGCGCTGATGCGGAGCGGCAGGCAGGCTGCCAGCTGCAGGCAGGCTGAGAGCTGCAGGCATTTGGGGTTGCTCTTTTTGCATTGTTTAGCAAATTCAAGGCTTGACAGAGGGGAAAAAACAAAAACACACCAACAAAACACAAACAACCCAACCCAACAGCATTCCAGACTGGATTTATGGATGGGGAACTCAAGGATGCTGCAGTGCTGAAGTTAAGAGTTAGTTAGCAGCCTGCTGGTATCTGAAGGGAGCTACAAGCAAGCCAGGAAAGGACTTTTTAGAAGTGTTTGTTGTGATAGGATGAGAGGGAATGGATTGGAACTTGAGGAGAGCAGACTGAGACTGGAGATGAGGAAGAAATTCTTTGCAGTGAGGGTGGTGAGACACTGGCACAGGTTGCCCAGGGAAGTTGTGGATGCTCTCTCCTTGAAGTGCTAAAGTTCAGGCTGGATGAGACCTTGAACAACCTGAGCTGGCAGGAGGTGTTCCTGCCCATAGCAGCAGAGCTGGAACTGGATGATCTCTAAGGTCCCTTGCAGCCCAAACCCCTCTGTGATTTTCTGAACAGCAAACTTGCTTTTGCCAGCAGTGGGCACAAGATGGAGTCTTAGAAAGCACAGAACTGAATGGAGCTGGTTACAGAGCAAATCCTCACTGCGGCTCCCCCATCTCCATTCCCAGTTTGAGCCCTCCCAGACATGCCCAGCTCCAGGCACACAGTCCTGTCACCCAGCCAGCAGCTGCTCCTGCACCCAGCCCTGGGTGTCAGGTCCATGAACCCCTCCTGCTTTTGAGGCAATGATTTAAGCTGGCATTAGGAGTCAGGAGAATTGGGCTCAGGGTTATTTATAATGAATGACTTCGCATTCCCCGGGCTGAGGCTGCTTACTCATCCTCTCATTTTCCTTATCCCAAGCATCAGCACTCTGCAAACCCCTGTGCTGATGTTTAAGGGAGGTAGAGCTGGTTGTGATCCTACCTCCCTCGGCAGACATCATGATTTTGGAGGCGGGGAGGGGAACTAAACCATCCCAGACTAAACAAAACCCCAGAAGCAGACACCTGAAATCAAATAAACAAACCCACAAAGGCACTGAGTGATCTGAAGGAAAACACTCTGCTCTGAGCCAGTTTATTCAATCTGCCTAATGTAAGAAGGTTGCAAACATCTCACTGTTTATTCTAGGGCCTGCCTCCCCCTCCCCCCCCTCCCCCCCCTTTTTTGGCAGCAGGAAAACCAAATAATGCAGAACCACTCACTCCAGGCTCTGAATACAGCAGGAAACTGAAAGGCAGTGGTAGAGGAGCAAAAGGTATTTGGCCCAAAGCCTTTTCAAGAGGGCTCCAGCACAATTCACTCTGCAAACCAGATTTAGGAGGAGTTCTTTTCACTGTGATCATAGAATCACAGAATGATAGGAGTTGGAAAGGACCTCTGGAGATTGTCCAGTCCCACTCCCTGCTAAAGCAGAGCACCCACAGCAGCTTGCCCAGGATCACAATGGCCAGGTGGGGCTGGAAGCTCTCATAGGATCAGAAGATGTCAGGGTTTGGAAGGGACCCAAAGAGATCATCCAGTCCAAGCCCCCTGCCACAGCAGGACCACACAGCCTAGCTCAGGGCACACAGCAACACATCCAGACAGGCCTGGAAAGGCTCCACACAAGGAGACTCCACAACCTCTCTGGGCAGCCTGTGCCAGGGCTCTGGGACCCTTCCAGGCAAGAAGTTGCCTCTTGTGTTGAGCTGCAACCTCCTGTGCTGCAGCTTCCATCCAGTGCTGCTTGTCCTATGCCAGGGAGCAGTGAGCAGAGCCTGTCCCCCCACTCCTAACCCCCAGCCCTCAGAGAGTTACAGACATTTATTAGATCCCCTCTGAGTCTTCTCCAGACTAAGCAGCCCCAGGTCCCTCAGCCTCTCCTCCTCAGGCAGTGCTCCAGTCCCCTCATCATCCTCATAGCCCTCCCCTGGACTCTCTCCAGCAGATCCCTGTCCCTCTTCAACTGGGGAGCCCAAACCTGAAGGCAGTACTCAAGATGAGGTCTCAGCAGGGCAGAGCAGAGGGGAAGGAGAACCTCCTTTGACCTGCTGGACACACTCTTCCTAATACACCTCAAGATCCCATTGGCCTTCTTGGGACTATTGCTGTGCCACAGTCATGCACCAGCATTCCCAGGCTCCTCTCCACAGGAGGACAGTCCACAATCAATCTGGGCAGCCTGCTGCAGGGCTCCAGCACCCTCACAAAAAGAACTCTCTCCTTAAGTCCAAGTGAACCCTCCTGGGTTCTAGTTTGTGCCTGTGGACCACACTCCTGTCTCTGGGCACTGAGCAGAGCCCAGCTCCATCCTCTTGCCTCCCTGCTCCCTTTAGGCATTCACAGGCATTGATCAGATCCCTTCTCAGGCTGCTTTTGCCACGCTAAAAATCCTCAAGATCTGCAGAAAGCTGCCACATTGTTGAGCTTTTTTTTCCCCTTGATTAACCACCTAAATAATTTCCTTCCCTCTCCCAGAGCTGGGCTCCTGTCACACCTTTCTCCAGGAGATTAGAAGCTACTTTGTACCTGGTACTTTCTCCCTGTGAACATATTTAAACAGCACGATCGGGTTGCTTTCTAATCTTGCCTTTGATAAGCTAATCAGATTGATCTCCAGCAGCCTGTCACCTCCAGGCATGTTTTTCAAACCACAGCAAATGCCTGGCACCTTCTGACAAAGCCAGCGCCTGTCCCCAGGGACCAGGCAGCCTCAGCAGCTCAGAGACAGGGGAGAGACCCTCAAGGCACTTCAGGAATATATCTGTATCCTTCTGTGGCTCAGCCTAATGAGTGTCTTGGCCTAATCACCTGAGAGCAGCCAGACAGATGATACCAAACCCAAGAAGTTACCCTTAGAAATTGCATCTCAACTGCTGCAAAACCCAGGAGGAGTCTGTGCAAAGCTAAGCAAGCCCCAAGGCAGCTCCCACCTGGGATTTCTAAACTGGCTTTATTTAGTAGTGAAAAACACAGAGCCTATGTGAAGAGGAAAGGCAGAGAGCCTTGGGGCTGTTGAGCCTGGAGAGCAGAAGAACCAGAGGGGATTTGATCAATGAGAGAGTGATTGGCATTGGAATGGGCTGCCCAGGGAGGTCATGGAGTCACCATCCCTGGAGGTGTTGAAGCCAAGCCTGGATGAGGCACTTAGTGCCATGGTCTGGTTGACTGGACAGAGCTGGGTGCTAGGTTGGACTGGATGAGCTTGGAGCTCTCTTCCAACCTGCTTGATTCTATGAATGCTCAGCAAGGACTAAAAATGGTGGGATGAGAGGATTGGGCTGGGTTCTTCTCAGTGGCACCCAAGGACAAAGGTTGATCTTTGATCCCACTGGGTGCTTCTGTGCTCCACAACCTCCCTGGACAGCCTGTGCCAGTGTCTCACCACCCTCACTGGAAAGAACTTCTTCCTAACAGCCAGTTTCAGTCTCCCCTCTGCCACTTCAAACCCATTCCTCCTCCTCCTGGCATTACAAGACCTTGTCAATAGTCCCTCCCCAGCCTTCCTGTAGGAGATATCCTTCAGACAGTTATGGGGGGGCCTATATATACATATAGAATCATAGAATCAGTCAAGCATGGAAGGGACCACAAAGATCATCCACTTCCAACCCCCCTGCCATGGGCAGGGATACCTCACATACTAGAGCAGGCTGCCCACAGCCTCATCCAGCCTGACCTTAAACACCTCCAGGCATGAGGCTTCCACCACCTCCCTGAGCAACCTGTTCCATGCTCTCACCACCCTCATGGTGAAGAACTTCTTCCTAACACCCAGTCTGAATCTCCCCATTTCCAGCTTTGTTCCATTCCCCCCTAATCCTACCACTACATACACATAAATCCCTCCAATTACTTCATTTCACATCCACTGTTCAGTGCATTTTGGTCTGAAGAATTCATCACTTCTGGGATAACTTCATACCCCTCACCTGTCCCACTGAAACTCAGCCCACAGTCTCCTGCCAGGAGAGGGACAGCCCAGAAGAAGCAACACCACTTGCAGTGCTCCTTGCTGCTCTGCCACAGCTCCACACAGACCTTCCAGGATGCACTGCTGGTTCCAAAGGCTTCCCTGGCACCATCAAGCCACAGATTGGTTCAGAAATCCTGGAGTTCCATCCCCGAGGAGATGAGACACAGTCACTTGCAAGGGAGAGAACAACAATAAAAGGAGGATGAATTCTCCCTAAGTGCTTCCCAAAACAAAACCCCATTTGATATGCAGCCTGTGTGCCCACGCAATTATCAAGCTCCTAGCTCTGAGCTGTAACAGATGGAATTCTTTCCCCCCTGTCTCTCTTTGGTGCTAAGGTGAATGCTTTCCTCAAGGGAAGAGCAGACAGAGCTGCTGAGCTGGCAAGGCTTGTGCCAAGCAGCTGGTTGCTGATAGAATTATGGGTCTGGATAGGCAAGGCCTGGGAGAGAGGCATGAGGGCTTTGCTGTCACCAGCCCTTCCAAGGAGGACTGGAAGCAGGTTGTGGAAATAGTCATTAAAGCAGCACAATGGGAAAAGAATGGAGAGGCACTAGGAAAGGATGCAGAAGGAGAACTCTGAGCCTCGGCAGAGAAGAGGGGAAGGAGAACTCAGAGCCTTGGCAGAGGGGGAGAACTCAGAGCCCCAGCAAAGAAGAGGGGAAGGAGATCTCAGGGCCTCAGCAGAGAAGAGGGGAAGGAGATCTCAGAGCCTCAGCAGAGAAGAGGGGAAGGAGATCTCAGAGCCTCAGCAGAGAAGAGGGGAAGGAGATCTCAGAGCCTCGGCAGAAAAGAGGGGAAGGAGATCTCAGAGCCTCAGCAGAGAAGAGGGGAAGGAGATCTCAGAGCCTCAGCAGAAAAGAGGGGAAGGAGATCTCAGAGCCCCAGCAGAGAAGAGGGGAAGAGAAGAAGCAATTATGAGAGTGAAGTTTTGCTCTTAAACAGTTTTGTTCTAAGTGGTCTCAAAGTCCTGTTTGAATATGAATCAGTTTGTACACATACAGCCTTTACTTGCTATGAGCAGGTGACTGCTGACCTCATTTTACAAGGATGGAAGAGAGACTGAGGAGGGGAGAGCAGAAGTGGGTTTATCCAGCACAGGAGACAGGCTGCAGAGCCAGGGAGGGGATGATGTCCATCCAAGAGAGGGACTCTGCCTGCCTTCACTGAGAAATTGTTCTCTGTCTAATGTCAGGGGCTCTGCCCTCCATTCTCTTCCCAATCATAACATAACAAAGCCATTTGGATTTCTGAAATGTCACTGTGTCTACCCAGAGACCTGGCTCAGACAAGGTAATTATCCCTTCCTGTCACCCTTTCTTGTTCTGACTTGTTTAAACAGAAGTGGTTTTTACTAAGTCTGTCAAGCAGTGTCCTAGAAAAATGTTTCTGGCTTCCAGCTCCTAGGCTGGCACAGGATAACTCCACAGATCCCATTGTGCCATGGACAGAGGGCACAGGATAATTCCACAGATCCCATTGTGCCACGGACAGAGGGCACAGGATAATTCCACAGATCCCATCGTGCCATGGTACCATGGACAGAGGGCACAGGATAATCCCACAGATCCCATCGTGCCATGGTGCCATGGACAGAGGGCACAGGATAATTCCACAGATCCCATCGTGCCATGGTACCAGGGACAGAGGGCACAGGATAATTCCACAGATCCCATGGTGTCATGGACAGTGGCACTGAGTGCACCCTCAGCAAGTCTGCTGACCACACCAAGCTGTGTGGTGCAGCAGCCAGGCTGGAGGGCAGGGATGCCAGCCAGAGGGACCTGGGCAGGCTGCAGAGGTGGGCACAAGCCAAGCTCAGGAGGTCCAACAAGACCAAGGGCAAGGTCCTGCAGCTGGGTCGAGGCAATGTCAAGCACCAATCCAGGCTGGGCAGTGCCAGGTTGCAGAGCAGCCCTGAGCAGAGGGACTTGGGGGTGCTGCTGGAGGAGAAGCTCAGCAGGAGCCAGCAGTGTGCACTTGCAGCCCAGAAAGCCAAGCAGAGCCTGGGCTGCAGCAGCAGCAGTGTGGCCAGCAGGGCCAGGGAGGGGATTCTGCCCCTCTGCTGTGCTCTGGTGAGGGAGGTGTCAGGAGGTAGGTTGGACATGATAATCTTAGAGGTAGTTTCCAACCTTAATGATTCCATGATTCTATGCCTAGTTCTCAATGGATTTCAAAGGCACAAGTGAAATGAGCTGCATGTGGCATCCCTGAGAACCATCTCACCTATAAATTAATACTAATCACAGTGATTTCCACTTATTTATTAACTGCAGGACATCACTCAGCTCTCCAGCAACAACCAAAGTGAAATCCACAGCTCATTTCCTCTTGTGCAAGAGCTGCTTGGCTGCAATTTGCTGAGATCCAGAGGACAAAGCATGGCTTGGCTCACTCCCAACAGCAGCAGAGCTTTCTATCCCTAAGGAACAACAGCAGCAATGCAGGAGCAAAGACAAACCACATTTAGAACATGTTCCCCTAGGGAGGGACCAGTGATAGGATGAGGAGGAATGGATTGAAGCTTGAGAAGGGGAGATGTAGACTTCAGAATGGGTTAGGTTGGAAGGGATTGCAAAGCTCAGCCAGTTCCAACCCCCTGCCATAGGCAGGGACACCTCCCACTAGAACAGGTTGCTCAAGGACTCATCCAGCCTGGCCTTGAACACCTCCAGGGAGGTTGTGGAGCACAGAAGCACCCAATGTGATCAATGATGTGTGCTCCAAAACCTCCCTGGGCAACTTGTGCCAGTGTCTCATCACCCTCACTATAGAGAACTCCTTCCTAACTTCCACTTTAAATCTGCCCTCTGCCAGTTTAAACCCATTCCTTCTCCTCCTGGCATTACAAGACCTTGTATACATCATAGAAACTGTCAGGGATGGAAGGGACCACAAGGAGCAGCCAGTTCCAACCCCCCTGCCATGCCCAGGGACACCCTACCCTAGAGCAGGCTGCACACAGCCTCAGCCAGCCTGGCCTCAAACACCTCCAGCCATGGGGCCTCAACCCCCTCCCTGGGCAACCCATTCCAGCCTCTCACCACTCTGCTGCTCAACAACTTCCTCCTCACCTCCAGCCTCACTCTCCCCACCTCCTGCTTTGCTCCATCCCCCCCACTCCTGCCACTCCCTCACAGCCTCAAAATGTCCTTTCCCAGCTTTTTTGCAGCCCTCTTCAGATCCTGGCAGGCCACCAGAAGGTCCCCTGGGAGCCTCCTCTGCTCCAGCCTGAGCAGCACTCACACAATAGCACAAAGCACTGTTTATAAAGGGGAGAGATCTTCTCTTTGGTGTTTTTTTCACTAGATCAGGCCTGCAGCATCTTGATGTATTTATTGTTTTAATACATAACCATAAATGCCCCTAAACAGGGGATATTGCACCTTTAGATTACTGTTATTGCTTTATTGCTCTTTGCAGCCATAAATTAACAGCTTCCCCCAGCAATGCTCAGAGAGGAGAGAATTAGATTACAATGTACATACACAAGAGCCTATTAAGGCATTGCTATTCCATAGAAGCCTTTCTAGTTTTTAAGTGTACACCTATAAGTGTTTCAATTAAAGAACTCCATGCTTGCCTAGTAATTGCCCTCCCATTTGAGATAGGACTTTGCAGCAGAGAGGAAAGAGAGAGAAATAATAAAAGGAAGAAGCAAGACTAAAAGGTGGAAAATTGGAATATAAAACACTGCATGTGAAAGTGCCATAAAAAGAAAACTCTGGGCTTAAATTATGCTTATTAGAGCTCTTTGAATGGTTTAACTCCTGCACTCTGGGTGCTGCTGTTTGTTTCTCTGCACAGAAAAAAAATCATCTTCCCCTCCATCCATCAGTCCTCAAGCCTTGCAAGAAAGCAGTCACTGGGATCAAATGGTTTTCTATGCTGGAGAACAGCTGCCACCATAAATCACTCCAGAAGGACTGTAAAGGTCCTTCAAGGCTGGGTACCATGACAGAAATAGGAAGCTCAGGTTTGGGATTCCCAGAGCAGAAGACAGACAGTAGGAGCAGTGTCCCTACCTGTTGGAAGGATGACATCTTGTGGTAGGATGGTCAGAGGACCAAGACCTCCTTAAACAGACCTAATTAAGCTAAATTAAACATCAAGCCTGGAGCAGAGGAGGCTCAGGGCAGAGCTCATTGGTGTCTGCAGGGAGGCTGTAGCCAGGTGGGGTTGGGCTCTGCTGCCAGGCAGCCAGCAACAGAACAAGGGGACACAGCCTCAAGCTGTGCCAGGGCAGGTCTAGGCTGGATGTTAGGAAGAAGTTGTTGTTAGAGAGAGTGATTGGCATTGGAATGGGCTGCCCAGGGAGGTGGTGGAGTGGCTGTGGCTGGAGGTGATGAAGCCAAGCCTGGCTGGGGCACTGAGTGCCATGGGTTAGTTAATTAGAAGGGTTAGGTGCTAGGTTGGACTCAATGATCTTAGAGGTCTTTTCCAACCTGGTTAATTCAGTGATTTAAAAGCCATGGTGGTGTTGGGTTGAGGTTGGACTGGATGATCTCAGAGGTTAGAGCCTTGCTGCCCTTCTCTGGACACCTTCCAGAACTGAGGAGCCCAGAACTGGACACAGCATTGCAGGTGTGGCCTGAGCAGTGCTGAGCACAGGGGCAGAAGAACCTCCCTTGTCCTACTGGCCACGCTCTTCTGAGCCAGCCCAGGATGCCATTGGCCCTCTTGGCCACCTGGGCACACTGCTGGCTCATGTTCTTGCTTGTGAACACTTCTGAAAACAGTCTCAGCTCCTGGAGCAAGCATCAGATTACTGCAAAGCTGGGAGGAATGAATGATTTGTGTCAGGGAAGAGTGAAGGGAAGGGACCACTGGCACTGGAAATGCAATCTGACTCCCTGCATCCTGTCAGGACTGTGTGGCACTGGTGGCAGTCTCCATTTTACCTCCACAGGGCAATGCCTCAAGAAATTAGGAGTGAGATGGAAGGCAGAAAAAGGGTAACACTCAATAATAAGCAGCAGACATTAATTAAAGCTCCATTACAACAGAATTCAGCTGGAATAATGTATGGAGGCCACATGAATAGTAAAGGGGAATTCATCATGGTTAATGTTATTACACTGAATGTCAAAGGAAGCAGTGATGATTTGCCACTTACTCTATAATGTAATGTAATCTAAATGCAATTTGGGTTGGACAGCCTTGAACATCCAGATTAAGTGGAACTGGCAGAAAAACCAGGACCCAGTCCTGATCCATGGGTTGCTTGCAGCGCCCTTAACTTACTTGCAAGGTCCATTATGTGTTGGGTTGGAGCAAAGACTCCCTGGTTGCCAAAGTCTGTTCAGTGTGGCTTTGTGAATCGTAGAGTCACAGAATGGTAGCAGTTGGAAGGGACCTCTGGAGATCATCCACACCAACCCCCCTGCCAAAGCAGGATCACTTAGGGCAGCTCACATAGGAGCGTCCAGTTCTGGGCCCCTCAATTCAAGAGGGATGTTGAGGTGCTGGAGCATGTCCAGAGAAGGGCAACAAAGCTGGTGAGGGGCCTGGAGCACAAATCCTATGAGGAGAGGTTGAGGGAGCTGGGGGTGTGCAGCCTGGAGAAGAGGAGGCTCAGGGGTGATCTTATTACTGTCTACAACTACCTAAAGGGGCATTGTAGCCAGGTGGGGGGTGGCCTCTTCTCCCAGGTAACCAGCAATAGAACAAGGGGACACAGTCTCAAGTTGTGCCAGGGCAGGTCTAGGCTGGATGTTAGGAAGAAGTTCTTCACAGAGAGAGTGATTGACATTGGAATGGGCTGCCCTGGGAGGTGGTGGAGGCACCGTCCCTGGGAGTCTTCAAGAAAAGCCTGGCTGAGGCACTTAGTGCCATGGTCTGGTTGATTGGATAGGGCTGGGTGATAGGTTGGACTGGATGATCTTGGAGGTCTCTTCCAACCTGCTTGATTCTATGATTCTATGAATGTGTCCAGATGAGTCTGGGAGCCTTTAGAAGAGGCTCCACAGCCTCTCTGAGCAGCCTTTTTTCCTGCTATGTGATGCTGCTTCCAGGTTCAGAAACTCAGATCTGCAGAGAGTCACAGAAGTTCAGAATGGTTTGAAAGGAACCTGAAAGCTCATCTAGTTCCAGCCCCTGCCAGGGACAGAGATGTGCCCTACTGGACTGTTTTGACCAATGGGCTGCCCAGGGAGGCAGTGAAGCCAAGCCTGGCTGGGGCACTTAGTGCCATGGTCTAGTTGCTTGGCCAGGGCTGGGTGCTAGGTTGGCCTGGATGAGCTTGGAGCTCTCTTCCAACCTCCTTGATTCTATGATTCTAAGACTCCATCCAATCTATCTTTAAACACTTCCAAGCTTGGAGCCTCCTCTCCATCCCTGGGCAACTTATTCCAGCGTCTCACCACCCTCACAAGGAAGAATTTCTTTCCAACATCCAATCTAAACTCAGCTCCTTCCAGCTCAAAGCCATCACCCCCATCCTATTGCTCCATGCCTTTGTCAAAAGTCCCTCCCCAGCTCTCCTGCAGCCCCCTTCAGGTACTGGCAGGGTGCTCTAAGATCTCCCTGGAGCCTTCTCTGCCACAACCCCAACTCCTTCAGCCTCTTTTACCTGCTGTATCATTACTGCAAAGCAGTGGAAGGCAACGTTACAAATTCCCTCTTGAAATACAAATAACTATATCCATATAGAGAGGGATTCCTTTCTCCCCCCCCCTTTAAATACCTATAAATCAGCCTTCATTGCAGCACTATAGATTGCAATTCTTTAAAAGAAATAGTGTCTTACACTTGCAATTCATTTCATTGGAGCCCCACACAGCTGCTCTGCTGCTGTTTTGTCATTGAAATAAACCCCTCTGGTTTTCCATTAGCTGTTGCTTATGTTTATGAAAAGAAATACACTTATGTATCTTTTAAAGGATTCTAAACAGTTATTATTTATTTATACAAGCCTGGAAGTGTGCTCCCAGTTCCACAGGCAGCAAAGAGAGCATTCACAGCCTAAACAGTAAACAAACCCAGCAGAGAAGGGAAGAGAAACAAAACTTTCTCTTCTCAGAGCTCTGCCTCTGACACAGCCTCTGCCCTGCCCTTGTATTGTTTGGGATGGAAAAGATCTGCAAGGTCACCCAGTCCAACCTTCAACCCAACACCAGCGTGGCCACTAAGCCATGTCCCAAGTGCCACTGCTGCCTGCAGCTGCCTGCAGGGAGGCTGTAGCCAGGTGGGGTTGGGCTCTGCTGCCAGGCAGCCAGCAACAGAAGAAGGGGACACAGCCTCAAGCTGTGCCAGGGGAGGTCTAGGCTGGATGTTGTTAGGAAGTTGTTGGCAGAGAGAGTGCTTCTGTGCTCCACAACCTCCCTGAAGGTATTCAAGCCCAGGCTGGATGAGGCCCTGAGTGTCCTGTTCTAGTAGGAGCTCTTGGAACTGGCTGAGCTTTGAGGTCCCTTCCAATCTAAACCATTCTATGATTCTCACAAACCTGGTCCCACTATCTAATTAAAAACCAACTATCACAGTATCACCAAGGTTGGAAGAGACCTCACAGATCATCAAGTCCAACCCTTTAGCACAGAGCTCAAGGCCAGACCATGGCACCAAGTGCCACGTCCAGTCCTGCCTTGAACAGCTCCAGGGACGGCGACTCCACCACCTCCCCGGGCAGCCCATTCCAGTGTCCAATGACTCTCTCAGGGAAGAACTTTCTCCTCACCTCCAGCCTAAATTTCCCCTGGTGCAGCCACAAACCTGGTCCCACTATCTAATTAAAAACCAATTAAACTGACTCTTCACATCAGAGATGGGAAGCAATGAGCTCTCTACCTACTTTTATTAAGGGTTTAAATTTACACACAGAAATGAGGAAGAAAACAAACCCAAACAACTCAGGGAGATGCTGGGGAAGAAATTTCCACCTCTCCCTAGTCAGGAAACTCAGAAGCATCTGAATATTGATTTGGAACTTACTCCTTACACATCTGACTAGATGATCTTTGGAGGTCCTTTCCAGCCCCCCACCATCCTATGACTTGCTTCTCACACAAGTCAGTTTTCATGGACAGCCAACACAGCACAGCCTGAAATACATCTTTGTGCTCAGAAAGTGGTCAGGCATTGGAACAGGCTGCCCAGTGAGGTGGTGGAGTCACCATCCCTGGAGGTGCTCAAGAAATCTGTGGACATGGCCCTTGGTGACATGATTCAGTTCATGTGCTGGTGCTGGATTGATGCTGGACTTGTAGATTCTTATCCTTTACACCCCACGGCTCAAAGTGACCAGCACAGAACAGTCATGCATTAGGCACCAGCAGTGCTTTGCTGAATCACCTCCTGGGCAGACCAATTCCTCCTCTTGCCTTGGGCAAGTTAAAAGCAGGCTCAAATTCTCACCTCAGCTCCCTCTCCACCATGCCAGGCTGCAGACAGGAATCAGCACAGTTCTTGATGACATCTGCACTACAAATTCCTGTGTGTCTGCAGCCTCTTTGCTGTCTCAGCTGCTTTGCTGATGCCAGTGACAGCTATGAGCAAGGCAGATCCTGCAGAGAAGTTATGGGAGTGCAGAAAATCACCTGCATGCCACTTCAAACAGCAACGATTCCATTTAGGAACCTCTTAAAGGGGACAAGGCTCTCCAAGCCTCCCCAGGACCTTGCAGTTGCAGTCACCCCTTCCCTGCAGCTACCCCTTCCCTGCAGCCACCCCTTCCCTGCAGCCACCCCTTCCCTGCAGCCACCCCTTCCCTGCAGCCACAGCTCTGCCCACCCAGTGATGTCCACAGTGCAGGGAGCTACTGTTTGCCACATCAATGAGTGCAGAAAATGAGGTTTGGTCAGAGCTGCACAGAGACTTCTCCAGAGTCACAGAAACACTTTTGGGCCTTTAAGATCATCCCTTCTCTAACTCCACCAAGGCTAGTACTAAACCACATCCCTCAGCACCACATCTCTGTGTCTTTCAAACAGCTCCAGGGATGGGGATTCAGCCCCCTCCCTGGGCAGCCTGTTCCCATGTTTGAGGAACTTTTTTCTAGTATCCAACCTAAATCTCCCCTGCTGCAACCTGAGACCATCTCCTCCTGTCCTGTTACTTGGTACTAGGTAGAAAAGACCAGCCCCCACCTCACTTCAACCTCCTTTCAGGCAGCTGCAGAGAGCCACAGGGTCTCCCCTCAGCCTCCTTTCCTCAGCTGCTCCTCACCAGCCCTGTTCTCCAGACCCTTCACTGGACCTGCTCCAGCCTCTCAATGTCCTTCTTGCAATGAGGGCTCCAAAACTGAACCCATCACTTAGCCTGTGGCCTCACCAGTGCCTAGGACAGGGAGACAATCACTTCCCTAGTCCAGCCAATTCCTGGGCCAAGTCCCTCCAAACCAAGACAGAGCAGCTGTGGGATCCAGTGCCTCCCACCCTGCTTGACAGTCCTCAGGCTCAGACAACTTGGTGGCTCACCACACAACAGCTGCAACATGCCAGACCCTCACATCTGATTCTCTCCAGTGTTTAAAGCCATTTACCTCTGCTCAGGCCAATCTGCCTGGGCCACAATGCAAATGAAGACTCATTATTTTTCACTCCTTTCCCCATGTCACTGTCCCAGGTCTCTTCCCCACCCTGCCTGCAGCCTGCACATGCAAAGAGGAACCCAGCAGAAAATGACCTTTTTTTTTCCCCCTCTTCCTCCTCCTCCTCCTCCTCCTCCCTTTCCTTTGAAAGAGCTAACAAGAGCCAGGGTGACATTTATGGAGTAATTAAAGGCAACACTGATGAGCCCAGGAGTTGGCAATTTCTCTTTTCACTCACAGCCCCCTTTTTAATCTATGTCATCTTTGGGCACCAGCTTTTAGTGCAGTGACAAGTAACTGCTACCCAAAACACTGGGAGAGGTTGTAAACTTTAATCACCTTTTCATGGAACCATGGAATCAGTCAGGGTTGGAAGGGACCACAAGGAGCAGGCAGTGCCAACCCCCCTGCCATGCCCAGGGACACCCTACCCTAGAGCAGGCTGCACACAGCCTCAGCCAGCCTGGCCTCAAACACCTCCAGCCATGGGGCCTCAACCACCTCCCTGGGCAACCCATTCCAGCCTCTCACCACTCTCCTGCTCAACAACTTCCTCCTCACCTCCAGCCTCACTCTCCCCACCTACAGCTTTGCTTTGTTCCCCCCACTCCTGCCACTCCCTCACAGCCTCAAAAGTCCCTCCCCAGCTTTTTTGGAGCCCCCTTTCAGATGCTGGCAGGCCATAAGAAGGTCACCTGGGAGCCTCCTCTGCTCCAGCCTGCACAGCCCCAACTCTTTCAGGCTGTGCTCACAGCAGAGCTGCTGCAGCCTCTGAGCATCCTCCTGGCCCTGCTCTGGACACTCTCCAGCATCTCCACAGCCCTCTTGTCCCAGGGGCTCCAGAGCTGGATGCAGGACTCCAGGTGGGGTCACAGCAGAGCGGAGCAGAGGAGGAGAATCCCCTCCCTGGCCCTGCTGGCCACACTGCTGCTGCTGCAGCCCAGGCTCTGCTTGGCTTTCTGGGCTGCAAGTGCACACTGCTGGCTCCTGTTGAGCTTCTCCTCCAGCAGCACCCCCAAGTCCCTCTGCTCAGGGCTGCTCTCCAGCCTGGCACTGCCCAGCCTGGATTTGTGCTTGGCATAGCCTCGACCCAGCTGCAGGACCTTGTCCTTGCTCACCTCCCTCACCCTGCTGGCCACATCCCTCTTGTCACAGAGGCTCTAGAACTGGATGCAGTAACCCTTCCTGGGTCCTTGTTTTCCCCATACCTGTAATTAAGCAGCACTTTAAATACATACATACATAAAAGGATAAATAAATTCCTATCAGCATAAAACTCATCCTCGTGCTCACCACTAGCAGCTTTAACAGCCCTGCCAGCACAGCTCCAGCCCTGGCCAACACCACGAGAGGAGTCATTACTGTAACTAAATTAGACCGTTTGTTTTCTTCCCCCTCACATCCAATTGTGTAGGAGCTGCTTTATTGCAAAACAGACATTAAAATTCCACCTTGACCTCAGAGAGAGAGAGAAAGGGAAAAAAAAAAAAAAAAGTAATTTCTATTTTATCAGCCCTGTAAAGCTGTCTTTATGTTCTGAAGCAGGGAAATATTGCAGGGGGATATTTATAGCTTGGGCTCCAAAGCCAGTTTGAATAGAAACGTTCCGGCGGTCGGCGGAGCTGTCACATTGCTCAGTGGAGCAGGGAATTTTAGTGAATTTGTGAATTACTGGTTCAGTCTTGACAAGTCTTTCAATGAGGCTGGGGGGTGGGTGTGTGCCTGGAGCTGCTTTGTGATTTCAGGATAATGGTTAAAGATTTGGATGGCTTGGAAAGGAGAGTTCTGAAGTGGGATCGCGGAGATAATCGGTTCCCGGCAATAGAGCCAGAGGATGGGTTAGGTTGGAAGGGAGCTCAAGGATCAGGCAGTTTCAAGCCTCTGCCATAGGCAGGGACACCTCCCACTAGAACAGGTTGATCAAGGACTCATCCAACTTGGCTCTGAACACCTCCAGGGAGGTTGGGGAGCACTGAAGCACCCAACGTGATCTTTGATCACGTTGGGTGCTTCAGTGCTCCCCAACCTCCCTGGGCAACCTGTGCCAGTGTCTCCCCACCCTCAACCTGTGCCAGTCTCTCCCCACCCTCAACCTGTGCCAGTCTCTCCCCACCCTCAACCTGTGCCAGTCTCTCCCCACCCTCAACCTGTGCCAGTCTCTCCCCACCCTCAACCTGTGCCAGTCTCTCCCCACCCTCAACCTGTGCCAGTCTCTCCCCACCCTCAACCTGTGCCAGTCTCTCCCCACCCTCAACCTGTGCCAGTCTCTCCCCACCCTCAACCTGTGCCAGTCTCTCCCCACCCTCAACCTGTGCCAGTCTCTCCCCACCCTCACTGCAAAGAACCCTTTCTTAACATCCACTTTCAATCTCCCCTCTGCCTGTTTAAATCCATTCCTCCTCCTCCTGGCATTACAAGACTTTGCCAATAGTCCCTCCTCAGCCCTCTTTTAGCACTCTTCAGATACTGGAAGGCCACTCTAAGGTCTCATCAAAGTCTTGTCTTCTCCAAGCTGCAGAGCCCCAACTCTCTCAACCTGTTCTCATAACAGAGCTGCTGCAGCCCTCTCAGCATCTTTGTGGCCCTCCTCTGGACTGGCTCCAACAGATCCATGTCCTTTTTCTGTTGGGGGCTCCAGAACTGCACACACAACTCCAGGTGGGGTCTCAGGAGAGCAGAGAGCTTCCAATAAAGACCAAAGGCTTCCAAACTTCAGCAGCCCAGCACTGGGCTCCTTTCTGCTCCTCCTTATCAGTGATTCTGACAGACTGGGTGACAAATGAGGGTACCCAACAAGACTGCCCTGCATTTGGCTTGTGGCACTTGGCCATACATTGTTGCCTATGGAGGTGGCAGAGTTACCATCCCTGAGAGTGCTCCAGAAATGCATGGACATGGCACTCAGGGTCATGATTTAGTAGCCTTGGTGGCTGGACTTGATGCTCTTAGAGATCACAGAATCAACCAGGTTGGCAGAGACCTCCAAGATCATTGAGTCCAACCTAGCACCCAGCCCTATCCAGTCACCTAGACCATGATCTTTCCCAACTGAAACAGTTCTGTGATTCCACACACCCTGCTTTGCCACCCAATATTTCCACAAAGGATTTGAGACTTTCCTTCCACCACCATTGTGGTGCAGGCAGAAATTCTCCCTATTAATCTTTGTCATTGTCCTCTACAGTGGATTTAATGCTGCCATTATACAGATGAATAAACTGATGCATGGAGAGAACAGGATCATTTGTCTCAGCAAACTTTCTCACTTCACAGCAGAAGCAGAAGAGAACCTGGGGTGGAGGGTTTTTTTCCCCACCTATCTGTGACCACCTTGCCTTGGTAATTAAACAGCATCACTAATAGGCTACACTGGGAGAAAAATGGATAAATAAATACTTCCCCTCCCTGATTAAAGCCATCCATTATCACCCACCTGGCAGTGGATTGTTTCAGCAAGCCACAACAGAGGCAGTGCAAAGGCACTGCAGAGTTTAGCCTAACAAATGCTCCTAGCCTGCTGCATCCAAAATCATCTGTAGTGTGGTGGTAAAACAGCCCAGTAACACTTGAGAAGGTCAAACTGTCCCTTCCATGGCTGCAGCAGTCGTGGGTTCAGTGGCTCTTGCCAGATGCATGCAGCCAGCTGGAAGCTGCTGCTCCTGCTTGTGCTGCCTTTAAACCAGGCTGACAGAACACAGCCAGACCCAGCCTCACACCTCCAAACCTTGGGCTGCACACACTGAGGCTGTCCAGGTCACCTCCTCTGTGCCCCCTACACCTCAGCCCATAGCATCACTCAGCAAGGTGTAAACCAGCCACTCAGAAAGCAGCAGGACAAACCCCATTAGCCAGGTTTGTGTCCCAGTGGCACATTCATACCCATCCCAGTGGGACTGTGCTGGCCAGGGCTGGCCAGGCAAGAAGCTACATGCTGGTGAGCAGAGAACTGTGGATGAACACAGCCAATTGAGAAATCAGGAGCACAGGTTCTTGATATACACCTTGTCAGAGCCCTAACAAGCTTGTAGAAAGACCCTGACACTTACACTTCAGCTTTCTCCAGGTGATTGTTCTTATTGAGCAGGCTGTGAAAGCCATGAGGTGCAGAAAGCTGGGGGAAAGGATCCTGCCTGCCCAAGCCTGCAGAGCAGCAGCAGCACAATGTCTTCCCAACAGGATTCTTTCAGCCCTTAAAATCTCCATCTCAGTCAGCTCTGGCCTCAGGCAGATCTTGCCTCATTGAAACAAAGTGATTTAATTACAGCCTTCACAATGCCCTGGGTCATGGCTCTGCAGGAGAAGGCAAGCAGATGCCTACCCACCTGGTTCAGGACCCCCTTTTCCATGGCAGATTGAAGATGTCTCTTCTGGTTTTGTGTGAGAGCCAGCAGCAGAGTATATAATGATCTGAAACATGACCTTCTGGCTCTCTAGAACTCCCTGAAAAGAGGCTGAAGTGAGATGGGGCTGGTCTCATCTCTCAGGGAACAAGAGATCATACAAGAATTGCTTCTGGACCTCAGCCTCAGACTGCACCAGGAAAGAGTCAGGTTGAACAGCAGGACAAATTTCTTCCCCAGATGGATTGTCAAGCCCTAGACCAGTGGAGGAGTCCCTAAGCCCTGTGGTGCTATCATGACCTGGCAGTGCTGGATTAGCACTTGGACTTCATGCTTAGAAGATCTCCTTCAACCAAAACAATTCTGAGATCTGTGACCCTATGGAATAGCAGAAACAGCCCAGAGCAAAGCCATCAGGGGGCTGCATTCTGCTCCTTCTGCCTCCACCTGCAAACAGCTGAGAGCTTTACTGCTCTCAGAGAAGTCCTTCTGCCCCTGTGCTCAGCACTGCTCAGGCCATTCCTGGAGTGCTGTGTCCAGTTCTGGGCTCCTCCATTGCAGAGAGCTGTTGAGGTGCTGGAAGGTGTTTGGAGAAGGGCAGCAAGGCTGGGGAGGGGCCTGGAGCACAGCCCTGGGAGGAGAGGCTGAGGGAGCTGGGGGGGTGCAGCCTGCAGCAGAGGAGGCTCAGGGCAGAGCTCATTGCTGTCTGCAGCTGCCTGCAGGGAGGCTCTGCTGCCAGGCAGCCAGCACCAGAAGAAGGGGACACAGCCTCAAGCTGTGCCAGGGCAGGTCTAGGCTGGATGTTGTTAGGAAGTTGTTGTCAGAGAGAGTGATTGGCATTGGAATGGGCTGCCCAGGGAGGTGGTGGAGTGGCTGTGCCTGGAGGTGTGTAAGAGGAGGCTGAATGAGGCACTCTGTGCCATGAGTTAGTTAGTCAGAAGGGTTAGGTTGGACTCAATCATCTCAGAGGTCTTTCCCAACCTGCTCAGTTCTGTGATTCTCCAACACAAGCACCCCACAAAGGCAGCATCTCCACACCAAAGCTATGCACTGATTTTCCCAACAATCCCAAGTGCCTCCCCCAAGCCCACAAAGGTCCTGGAGCTGCTGGCAGCAGAGAGGAGAGCCAGCAGCTCTCTCTAAGCTGAGGAGTCTATCCAGAACTGCAATTTGTAGCAGCACACTTCTCTCCCCAGGCCCATAAATAAAGCTGGTGTTTTGGCAGTTGCTGAGGTCTGCTGTCATCCTGCAAGGCTGGGTTTTTGATGAAGCATGTGGTGGTAGAGGCTAATATTTCTCATCCCTTTCATCCCCTAATTCTGTTTTTTATGGAAGTGGAGCTGCAGATTTTACACATGCTGAGTCCTCCTGCTTCTTCCTTTATTTTAATCCTCCCCCCCAAGAAATGGGAGAGGGATGGGCAGCCCAGGGAGGTGCTGGAGTCACCATCCCTGGAGGTGCTGAAGCAGAGCTTGGCTGGGGCACTTAGTGCCATGGTCTGGTTGACTGGATAGGGCTGGGGGATAGGTTGGACTGGATGAGCTTGGAGCTCTCTTCCAACCTGCTTGATTCTATGATTCTGTGAGTGAGAGAGGGAGAGGTTTGACCAAGTCTGCACCTCGGGGAAGGGAGGAGGAAAACTAAACCCCATGCAGCTGCTTTAGGCATCTCTGCAGCCCCCCTCAGAGGGTGGCAGTGGAAAGGCTGCAATGGCAAGGATGAAAAGCTTGCAGGAAGGCAGAGTCTAAGTGAAACAGATCCCTGGCTGCAGACAGGGCAGCAGCTGTATCTGGAAGCATTATATCTGAAGGGTTCCACTTCTGCCTGAGTTTGATTTGGTGACTGCTCTGAGTTTTGTTCCAACTCACCATTTCCCTCCCCTTCAGCTTTCATTCTTCTGCTGCTTTTTCATCATCCCCCTTCATTTTCTTCCATAAATTAGGGGGTTTTATTAATCTCTCTTCACTGTGAGCTTCACCTCAGCCCTAAAATTCACCTGCATCTTCCAAATCATATTCCCACTAAACCTCACTCCCACCAAAAGTTACCTGTAAACTACTCTCCCTGTCCTCTTCTCTGAAGTACTATTTATTTTTCCTACCCCATGCTCCTTTTTCTGGCTATTTATGCAGGGGATTGGACTAAATGATCTTTGGAGCTCACTTCCAACCCAAACCATTCCAATTGCTTATTAACATCACCAACCTAGTCCAGCTCTTCCAGAAGCCAGTGCAGACACCCAGTGCTGCTCCAGGTGATGCATAAGATGCAGCAGCTTTGTAGCTGGAGGTGTTAAATGTCATTTTGAGCTGAGGGTACTCCAGAAATAGCAGGATCAGGCCTGAAGTCTCTGCATAGTTAATGCAATCAGTTCTGGGGAGGAAAACCTAAGTGCAGGAGCATTGCCTCCTGCTCTGCCAGCACCTCACTGGGTGCCTGTCTCAAGGATGCTGCTAATAATCAGTTGTTTGAAAGGCATTAGCTCCCTTTTCATTCTCTCCATCACCCTTTTCATTCTCTCCATCTTTCCACCTCTGCTCCATGAATTTTTTTCTCTTCTGTTTAGCAGGCCCATTTATAAACCAGAGATTCCTATTGATTGCCAAGGAGAATGAACATTGATATACTCCAGTGTCCAGCTGTTTTCTCCCCCACACGGCAGAGAAAAGAGATGTATGTGACTGCTCTGGGTATGCTGCTGACCTGCAATTGAGTCAACAATCAAGTCACACTAAATTAAACAAAGATACACTTCTTTTCCTGCCCTGCAGAAGGACACTCTGTCACTCTGCCTCAGGGGAAGGGGGGAATCACAGAATTAACCAGGTTGGAAAAGACCTTCAAGATCATCGAGTCCAACCTATCGCCTAACACCTTCTAACTAACTAAACCCTGGCACCAAATGCCTCATCCAGGCTCCTTCTAAACACCTCCAGGGATGGCAACTCCACCACCCTCATTGGCAGCCCATTCCAATGCCAATCACTCTTGCTGTGAAGAGCTCCTTCCTAACATCCAGCCTGAACCTGCCTTGGCACAGCTTGAGGCTGTGTCCCCTTGTTCTGTCACTGGGAGAAGAGACCAATCCCACCTGGCTACCACCTCCCTTCATGTAGCTGTAGAGAGCAATGAGGTCTGCCCTCTTCTTCTCCAGGCTGCACACTCTCAGCTCCCTCAGCCTCTCAAACTCCTCCTCAGGGCAAGAAAAGCCAAATTCATCTGGGCCAGAGCTAAACTCACATGTGAGAATCCACCTGAGCAGCTGGATAGCATTTACCAAGGGCAGGTTTGTGGTGTTCCAGGGCACTGGAAGCAGGATCTCACACACCTGTGTGCATGCAGGAGCATACCTATACATACAGACCTGTATAGAACACTGAGGGGTGGGCACAACCACAGTGGGAATGCACATGCTGGCTGCAGCCACTTCTCAGACATGGCAGCACCCTCAGCAAGTCTGCAGATAATACAGGACTGGGAGAGGAGGAGTTGCCAGGTGGCTGCACTGCCACCGGTGAGGATGCAAAGCTGGGCAGAGAGGAACTGCACCAGGTTAGGCAGGGACACCTCTCACTGGCTCAGGTTGCTCACTGCCTCACCCATCCTGGCCTGGAACACCTCCAGGGAAGGGGCAATGACATCCTGAGCAGCAGAAAGAGCTCCGAAGAATAAGAAGTCAAAGATGCCACCAAACACCTCAGGATCAGCTGCTGCAATGATGCTCTGAGTCACTTTGCAGCCATTATTCAGGTCCTGCATATTCACACCAAGGGTTGATGTGGATTGTGGCTGCCCCCTCTCTGGAGGTGCTCAAGGCCAGGTTGGATGAGGCTTTGAGCAATGTGGGCTAGTGGGAGATGTCCCTGCCCATGGCAGAGGGGTGGAAGTGGGTGATCTTGAAGGTCTCTTCCAACCCAAACCATTCTGTGAGAGATCTCATTGCTCTCTACAGCTCCCTGAAAGGAGGTTGATCTCTTCTTCCTTGTCTCAGGTGATAGGACAAGAGGAAATGGTCTGGAACTGGGCCAGGGGAGCTTTAGGTTGGAGATGAGGAAAGTTTTTTCTCCTGCAAGAGTGGTCAGGCATTGGCACAGGCTGCCTGGGGAAGTGGTGGTGAAGATGTTCATGAAACCTGTGGCCATGGCACTTGGGGACATGGTTCAATGGCCATGGTGGTTGACGGTTGGACTGGATCATCTTGGAAGTCTTTCCCAACCCAAACAATTCCACGGCTCTGAGGCCAAGCAGCAGCTCTCCAGCTTTAGACTTCACAGCTGATTGTGGCTGTGAAAGATTCTGCACTGCACCCTGAAGAGATTCATCTGTAGATGAGTGTGAAGATAGAGAAACCTCCAAGTTCCTTTCATCTTAATGTCCTTTATCTGCTGCTCATTACTGCTCAGCCCACTCTCCAGGAAGCCTGTGACAGTGACAGACCTGATGGCTTACACCTTCCACGTCTCCTTTCCCCTCTTTTCCAACAGTGACATTTACTAACTGCCAAGTCCCTGGGATGTATGGACTAGAGAAGCAGATCCTCATCCCTTTTGCATTAATTCCAGGTTCAGAGCCTCACTGCACTGCCAAGGGAAGGGATAACAAAAGGGACAGCAAAAGGTTCATAAGCTCATAAATATGTGACAAGCCATCTTGTCTTGCTGCTCCTCTTAGCAGGCTGTGGTGCTGGAATTGATACTGGAATAGGAATTCCTCCCAGATCCAGTGCAAACCAGCAGCAGCTTTGTCACTTTTATCAGCCCTAATTTTTATGCTGACAGGAAAATGAACAGGGAGAAGCAAAAATATGTATCTCTAATGTGAGCTGTTTGCCACAGCATTAATTTTACACATCTGGAAGGGGCTGTAATGCATGCAGATGTTTTGTAATGAAGACAGGTTACAAGGAAGAATAAAATATATTGTCTGTTGCCATTGCTTGTTAATATAAATTGACATCTGCTGTGTCTGGAGGTAAATTCAATGTTCTCCTGCCATCCAGGCTGGAATAACACTCCATCTGCTATGGTAATGCAGCTGAACATCACTTAGCCCCTTAACTCAGCCTTGATAAGTATGGCCCTGGAAAGACTACTGGAGATAATCCTGAGGTTATAGATGGGACTTTATCTAAATATCTTCTTAGACTGCAAGGAAAACTGACAAAAGATCAGCTGAGGTTGGTGAAGCCACACTGGGGTGGGGAAAAATCTCACCTGCAAAGAGCTTTCAACATTCAGAGCCTCTGAACAGTGTTCTGAGTGAGTTACAAAGGAGATCTTTAGTAGCACACAGTTGGAAGCTCCATTCAGAAGTCCAAGAACAAAATTCTGCTCAAGCCTATTACACTCCCTGGTCTGTACTGGGCCTGATCATAGAATCAAGCAGGTTGGAAGAGAGCTCCAAGCTCAGCCAGCCCAACCTAGCACCCAGCCCTGCCCAACCAACCACACCATGGCACTAAGTGCCCCAGCCAGGCTTGGCTGCAACACCTCCAGCCACAGCCACTCCACCACCTCCCTGGGCAGCCCATTCCAATGCCAATCACTCTCTCTGCCAGCAACTTCCTAACAACATCCAGCCTAGACCTGCCCTGGCACAGCTTCAGCCTGGGTCCCCTTCTTCTGGCCCTGGCTGCTTGGCAGCAGAGCCCAACCCCACCTGGCTACAGCCTCCCTGCAGGCAGCTGCAGACAGCAATGAGCTCTGCCCTGAGCCTCCTCTGCTGCAGGCTGCACCCCCCCAGCTCCCTCAGCCTCTCCTCACAGGGCTGTGCTCCAGGCCCCTCCCCAGCTTTGTTGCCAAATCCAAATACTCTTCCCCCCCACCCACCCACACAGAGGCACTTTCCACTCATGTCAGAACAGGTTTTGTCCTTTTCAACAGAGCAGGTCTGTAGTCTTTGGCTGAAAGCTCTACCAGCCAGAGAAGGAAATTAAAACTCAAAATCATCTTTGTCTAAATCCACCAATCATGAGCTTGGACACATTCAAAATGAGAGGCAAAGGAGTTAAATTTGTAATGTTTAAGACAGGTCCTGTTTAAGACCTTTCTGGCTTAAGACAGCTCATCCTAACACAGCCACAGAACTTCTCCAACTCATGATGGGTCCAGAGCCCTCCAAAAGCTCCCATGGGAGAAGCTTCCTCCACCTGAACCTGTCCAACTCAGGATGGGTCCAGAACCCTCCAAAAGCTCCCATGGAAGAAGCTTCCTCCACCTGAACCTGTCCAATTCATGATGGGTCCAGAGCCCTCCAAAAGCTCCCATGGAAGAAGCTTCCTCCACCTGAACCTGTCCAGCTCAGGATGGGTCCAGAGCCCTCCAAAAGCTCCCATGGAAGAAGCTTCCTCCACCTGAACCTGTCCAGCTCAGGATGGGTCCAGAACCCTCCAAAAGCTCCCATGGAAGAAGCTTCCTCCACCTGAACCTGTCCAGCTCAGGATGGGTCCAGAACCCTCCAAAAGCTCCCATGGAAGAAGCTTCCTCCACCTGAACCTGTCCAGCTCAGGATGGGTCCAGAACCCTCCAAAAGCTCCCATGGAAGAAGCTTCCTCCACCTGAACCTGTCCAGCTCAGGATGGGTCCAGAACCCTCCAAAAGCTCCCATGGAAGAAGCCTCCTCCACCTGATTCTCTCTCCAAGCTCTGCTTTGCATGAACACCATCACCACAGGAGGAGCCCCAGAGAGGGAAGGGGGCCCAGAGGAGGAAGGGGCCTGCAGCTTTGCCAACAGCTTTCCAACATCCTAAGATCCCCCTCTCTCTTTTTTTTTCCCCCTAAGGAAACACCTCCAAAGGCAGACAAACAATACCCAGAAGCTAAAATATCACTGTGGGTTCCTTCCTCACCTTCATTTGCTTTTAAAGATTGTTCTCTGATTGAATCCACAGGGATGCTGAGGGCAGGCAGATGTGCTCTGCATGATGAAACCCTTCACTAAGATTACAAGCAGAGGACAGTGCCTGAACTGCTCCAACGTTGCAAGGGTTTGGTTGCAAGTCAAACATTTCAAAACACAAGGAATAAAAAAACAAAACACAAAAACCCCAAGCTCAAGACAACTCCTGGAAGAAACCTTTAGGGACCCCAGGAGAAACTGCCACCAAATGAAAGCATGATAAGAAAACAGATGGAGGATGAGAGGGGAACATCAGAAAAATCAAATGACATGTTTAAAAGGACAAAACATCAATAGCACCCAGAGAATTGATCAAATGGGTCATTTGGAAGGATGCTGGAGAGCAAAGAAAGCAAAGAAATCACCAAATGCATTATGATTAGGAAAGGGAAGGAGAGAAAAGCCCTCAAACTACCCCAGCACAAGCATCTGGCTGTATGGATAACTCCAGTGCCCAGAAAAAGAGATTTCATTTGCAGGGATGAGTGTCTATACATGGAAATATCTACAGGCAGAGGCACTCCTGCTCACTAAAGGGCAGAAGGCACTAGAGGAGGGCAGAATGGGACACACCAATACCAGCAGGATTGGTTTCTTTGCCTTGCTGGAAATCAGAGGAGCCACAGTTTGTGCTCAGCAGTTCCTCCTAATGCTGCTCCACCCCAAACTGTGCTCGTGGTGACATTTGGAGGTCATCCAGTCCAACCTGCTCTGCAGTCAGCAGGGACATGGAGCTGGACCTGAGCAAGGCCTTTGGCACTGTCCCATGCCACATCCTGGGCTCCAAGCTGGTGACACAAGGGTTTGATGGGTGCACAACTGGATGGATGAAGAACTGGCTTGATGGTCACACCCAAAGAGTGGCTGTCAATGGCTCCACGGCCAAGTGGAGGCCAGGGACAAGCAGAGTCCCTCAGAGATCAGTTCTGGGACCAGTCTTGTTCAGCATCTTTGTGAGTGCCACAGACAGAGGCACTGAGTGCACCCTCAGCAAGTTTGCTGCCCACACCAAGCTGTGTGGTGCAGCAGCCAGGCTGGAGGGCAGGATCCATCCAGAGGGACCTGGGCAGGGTGCAGAGGTGGGCACAAGCCAACCTCAGGAGGTCCAACAAGACCAAGTGAAAGGTCCTGCAGCTGGCAATGCCAAGCACAAATCCAGGCTGGGCAGTGCCAGGTTGGAGAGCAGCCCTGAGCAGAGGGACTTGGGAGTGTTGCTGGAGGAGAAGCTTAACAGGAGCCAGCAGTGTGCACTTGCAGCCCAGAAAGCCAAGCAGAGCCTGGGCTGCAGCAGCAGCAGTGTGGCCAGCAGGGCCAGGGAGGGGATTCTTCCCCTCTGTTGAGACCCCATCTGGAGTACTACATCCAGTTCTGGAGTCCCTATTACAAGAGGGATGTGGAGATGCTGGAGAGTGTCCAGAGCAGGGCCAGGAGGATGCTCAGAGGGCTGCAGCAGCTCTGCTGTGAGCACAGACTGAAAGAGTTGGGGCTGTGCAGGCTGCAGCAGAGGAGGCTCCCAGGGCACCTTCTTGTGGCCTGCCAGGATCTGAAGTGGGCTACAAAAAAGCTGGGGAGGGACTTTTGAGGCTGTCAGGGAGTGCCAGGACTGGGGGGAACAAAGCAAAGCTGGAGGTGGGGAGAGTGAGGCAGAGGATTGTGGAACTGGCTGCTCCTTGTGGTCCTTTCCAACTCTGACTGATTCTAGGATTTGGGGAATATGAAGACAAAATTGCTCAGATGAGGGAGGATAAAAGTGCAGTGTTTAAAGTTTTGGGTTTGGGGGTGGATTTGGGTGTTAAATCACATGCAAGTCATAGCTTGCATGAGAATCAGCCTGCACCCTCCTCATTTGCAATCCCTGCACAGAGACAAGAACCACAGCCAAATGCAGCTCTCCTCACTGCCTCATCCCTCCAAGACTTTCCCACTGGATGGCATTAGGGAGAGACTTTGCATAAACCCCACGTTTGGATGCTCAGCCCACACCTGGATTAAGAGTATAGGATGCTTGGCAAACAGAAAGGTTTAGGTGGATTGCAAATCAATCACACAGAAGGATTGGGATCTTCATGGGTAAAAAAACCCAAACCAGATGCTTTTGCTGAGCATGCATCAGAGCAGCAAACGAAGAGAGCAACCACAAGATCAAATGAAGCACTTGGAGTCTGCATCAGAAGCAAGGAAATTGGCAACTGAAAGGACCTGAACCTTCTCAGAAGACAATAAAATGACAAACAAATAATCAGCACTGACAGTGCTGTGGATTTCCAAGCCCAGCAGCTCTGCTCACCTTTTTGGGAGCACAAAGGAAGTTCCACCAGAACATGAGGTGAGCTTGTTGTGGCCTTGCAGTAGCTTAAGGGGCTAGAAGAAAGTTGGGGAGGGACTTTTTAGGGTGTCAGGGAGTGACAGGACTGGGGGGGGAACGGAACAAAGCTGGAGGTGGGGAGATTCTGACTGGATGTTAGGAAGAAGTTCTTCAGCATGAGGGTGGTGAGAGCCTGGCACAGGTTGCCCAGGGAGGTGGTGGAAGCTTCATGCCTGGAGGTGCCTAAGGCCAGGCTGGATGAGGCTGTGGCCAGCCTGCTCTAGTGTGAGGTGTCCCTGCCCACCTCCAGGGATGGTGACTCCACCACTTCCCCAGGCAGCTTCTTCCAATGCCTGTCCACTCTTCCAGGAAAGAAATGGCTTCTAATCTCCCCTGGGCCAGGGCAGGTCTAGGCTGGATGTTAGGAGGAAGTTGTTGTCAGAGAGAGTGATTGGCACTGGAATGGGCTGCCCAGGGAGGTGGTGGAGTGGCTGTGCCTGGAGGTGTTGCAGCCAAGCCTGGCTGGGGCACTTAGTGCCATGGTCTGGTTGCTTGGCCAGGGCTGGGTGCTAGGTTGGGCTGGCTGAGCTTGGAGCTCTCTTCCAACCTGCTTGATCTTATGACAGCCTTTTCTCACTTCAGAATTATTCAGTGCTGCCTCTTCTTTTTTTTTAGTTCCATTTGTTTTCAGAAGAAGTAGATGAAAACTTAGATAACTGTGGAGTAACTGCACATAATCCATTGGTCACAGAAGAACAAATCCAACTATTTTCTCTTTGAAACTTCCCAAATGCTCTGATCAGTTCACAGCTCCTGGGAGCTGAGCTGTGCTGCTCGGTGGGACCTGGCTGCCAGGAGCCTAAAGCTGCCTAATCAACAGGAGCATCCTACACAGAGAGCATCTGAAGAAAATCCACAGCCACCAAGAGGACAAAGCAGTCAGGGAGCAAACTGATGAACAGGGCAGGCAGAAAGTGCCTGCTCTTACTACAGCACAGTTTCACTCCCCACTGCATCTCCACCTTCACTCAAACAGGATCATAGAATGGCTTAGGTTGGGAAAAACCTCCAAGATCATCTGCTCCAATCTCCCCCACCATGGGCAGGGACATCTCTCAACTAGACTCAGCTGCTCAAGGCCTCATGCAGCCTGGCCTTGAACACCCCCAGGGTGTTCAAGCCACAACTTCCCTGGGCAGCCTATTCCAGAGTCTCATCATTCGCCTACTGAAGAACTCCTCAGCTCCACTCTAACCCTGCTCTGCCTCAGCTTCAAACCACTCCCCCCTGGCCTGTCTCCAGGCACCCTCAGGAGAAGTGCCTCTGCAGCCTTCCTGTAGGATCCCTTCAGCTACTGGAAAGCAGCTCTGAGGTTGCCCTGGAGTCTTCTCCAGGCTGAACACCCCTAGCTCCCCAAGCCTGTCCTCACAGCAGAGCTGCTCCAGCCCCTGCATCATCTTTGCAGTGGTCTCTGGACTCACTCCAACAGCTCTAAGTCCTTTTTATGCTGGGGATAGCAGAACTGGACACAGTATTTGAGATGGCAGGGGAAGGACCCAGCTATTGTGGTTTTCCCTTGCTGACACTCCTACCCATGGAGCACCTATGCACATGTGCTGGGGTTTTAGCATGGCAAGCAGAGGGAAGTCTCCCCCAACAGCTCCAGTCCGGCTTTGGGAAGCACAATGCTGATGTGCTGTGCAACCAGGGCTGCTCCATCAGGATCTGGCATCCTGGCAGCACTGAAAGCAGAAAATAAGCAACCTGCACAGCCTGATTGAACATTATGGAAAGCAGCTCTTTGTTGTTGCTGCTGCTTGCCTGCCTGCCAGGATCTCTTAGGTAGCTGGAAGTGCACCTCCACGTTTCATAATAGATGAGATGTAAAATTAATTTTAAAACAAACTATTAGCATCAAAGTGCTTCACTTGATCTCTGTAGAAAGATGCCCTCTGTGGCTGCTGCAGAGCTCAACCTGCCAGCAGATAACTCATAAAGGCTGCATTAGAGGAGAGCTGCACTTCCAACTCTCAAACACCAGTTGCAGGTTGTCAGCCTCTCCTTATCTACCAGTTATCAACTCAGAGAAGAGCAATCCCTTATCTAACATCTGAAGTTCCACCTAAACGTGAAGAGGAATTTCTTTAAGGGTGACAGAGCCCTGGAGCAGGCTGTCCAGAGAAGTAGTGAAGTCTCCATCTCAGGGCACTCAAAACTCGCCTGGATGTGTGTCCTGTGTGACCTTCCTTTGGTGAACCTGCACCATATATTCTAAGGAGTTCAGAGAGGAGGCAGGGCAGGGCTGATCCTGGACCCTCTAAGATGAGGAGTTTAGAGAGGAGGCAGGGCAGGGCTGATCCTGGACCCTATATTCTGAGGAGTTCAGCAAGGAGACAGGGCAGAGCTGATCCTGTACCTCTATATTCTGAGGAGCCCAGAGAGGAGGCAGGGCAGGGCTGATCCTGGACCCTCTAAGATGAGGAGTTTAGAGAGGAGGCAGGGCAGAGCTGATCCTGTACCTCTAT
The DNA here is from genome assembly GCF_015220805.1 of Pogoniulus pusillus. Lineage (NCBI taxonomy): Eukaryota > Metazoa > Chordata > Aves > Piciformes > Lybiidae > Pogoniulus > Pogoniulus pusillus. The sequence goes on from NC_087302.1 coordinate 5,634,538, forward strand.
ATTCTGAGGAGCCCAGAGAGGAGGCAGGGCAGGGCTGATCCTGGACCTCTATATTCTGAGGAGCCCAGAGAGGAGATAGGGCAGGGCTGATCCTGTACCTCTATATTCTGAGGAGCCCAGAGAGGAGGCAGGGCAGAGCTGATCCTGTACCCTATGTTCTGAGGAGCCCAGAGAGGAGACAGGGCAGAGCTGATCCTGTACCTCTATATTCTGAGGAGCCCAGAGAGGAGGCAGGGCAGAGCTGATCCTGTACCTCTATATTCTGAGGAGCCCAGAGAGGAGGCAGGGCAGAGCTGATCCTGTACCCCATACTCTGAGGAGCTCAGGGAGGAGGTGGGGCAGGGCTGATCCTGTACCTCTATATTCTGAGGAGCCCAGAGAGGAGATAGGGTAGGGCTGATCCTGTACCTCTATATTCTGAGGAGCCCAGAGAGGAGGCAGGGCAGAGCTGATCCTGTACCTCTATATTCTGAGGAGCCCAGAGAGGAGACAGGGCAGAGCTGATCCTGTACCCTATATTCTGAGGAGTTCAGTGAGGAGGCAGGGCAGGGCTGATCCTGTACCCCATACTCTGAGGAGCTCAGGGAGGAGGTGGGGCAGGGCTGAGCTGCTCACACCCCTCGTTCTTGGCTCGAACCAGAGGTAGCCTCATGCAAAAAAGATGAATTTCCAGTCCTTAGTCACTGCAGCCCCTCTGTTCATACATGTCTGACTGATACCCTGGATTATACTGCTAAGAATTAATTTCAGAAGCACAATCCCAGCCTATAAACTGTGCTGCTTGTTTTCAGATGCCATCATTTAGAGAATGTTCAAGGGAATTGTAAAACAGGATTCACTTTATGATGCGGATGAAGCTGGCACTGAATTCTAAATGAGCTGGGTACCGCATGCTAAATTGTGTCAGCAACACCTCAGTGAGCAGAAATATGAGCTCCTCTCTGTCTCTTTGAGACACCTCTCCTTGAGTGATCCATAGAGTGGCATCCTTATCAAGCCAGACAGAACAGCCTCAGATTTTATGACAAATCTGTCAGCTGTGCTGGGTTTGAGATACGTCTGCGGCGGGCTGCAGGCAGCAGGTGTAACAAGGATGTGGTCCCTCAGATCAGCACTTGCCAGAGTTGTACTTCAGATAATATATTAAAACTAGCTCAACTAATTTTTTTTATTCCCTGCTCTTCCCTGCAGAGATCAGCAGCCAGTGGAGTGCTCAAGGCTGAACACTTCAGAGCTCAGTGTCCTCCCTGCTTCATTGCCACGATGAGGTGAGATGCTCTTCCTCAGCCCCTGCCCATCCCTTCTGGAAGCCTGTTTCCTGTGTTACAGGTAACCAGCAGCATCCACATGAACACCACAGCTGAGGAAGTCAGGCTGCAGTTCTGACCTTGTGTGTAAACTGATCTGCAAGCAGTGGTCACAGGGGTGATGAAATGGAGCCCCTACAATGGCCCAACTCTGCCTTTCCCCCAGGGCTGCACATCTCCCAAGCACTGACACACTCAGAATGGAGGTTGGAAGGGACCTCTTAAGATAGAATCCAAACTCCCTGCCAAAAGAGGATCACCAAGGGCAGGTCACATAGGAACACATCCAGATGTGTCCAAAGAAGGAGACTCCACAACCTCCACAGCAGCTGAGTCTTTTTGTCATCATAGAAGCAGCTCTGCTCTGAGGCCAGGCTGAGAGAGTTTGGGCTCTGCAGCCTGGAGGAGAGAAGGCTTCCAGGACACCTTGGAGTCACCTTCCAGGATCTGAAGGGGGCTACAGCAGGGCTGGGGAGGGACTACTGACAAGGTCTGGTAATGACAGGAGGAGGAGGAGGAATGGGTTTGAAGTGGCAGAGGGGAGACTGAAAGTGAATGTTAGGAAGAGTTGTTTGCAGTGAGGGTGGTGAGATGCTGGCACAGGTTGCCCAGGGAGGTTGTGGAGCACAGAAGCACCCAATGTGATCGAAGATTGGGCAATTCTGTGCTCCACAACCTCCCTGCAGGTGTTCACAGCCAGATGGAACAAGGCCTTGAGTGACCTGTTCTAGTGGGAGGTGTTGGAATTGGCTGAGCTTGGAGGTCCCTTCCAATCTAAACCATTCTATGACAGAATGGTTTTGGTTGGAAAAGACCTTTAAGATCATTGAGTCCAACCATTCTCTGACTCTGACAAGTCTGAGGCTTAAACCATGCCCACATCTCAGGAGGTTGAAACTGGCTGAGCTTTGAGGTCCCTTCATTCATCTTTGTAGCCCCCACTGGCCATTAATATATCCTTGTGTGCCCTGAACTGAGGAGCCCCTGATAATAAGATGCACAAACTGGGAACCAGGTACCCAAACTGGGGAGCCCCTGAGAAGCAGCTGTACAACTCCCCCCCAGGAACCGCTGTGCTTCCTAGCTCAAGAATCTGCAACACTCCACCTTCTCAGAACAAGAAAGAGCACAAGTGCTAAAAATAGGACCAGCTCACAAGCACTAAGTCTCTGTTTACTCAAACCACTCTCCTGTCAGGATCTGTGCCTTGCTCAGCTGTGCAGAAGTAATCAAAATGGTACCTTGCATCCGTCAAAAGATCTGAGAGCACAGCAAGTTTGGACTCTTGAAGTTTGTGCACCCAGCCATGGAAAGAAATAGGTGATTGCACCTGGCATGAAAGAGAGAGACTGTGCTTAGGAAGACGTCGACCTGAAGTACCAGGATAGAAGGAACTGATAAAAGCAGTGTGTGCCTTCACTTTGTTTCATCTCTCCTTCCCCTCACTGCAGCTTGATAGACCCAGAGCCACGGCGCGCTGGGATCTCGCCGCCGCTGACACGCGCTTGATGCGGCGCTTGGGCTTCACCCAGCGCAGGGGAGGATCTTAAAAGAGCATATTTTATTATCCCCTCAATAGAAAAAGCAGTGTGGTCAAAATAGCAACTGCCAATTTGCAGGACAGTGTGGGTTCCAAGCTGTCTGTTATTTACGTTCGAATGGGAACGGGAGGGAAGAGATGACAAACACAGGCGGCAGCTACGAGGAGCATCCAGACGGAAAGGCATTATTAGCAAACATTCATTTAGCAGAGGCAACTACTGCTGCTGCAGCCTGGGGAGGAGGTTGGACAGAAAGTGAGCTTGGAACAGGAATACCTCAAATGAAAAGGCAGAGAAGGAAAATGAGGAAGGGAAAATATCGCTGGTGCGGCTGCATATGGCAGCGAGCACTGTGCCAGGGCTGGGATTCCTTCATCCACCAAGATGAGCTGAGTTCTGCATCCAAACATCACAATTAACTCAGTGAGTGTCCCTCTGGGATCTGGGAGTTAGGAAAATCAGACTTCAGACCTTGCCTGAGGCAGGGCATCACTGAAAGCCAAGTGCCAGGTGCAGAGAGTTGTGCACTGACCCTGGGGCTTCATAGAATCAACCAGGTTGGAAGAGACCTCCAAGATCATCCAGTCCAACCTAGCACCCAGCCCTGGCCAACCAACCAGACCATGGCACTAAGTGTCCCATGCAGCCTCCTCTTAAACACCTCCATTGACAGTCCAACCTAGCACCCAGCCCTATCCAGTCAACCAGACCATGGCATCTCCACAGAACCTTCAGCCTGCCTCCCACGAGTGAAAAACCAAACAGAACTCAACCTCTTCCTCAGGGAAAGCCAAATGGGTGCTTCCTGGAGCACAAGCTGCTCTTGGTATGCACTGCCTCCACCTTTCTCTCTCTCCTACAATCAAAAGTGAAGCTAGGACACAAGGACCCAACCCTTAACTGCTTCCTGTCCACCACTCAAACCACACGAGATGCTTTGATGAGGAAGCACTGGAAGAGGCCACCACCACCTCAGCATGCCTCTTTTGGCCCATGTGCCCTCTGCCAGCCCCATCCCACTGCCTCCTGCCCTCAGACCAACAATTGCCATCATGAACACAAAGCCTGCACCCACACATCCCACTCTAGATCCTGGTGCAACTGTCTGCCCTTCACTGCTCTTCCTCCTCCTGTCAGAGGGCCAGTGACACTAACAAGCACACTCAGAGGGGGGTTGGTGCCAATTAACAATTTTTTCATGAGCTTAATTAGGGGACACACGTTTGGAGTCACAGCAAAGAACAGAGTGACTGGAGAATTGATTCAGAGCTCTGGAATGCATCACTGTCAGTGCTTGGGATTCAGCTGGGCAGATGTGGCTTAACAAACAGAGCAAGAGCCTGACCTTACCCTGGCTAAATGAGGCTGAGGCACAAGGAGAGGCAGCTACATGGCACACATCTCCCTGTCAACACCAAAGCCCTCTGATACACAGGGAAATGCATATAAAAACATCACTCCCCCACTTCGTTCTTGGGTTGGCACCTGCCATGCAGCAGCACAAGAATGTGCTCGAGTGCACCTGAGCAGGACAAACTCCCTCCTTGTCTTCTCCTAGAATCATAGAAACAAGCAGGTTGGAAGAGAGCTCCAAGCTCAGCCAGCCCAACCTAGCACCCAGCCCTGCCCAACCAACCAGACCATGGCACTAAGTGCCCCAGCCAGGCTTGGCTGCAACACCTCCAGGCACGGCAACTCAAAACAGAAGGATGAGAACAACCAGCCTGCTGTACCTTAGGCAGTTCAGTCTCAGTCTCCTAGACTCTTAGATGCAAAAGACAAACGTTTTGGGGACATCATTCAACCAGAGGTAGGTTCCTATGTGTAAGGAGCAGATCTTGACATCGCCCAGAGCATGAGGCACCAGGCTTACTGCTGCCAGAGCCAGCTGCAGGAAGGCTTTGCAAGGCAGATGAGATGATGCAGCTCCAGCCACAAGTCAGCCAGTGCACATTGCCAGAATTCAGCCCTTCTTGTTACTTAAGAGCTGAGGTGCCCAGTTTGAGTTCCCAGCTATCACAACCTCCTCCTGTTCAGTAGCTTCACCCCTAGCAGACAATCCTTTCTGCTTATCAGAGCAGACACATTGCTTCAGAAACCATCAGCTGAGCACTGCCCAGGCCAGTGCTATCTCCCTGGCATACATTCAGACTACTCTAGGCCTCCTGAAGTGCCAACATTATGCACACTCTTTGCTCTCAAGTTAACCCCAGCAGTTCTCAAAGGAGAGGGGAGCAACTAAAAGGTGTTTTGAAGTCACCTGTGTTCAAAGGCCCTGTCACTAGGCACTCGAGCCAGAGCTGGTGTCACTGCAGATCAAAGCTCTGACACCTTGAACCGGATGTTTGGAGAAGCAGCTGAGGCTTGACTTGCTTTTTCTTAGTGCAACACAGAGTGTGGCAGCAGGAGATGGAGAAACCCAGAGGTACCACATGAGCTTTGCTGCAAAGAAAAGCAGAGATGAAAAGTTCTTGCTGCAGAAGGGAAAGCAAAGCCAGCATCTCCCTGCCTCCTCCATCTCCCCTCTGCATTGTAACTCAGGCTTTCATTACAGTGGTCTCACTCTGACCTTGCCTCTGAAGGATGGTAACAAAACACACTGGAGCATGCTGCACAGATCCATGACACCTCTCAGCAACAGCATGGGCAGGAAGAAAAGCCCCAAGGTCTCTGATAGCAATCTCAGTATTTATGCAAGGGCTAAAATGAGTGGTTTCAAGCAACAAAGCCACATGAATGGAACAACTGACAGCAGGGGCTTGACAAAGAGAGGTCACCTCTAATGCAGCTGGGTCAGCAGATCTGAACCTGCTTCTATACTACCTCTACAGACCATGAGGGTAATCAGAAGCCACCTTCTTTTATCCAGTCTTCTGCTTCATAGATCTCATCACTGCCTTCTCTAAAGGGAGGAGATTAAATGGCTTGCCAACTTGAAATAGTTAGGTTAGGGTTGGAAGGGACCTTAAAGTTCAGCCAGTTCCAACCCCCTGCCATAGGCAGGGACACCTCCCACTAGAACAGGTCAATCAAGAACTCATCCAACCTGGCCCTGAACACCTCCAGGGAGGTTGTGGAGCACAGAAGCACCCAATGTGATCTCTGATTACATTGGGTGATTCTGTGCTCCACAACCTCCCTGGGGAACCTGTTTCAGCATTTCACCACCCTCCCTGTAAAGAACATACAGAAATACACCTGAAAACCTCAGGCTTCCACTGCCTTGACCCTGCATTGGCTTTGGCACCACCAAAACCTGGTAGCATTCTGTGAGTGCACTTTAAATGACTGCCCAGAGTTTGGGGTGACATGCTCCAAGTGCACAGCTCTGATGCACCCCTGCATTGCCCCACGCCTCCACCACTCTGAATCACTGCAATGGGGGAGCAGTTGGCAGTTGAGGGCAAGCAGGAGTAGACTGGAAGAAGTTCTTCAGTACAGGGGCAGGGAGAATGTGGAATAGGCTGCCCAGGGAGGCTGTGGATGCCTCCTCCCACAGGGGTCACAGATCACAGGATGTCAGGGGTTGGAAGGGACCTAAAGAGACCATCCAGTCCAATCCCCCTGCCACAGCAGGACCACACAATATAACACAGATCAGAGAGGAACACATCCAGACAGGCCTTGAAAGGCTCTACAGAAGGAGACTCCACAACCTCTCTGGGCAGCCTGTGCCAGGGCTGTGGGACCCTTCCAGGAAAGAAGTTCCCCCTTGTGTTGAGCTGGAACCTCTTCTGCTGCAATTTACACCCATTGCTTCTTGTCCTATCCCAGGGAGCAGTGAGCAGAGCCTGTCCCCCCTATCCTGGCAGCCTCAGATGTTTAGAAACATTTATCAAATCCTCTCTCAGTCTTCTCTTTTCCAGACTAAAAAGCCCCAGGTCCCTCAGCCTCTCCTCATCAGTCATGTCCTCCAGTCCCCTCATCATCCTCATCGCCCTCCAGTCCCCTCATCATCCTCATCGCCCTCCAGTCCCCCTCAGCATCCTCATCGCCCTCCAGTCCCCCTCAGCATCCTCATCGCCCTCCAGTCCCCCTCAGCATCCTCATCGCCCTCCAGTCCCCCTCAGCATCCTCATCGCCCTCCAGTCCCCCTCAGCATCCTCATCGCCCTCCAGTCCCCCTCAGCATCCTCATCGCCCTCCAGTCCCCCTCAGCATCCTCATCGCCCTCCAGTCCCCCTCAGCATCCTCATCGCCCTCCAGTCCCCCTCAGCATCCTCATCGCCCTCCAGTCCCCCTCAGCATCCTCATCGCCCTCCAGTCCCCCTCAGCATCCTCATCGCCCTCCAGTCCCCCTCAGCATCCTCATCGCCCTCCAGTCCCCCTCAGCATCCTCATCGCCCTCCAGTCCCCCTCAGCATCCTCATCGCCCTCCAGTCCCCCTCAGCATCCTCATCGCCCTCCAGTCCCCCTCAGCATCCTCATCGCCCTCCAGTCCCCCTCAGCATCCTCATCGCCCTCCAGTCCCCTCAGCATCCTCATCGCCCTCCAGTCCCCTCAGCATCCTCATCGCCCTCCAGTCCCCTCAGCATCCTCATCGCCCTCCAGTCCCCCTCAGCATCCTCATCGCCCTCCAGTCCCCTCATCATCCTCATCGCCCTCCAGTCCCCACAGCATCCTCATCGCCCTCCAGTCCCCTCAGCATCCTCATCGCCCTCCAGTCCCCTCAGCATCCTCATCGCCCTCCAGTCCCCTCAGCATCCTCATCGCCCTCCAGTCCCCTCAGCATCCTCATCGCCCTCTGCTGGACTCTCTCCAGCAGATCCCTGTCCCTCTTCACCTGGAGAGCCCAAACCTGAACACAGCACTCAAGTGTTCAAGGCCAGGCTGGATGAGGCCTCAAACAGCTGTATCTAGCTGAGAGGTGTCCTTGCCCACGGCAGGAGGTTAGAGTAGATGATCTCTGAGGTCCCTTCCAACATAAACCATTCTGTGACTCCCTGAAATTCAGACTATGCCATCTAGAATGAGAAGAGCTTCACTGCTTGCTAACCCTGGGTGCAGAGACAGCATTTCTCCCTTTGAGTTTGGGGGGGGGGGGGGGGGGGGGGGGGGGGGGGTTAAATGCATTCTCCTTTTCCCCACCCAAATCTAACAAACACTGAGGGAAGGTTAAGGTCAGAACTAGATGGATTCTCCAAGCTAGCAGCCTGGAAATATTCAGGGAATGAAATCAGCAGAACTGAAGGCAGCTCTAATAGCTTTCATCTGTTATGTTTGCCTTCTTCCACTAATCTAATGCCTGTGTTTTTGTAGCAGAGGAGTTAAACATAACTTCTTTTTCTTCCCAGATTTATGAGTAATATGCAGCAAATGGGGCAGATCACTCAGGCAAACAGGAGCTTTTTCAAGCCTCAGAAACATTCATCTTGGATTAAGGGAAAAAAAAAAAGAGAAGGGAAAAGAAAAGTCCTGTGTGGGATTTCTCACCACTGCCACAGCCCTTGTGTGAGCAGAGCTATTGATCTCACCTTTAGAGCAGCAATTATAAGACATATATGCCATGTCAGTACTGTTGTTAATGAAACTTATCTCCTCCCTGCTCAGTATTCTGCTGATTTTCTTAGCAGGAGAACTGGAGGGAAGTTAAAAAAAAACCAATCAGGCTGCAGGTAGGAGCTGATGAGGCAGTGCAAGAGATAATCACAGTTCACAGGGTATCATTCACCTGAGAGGTCCCAAACTGCTGTGCAGTATTGGCATAGGCACACCAGGTTTAAAACAGTGGCAGGAAAGAGATGTGATTGAGGAGTTCTCAGCCCTTCCAGCTACTGCCCAAAATCCAGCAGGCAACAGAAGGTGCAGAATCACAGAATGGCTTCGGTTGGGAATGTTCTCAGAGGTCTAGGCTGGGTGTTAGGAGGAAGTTCTTCCCAAAGAGAGGGATTGGCATTGGAATGGGCTGCCCTGAGAGGTGGTGGAGTGGCTGTGCCTGCAGGTGTTTAAGAGGAGACTGAAGGAGGCACTTAGTGCCATGAGTTAGTTAATTAGAAGGGTTAGGTGCCAGGTTGGACTGGATGATTCTAGAGGTTGCCATCCCTGGAGGTGTTGCAGCCAAGCCTGGCTGGGGCACTTAGTGCCATGGTCTGGTTGATTGGCCAGGGCTGGGTGCTAGGCTGGGCTGGAAGATCTTAGAGGTCTCTTCCAACCTGCCTGATTCTATGACCTACTCCAACCTCCTGCCATGGGCGGGGACACCTCTCAACTAGACACACCTGCTTGAATACCCCCAGGCAGGAGGCAGCCACAACCTCTCTGGGCAGCCTACTGCAGAGTCTCACCACCCTTGTACTGAAGAAATTCTCTGCAGACTTCCAAGGCCTCTCCAGATGTGTTCCTGTGTGACCTGAGCTAGACTGTATGGTCCTGCTCTGGCAGGGGGGTTGCACTTGATCTCTTTGGGTCCCTTCCAACCCCTGACATCCTGTGAACCTGTGAATTTCTTCCTCAGCTCCAGTCCAACCCTGCTCTCTCTCAGCTTCAAACCATTCCCCCTTGCTCTGTCTCTAGACACCCTCAGGCAAAGTCTCTCTGCAGCCTTCCTGCAGGTATTGGAAGGAAAAGATATTGCAGACTACCCTCAGGTATTGCAAGGCAGCTCTAAAGTTCCTCCAGAGCCTTCTTCTCCAGGCTGAACCACCCCAGCTCTCCTCAGCCTACCCTCACAGCACAGGTGCTCCAGGAATCAAGTTGGCTTGTGGAGCTCTAGCAGTGCAAAGCTCCTCATTCCTGCACTGAAGAGCTGCGAGCAGGAGCCCTTCTCCCCGAGCTGAGTAACACTGCCAGGGATGGGCTTGGATTCAAATCAGGGATTCCTCCTCGTGCATTTAACAGCAGCTGTAGTATGGCCTGGAGTTCATGCACTATCTTCCCTCCAAGGATGAACCTTAGGCTGTCCTTCTGTGACCTACTCTGTGTTTCCAGCAGACTTACATTCAGCACATCCTGCTGGATTTGTGTGTCCTGCTCCTTCCTCCTCCTGATTCCTATTCATCTCTCTCCAGCCAACTTTCCAAAGTCAAACCAATGATGTATTACAGGAGACAACTGCATTTTCCACAGCAGCATGATTGCTGAACATCTCTGTCACCCACACAACAATTCCAGTGCTCCAGCAATATTAATGGATACATCCCTCAGGCAACACTAAAATAGCCCAGAGAACCTTCTGATGATGAGAAGCAGTTTATGGGGTGATCCATCAGAGCAGCAGCCTGAGACCCCCAGGTCTGACAGGCTCAGCAGGGAGCTGTGCCCAGCTGGAAGGGAATGTGCTCACAGCCTGTACTTTCCATTTCACCAGCAGCCTACAGCAGCAGGAGCCCTTTGGGAGGCACACATGTGGCATTCAACCCCTCTGTGCCACCAGAAGACAGAGCACCCCCCCCCAGCCAGCCACAGGTGCTACATCACTATTATTTCATAGAGACATTTGACTCCAGGGCAGACAAAAAAGCTCCAACACTTCTCAAATCATTTCTCCAACACCAACAAAGCCACTAGGGAAGGTCAGACAAGCAGACTTACCTTCCTTCAGAAGCGACTGCAAGGTCTTCATCCACCAACACAGAGCCTGCGTTCAGCCCCTGAAGGCTCCACCTCGGCAGGGCCACTGCTGGCTGCACATCCACAGACCTCACTCACACCTCCAGCTCTTCCTCAGCACTTTGCAGAGAGTTATTGCTTATTTTCAGCTCTGCTGGCTGAGGAAACCTCTCTCTGAGAGCTGCACTACTCCAACCGACACTCCAGCAGCACCCAGCCTCAGCCCCAGCCCCAGCTCCTGCCCGGTGCATCCTGGGGCAGGACAGCAGCTGAGGCTCATCAGCAATCAGCAGCACCTTCTAGAAGCTCAGGTTCTTAACTGACAGCAGCCAATTAACCACCTGTGCTTCAGAAAACTAAACAAGCACTCAGAGAAGCTCTTCCTTCTACCTTCCCCCTCCCTTCCCCCTCCCTTCCCCTTCCCTTCCCCCTCCCTTCCCCCTCCCTTCCCCCTTCCTTCCCCCTTCCTTCCCCCTTCCTTCCCCCTTCCTTCCCCCTTCCTTCCTTCCTTCCTTCCTTCCTTCCTTCCTTCCTTCCTTCCTTCCTTCCTTCCTTCCTTCCTTCCTTCCTTCCTTCCTTCCTTCCTTCCTTCCTTCCTTCCTTCCTTCCCTCCCTCCTTCCCTCCCTCCTTCCCTCCCTCCTTCCCTCCCTCCTTCCCTCCCTCCTTCCCTCCCTCCTTCCCTCCCTCCTTCCCTCCCTCCTTCCCTCCCTCCTTCCCTCCCTCCTTCCCTCTCCCTTCCTTCTCCCTTCCCTCTCCCTTATCATAGAATCGACCAGGTTGGAAGAGACCTCCAAGCTCATTCAGGCCAACCTAGCACCCAGCCCTAGCCAGTGAACCAGACCATGGCACTAAGTGCCTCATCAGGTCTTTTCTTGAACACCTCCAGCCATGGCAACTCCACCACCTCCCTGGGCAGTCCATTCTAATGGCAAATCACTCTCTAATCCCTCTCCTTTACCATAGAATCATAGAATCAAGTAGGTTGGAAGAGACCTCTAAGCTCATCCAGCCCAACCTAGCACCCAGCCCTGCCCAATCAACCAGACCATGGCACTAAGTGCCCCAGCCAGGCTTGGCTTCAACATCCCCAGGCACACAGACTCCACCACCTCCCTGGGCAGCCCATTCTAATAGCAAAACACTCCCTAACCCCTTCTCCCTTCCCTCTCCCTTCTAAAGCTGTGACATTAACCAGCACTGAAATTCAGGCATTATTTTGGATGCTGTTGTCATTATCAGTGCTTAGTTCAGAGGATGAGGCCAAGAAGTCAATGACCAAACGAGGCCATAAAAGCAGGTCAAGGAGAAACAATGCACTGAGGGGAAATTAAGAGAAAACTATCTGAGGTTTAGCAGCTTCTGGGCATAACAAGTAACAACCCTGAGCAGAAGGATGCCAAGCTTAGGAAAGTAGCTGAAACTCCCTTGGGGGAAAAAAAAAAAAGGAGAGCTCTTAAAAGCCCTAAAATGTATTAATTTTTATAAAGAAGAAAATGAGTTTAAATATTTACAGAATATGAAATAATTACTGCAAAGATTTGGGGGGGGGGGAGGGAAATTGTTAAACAAATAAAATGCCTATAAACAAATAAAATGCCTATAAACAAACACATTTCTCACTGAAATAAAAAGGATTATGGCAAAGCTTGCCTGTGAAAATTGATAACAGGCCTTACTCTTTATTTTCTCTCCATCCATTAAGAGCCAGCCATGTGCAGAAATTATTAGGAGCTGTAATATTTCAACCTGTGTTCTTAATCAGTCATTCAAATGAATGCAAAGCAGATGGAATGGAGCATATTTTCCTAAATCACACACATGTTAAAATGGTTAATTCAAGTTTTGGAGCTTGGAAGTAAAATATGTACTCCAGCCACAGTCCAAAGACTCATCTACTACTTTGGTATGGAACCACAGGCACGTACCACAGAGTCAGGAGATGTCTGGAGCATCTCTTGTGCCATGCTGTGGGTGAGTCTGGTTTTGGCAGCCCTCCTTTGGAAATGATTTGGTGGTAGATACTGGTAGAGAGTAGCTGAACATGAGCCAGCAGTGTGCCCAGGTGGCCAAGAGAGCCACTGGCATCCTGGTCTGCATCAGGAATAGTGTGGCCAGTAGGACAAGGGAGGTTCTTCTGCGCCTGTACTCAGCACTGCTCAGGCCACACCTCAAGTACTGTGCTCAGTTCTGGGCTCCTGAATTCGAGAGAGATGTTGAGGTGCTGGAAGGTGTTTGGAGAAGGGCAGCAAGGCTGGGGAGGGGCCTGGAGCACAGCCCTGGGAGGAGAGGCTGAGGGAGCTGGGGGGGTGCAGCCTGCAGCAGAGGAGGCTCAGGGCAGACCTCATTGTTCTCTACAACTACCTGCAGGGAGGCTGTAGCCAGGTGGGGTTGGGCTCTGCTGCCAGGCACGCAGCACCAGAAGAAGGGGACACAGCCTCAAGTTGTGCCAGGGCAGGTCTAGGCTGGATGTGAGGAGGAAGTTGTTGTCAGAGAGAGTGATTGGCATTGGAATGGGCTGCCCAGGGAGGTGGTGGAGTGGCTGTGGCTGGAGGTGTTACAGCCAAGCCTGGCTGGGACACTTAGTGCCATGGTCTGGTTGACTGGCTGCAAACCAAACAGCCCAGACCCAAGCAGCAAGCTGGGTACAACCCAAACAGCCCAGACCCATGCAGCGAGCTGGGTACAACCCAAACAGCCCAGACCCACGCAGCGAGCTGGGTACAACCCAAACAGCCCAGACCCAAGCAGCAAGCTGGGTACAACCCAAACAGCCCAGACCCATGCAGCGAGCTGGGCACAACCCAAACAGCCCAGACCCATGCAGCGAGCTGGGTACAACCCAAACAGCCCAGACCCATGCAGTGAGCTGGGTACAACCCAAACAGCCCAGACCCACGCAGCGAGCTGGGCACAACCCAAACAGCCCAGACCCACGCAGCGAGCTGGGTACAACCCAAACAGCCCAGACCCACGCAGCGAGCTGGGTACAACCCAAACAGCCCAGACCCACGCAGCGAGCTGGGTACAACCCAAACAGCCCAGACCCATGCAGCGAGCTGGGTACAACCCAAACAGCCCAGACCCATGCAGCGAGCTGGGCACAACCCAAACAGCCCAGACCCATGCAGCGAGCTGGGTACGAATGCAGCAGCCCAGCACGTCCCCGGCAGCAGCACCCAGGGAAGGAGCAGGAGCAGATGCACCACGAGGACAAACACAGCTCCCTCTCGCAGAGAGAGTCTGGCAAGAGCTCACATAAAGGCGTGAAGAAAGTTGCTGCCAGGATGTAAGAAAAAGCAGGGAGAAGACAGCTGGCCTCTGAGCACAAAGCAGCAGCTCTCACTCGAGCAGCAAGGCCAACAAAGCCTCTCCTCCCCCCAGCCCCCCCCCCCCCCCGACGCCCCTTCTGCTCCTTCCCCATTGATGGGAGCAGGCAGCCTCGCTGAAAGACTAACGAAGGTTTATGCAAACTGCTACTGACATTTGGAGGCCAATTAAGCATATGTGCATCCACCTATGCAAAGCAGGAGCGTGCTAAGCCGGGTAACGAGGCAGCCTCCTTGCGAGGGGCCAGGCTAGGACACCCTCCAGTGAAGCGAGTCCTGCCCGGGATGTGGTTGGGCGTGCAAAAGCTCCACTGCTGCAGCAGGGTGAGGCAAAGAGCCTCTCTCACCCAGCTGTGCCTCATCTCCTCCACACAAAGCAGCAGGAAAAAAGATGGGGAGTGGTAGCCTGGTAGGGAGGATCCATGGAGGAAATAGAAATCTTTCAGGATTGTTTTGGCTGTCACATCTGGGAGAGGAAGGCAGCAGCAGGGCACCAGGCACAGGATCACAGAATTCAGCACACAAGCAGAAATGCTCAGCATTGCCACACCTTTGAGTGCTGTGTCCAGCTCTGGGCTCCTCAATTCAAGAGAGATGTTGAGGTGCTGGAAGGTGCCCAGAGAAGGGCAGCAAGGCTGGGGAGGGGCCTGGAGCACAGCCCTGGAGGAGAGGCTGAGGGAGCTGGGGGGGTGCAGCCTGCAGCAGAGGAGGCTCAGGGCAGAGCTCATTGCTGCCTGCAGCTGCCTGCAGGGAGGCTGTAGCCAGGTGGGGTTGGGCTCTGCTGCCATGCACCCAGCAACAGAAGCAGGGGACACAGCCTCAAGCTGGATGTTAGGAGGAAGTTGTTGTCAGAGAGAGTGATTGGCATTGGAATGGGCTGCCCAGGGAGGTGGTGGAGTGGCCATGCCTTGGAGGTGTTGAAGCCAAGGCTGGCTGGGGCACTTAGTGCCATAGTCTGGTTGGTTGGGCAGGGCTGGGTGCTAGGTTGGGCTGGCTGAGCTTGGAGCTCTCTTCCAACCTGCTGATTCTAGGATTCCATGAACTGGAGAAGCAGAGCATGGACCTGCCCTCACCAGATTCAGGCCATCCCATGCTGCCCACTTTCAGATCTTCAATCATAGGTTGATAGAATGATTTGGGTTAGAAGGGACCTTAAAGATCATCCAGTTCCAACCCACCTGCCATGTGCGGGGACACCTCTGTGGAGTGGGATCAGAGTATTTCAATTGGCAGCTTTGGTTTGGACTGGTAACAGTTCTGGAGCCCTCAACACACGAAGGACATGGAACTGTTAAAGCAATTCCAGAGGAGGGCCAGGGAGATGCTCAGAGGGCTGCAGCAGCTCTGCTATGAGGACAGACTGAAAGAGTTGGGGCTCTGCAGCCTGGAGAAGAGAAGACTTCGAGGAGACCTTGGAGTGGCCTTCCAGGATCTGAAGGATCAGGGCTACAGGAAGGCTGGAGAGGGACTACTGACAAGCTCTTGTAATGACAGGAGAAGGAGGAATGGGTTTGAAGTGGCAGAGGGGAGATTGAAAGTGGATGTTAGGGAGCAGTTCTCTGCAGTGAGGGTGGTGAGACACTGGCACAGGTTGCCCAGGGAGATCATACTCTATGGTTCTGTGCTCCACAACCTCCCTGCAGGTGTTCAGGGTCAGGCTGGATGAGTCCTTGAGTGACCTGTCCTAGTGGGAGGTGTCCCTGCCTATGACAGGGGCTTGGAATTGGCTGAGCTCTCTTCCAACCTAACCCATTCTATGATTCTAAAGGAGAAGGACATTGCATTTCCCTTCATTTCCAAGCTCTTTAACGATCAGAAACACAAACCTTGCACTCCTCTTCCACTCTCACCAGGTCTGCTTTCTGCTCTGCAGACACTGCCATGTTCAGACACTCAAATGATAAGCACTGAGTGGTGATGGATGGAGATGAGCACTGTGAAAAACCGAAGCGAGGTGGGAAGGCTGCGTTAGGAAAAAACCAAAAGCAAGTCTGAAGGAAAGAGAAAAAGAAGTCTCCAGTGAAAACCAGAATTAAACATGCCACAATATTTCCTCCTGCTGCTGCTGTCAGAAACCCCAGACAGGCTCCCTTGCTGCAGAGGGGTTCAAAACCCACTGGAGATCACTTTGAAGGGACAGCTTTCTCCGTGCTGACAGATAGGCTTTTCACCAGAGTGTTGCTCTTCCATGGCAGCTTAAATTGATGTTTTGATCCACCTGCTCTCTTAAATCAACGTTTTAATTTAGTCTCACACCTGAAATTAATGTGCTCTAACTTGATGCTAATAGATCCACCTTAATTTAACTCCACTTATTGCTGCATCCTTCTCAGAGGTGTAGCTGCTCTTCTGGTTCAGCTCAAATGCAGGTTTCCTTCTCTGATGTTTCTAGATCTGTTTGTGTTAATTTCCTTGCAAATAAAATAAAAGCTTTGTTCATATTTTTAGTTGTTTGGGTTTAGTTTTGTTGTTGTTGTTTTCTTTTTGGTTTGGTTTGGGGTTTTTTTGTGTCCCTTTGCAGTTTGGTTTGCTCCTTGCCACAGCTGGCAAAAGCCACACAAGAGCAGTGCCACCAAATCAGGCCTCTCCCTCCAGGACCTGCATTCCCTTCTTGTTCCAAACCTTTTGTTTGACTTCAAAATATTTTCCTGCTGGTAAAATAAAACACATCCCAGGTGAGCTTGGAGAGGTAGGCAGACAATGGTAATGTGGCTCTTCTGCCTTGCAAAGCACTGTGCTGAAGGCTGTGATGACCACAGAATGGTCAAATAGTTTGAGTTGCAAAAGATCTTAAAGCTCAGCCAGTTCCAACCTCCTGCCACGGGCAGGGACATCTCCCACCAGCCAATGTTGCCCAGGGTCTCACCAAGCCTGGCCTTGATCACCTCCAGGGAGGTTGTGGAGCACAGAAGCACCCAATGTGATCAAAGATCAAAGATCACATTGGGTGCTTCTGTGCTCCACAACCTCCCTGGGCAACCTGTGCCAGTGTCTCACCACCCTCACTGCAAACAACTTCTTCCTAACATCCACTTTCAAGCTCCCCTCTCCCAGCTCAAAGCCATTGCCTCTCATCCTGTCAGTACAAGCCCCCCACCAATAGTCCCTCCCCAGCTCTCCTGTAGCCCCCTTCAAGTACTGGCAGGCTGCTCTAAGGCCTCCCTGGAGCCTTCTCTTCTCCAGGCTGAACAGCTCCAGCTCTCATCCTGCCCCCATAAGAGGGTGGTGGAGTCACCATCCCTGGAGGTGTTCAAAAAAGCCTGGATGAGGCACTCAGTGCCATGGTCTGGTTGACTGGATAGGGCTGGGGGATAGGTTGGACTGGATGAGCTTGGAGCTCTCTTCCAACCTGCCTGATTCTATGATTCCAAGTGCTCCAACCCTCTGATCACCTTCGTGGCCTCCTCTGGACCCTGGCCAACAGCTCCATGTCCTTCTTGTGTTGGAGGCCCCAGAGCTTGCTCACAGAACTATAGTGGATGCAGTGCTCCAGGTGAGATGTCCCAAGAGCAGAGCAGATCCGCGTTTGAAACCGGGACCCCCTTCCGCTAATCACGCAGCTGCAGACTCCAGCCAGCACCAAGCAAGTCCCCCCCCTTTGCCGGGATAAATCCATGGGCAGGAAGCCAGAGGAGCTGTGATAGCTGCAGTGGCTGAGAAGCTGCTCTGCTGTTTCCACATAAATAACCAAAGCCACCGACAGAAGGTTGGCTGCCTGCGTGCGTGCGCGGGGAAGCAGGCTTCAAACGGCGAGACGCAGAGGCAGAGCGCGAGGTCTGCAGGGGTTTTGTGATGGATTACGTTGCATGTTTGAACATAATACACATTAAGGCTGGAGACACTGCTGCTTTGAGGGGTGTGAAATTCCATCTAACGTGGCTTGTTTGCCTGACACAAACATGTTGAACACGAGCCGGGAACAAAGGCGAGAAAATCGCAGCGGAGATTTGTTTGAGCGATGCTCGAAAAATTGTTTGCTCTTCCTCCTCCACCCTCAACCACCTCCCATTAGAAAAATGCTACCTTTTTGGTGTGAGTTGTTGGGTTGGGTTTTTTTTTTTTTTCCCCCTCACCTTGGTAATGGCTTAGTAAATAATTCAGGGGGGGGGGGGGGAAATTAAATAAACAACCAAGAAGCAGAACTTGAGCATAATAAAAATGATGTCTCTATCTGCTGGTGAGGCGCATCGTGCCACTTAAGTAAGACAGATGGGAGGAGAGGCTGCACTTTGCTTAGTAAACTGCATGGAGAGGAACTGAATAAGCCTGAAATTAGAGCAGAGGGTGAGCTGGGGGTGGATGTGCTGGTACAGTGTTGCCTGACAAAGATGCAGGGAAAAGTAATTTACTCCGAAATGACAGTTTGAAGGGGGAAGAAAAATAAACAGGCAGGAGGGAGCTGAGACTCATTAGCAGCCCAACCTCTCTATTTCATCATTAATAACACTAAAGGGCCCAGCTGAACCAGTGACTCACAATCACACTCGAGTCTCTGGGTCTCTAGTTTTAGTTAATGCACAAAGAGTGGCAGTGCAGGGGGATGGGAGCATGAGGGATGGGGAAGACAGGACCTGGGAAGCTGTGGAAGGCACAGGCAGCCCCTCTACAGGGAGCTGGGCTAATTTATGCCCAGCCAAGGCAAAGGCAGTTGAAGCTGCAGCTGGGGGGGTTGGTACTAGATGATCTTTAAGGTCCCTCACAACCCAGACCATTCTAGGATTCTGATTCTGCCATCTTCAGTGGCCTCAGCACTCAGCCCAGCCACAGCAGCAGGGCTGAGGCTCCACAGCTCAGCAAACTTCCACTTCATCTTGTGAACATTCCTGTTCATGGGAAGTATTACTCCTGGACTGGGCACTGGTGAGGCCACACCTCGAATACTGGGCTCAGTTTTGGGCCACTCACTCCAAGAAGGCTATGGAGGGACTGGAGTGGGTCCAGAGAAGGGCAACAAAGCTGGTGAAGGGTCTGGAGATGAGGGCTGGGGAGGAGCAGCTGAGGGAGATGGACGGGGTTAGTCTGGAGAAAAGCAGGCTGAGGGGAGAGCTTCTGGCACTCTACAGCCCCCTGAAAGGAGGCTGGAGGGAGGTGAGTGTTGGTCTTTTCTCCCAGGTTACTCACTGGGGACTCAGTCCTGCGAGGTGCTGAGTAGAGACCCCTCTTAACTGCTGCCCTTTGGGCAGCCTCAGGGGAACAAGCCTTGATCAATACACAGCAGAGTTACTCCAGCAACAACGAGTGCCAAGGACTGCTCTCCTTACGTCCCTTCAAACTCAAGTGCAGATTTGTTTGGAAAGCACACGTCCAGGGGAAGCTGCAAGGTCGAGGTTTAATGCATTAATACATTAATTATGCCCCAGCATGAGAGCTCTGGCAGATTATGGGCAGAGTAATTAGAAGTATTTAATTAAATGACATGGTACTTGCAAAACTCAGCCTGGACGTGCAAGAGCTGGCTCTAGGAAGCTTGGAAAGTAGCTTAATGAAGGCAGCTGAACCAAAGGCAGCACAAAGCCTGCAGTCTGCTCTGCACCAGCAGATCATCAAGAGCTTGCTGGCTGGTGGAGGTGGGAAGGGCTGTCAGATCTCACAGGTGACAGCAGCAGACTGAGTGCTCCTCCATGAAGGAGATGATGCCTGTCCCCAGAAAGAAGTTCTCTTGTCACCTGGTTTGTTTCTCAGAACTATCCTGGTTAGGAGATGGACCTACAGGTGGGATGGGGAAGGGCTCTTTAGAAGGGCTTGTAGGGATAGGAGGAGAGGCAATGGTTTGAAACTGGAGCAGAGGAGATTAAGGTTGGACATCAGGAGGAAGTTCTGCACAATGACTGTGGTGCAACACTGCAAGGGGCTGCCCAGAGATCATAGGATCATAGAATGGTTTAGGTTAGAAGGGAGCTGAAAGCTCAGCCAGTTCCAAGTCCCTGCCATAGGCAGGGACACCTCCCACTAGAACAGGTCACTCAAGGCCTCATCCAACCTGGCCTTGAACACCTCCTGCCTTTGGAAACATTACAGATCAGACTTGATGTGGCCCCTGGGCAGCCTGATTTAGTTGGAGGTGTCCCTGCTCACTGCAGGGGGTTGGGAAAAATTACTTTTGGGGGAGTCCTTCCCAACTTGACACAGTCTGTGAACCTGAGTGTAAAGGATTAACCCTCCTGGGGGTGGTGTGAACCTGACCCCAGGTGCAGTGGTTAGCCCCCAGCCACTTCCTCTCTAAGCCCCCTCTAAAACACAGGAACCTCCTGTCTCTCTTTCTCTCTGACCTGCCTGCCTGACAGCACCACCCTTGTTCCTGCTGCTCCTGTTCTTTCCACCACCATGTGGCCATCCTACCACACGGTGGGACAACCTCTTCCTGAATCTACCTCCCCCCACTGCCACCAATTTTCTTTAGCCTGCGGAAGAGGAGGCTCAGGGCAGAGCTCATTGCTGCCTGCAGCTACCTGCAGGGAGGCTGTAGCCAGGTGGGGTTGGGCTCTGCTGCCAGGCACCCAGCAACAGAAGAAGGGGACACAGCCTCAAGCTGTGCCAGGGGAGGTTCAGGCTGGATGTTGTTAGGAAGTTGTTGTCAGAGAGAGTGATTGGCACTGGAATGGGCTGCCCAGGGAGGTGGTGGAGTGGCTGTGCCTGGAGGTGTTGCAGCCAAGCCTGGCTGGGGCACTTAGTGCCATGGTCTAGTTGGTTGGGCAAGGCTGGGTGCTAGGTTGGGCTGGCTGAGCTTGGAGCTCTCTTCCAACCTGCTTGATTCTGTGATCTTTTGTACCTTGCTTCCCTTCTCAATACCTTTTTGTAACTCTCTTTACCTTAAATACCTTTAATTCATCGCTAAAGTTTTTCTTTTAACTTCCAAACCAAAGCAAGACTTCTTGGGGTATTTTACCCCTTTTTTCCCTCTCTATATCTAATTCCTTTCTTTCCAAAAAGGGGGAGAGGCAGCCTACTATTATATTGTTCTGCTAGGTGTTTTGGGCTCTGGGAAGCTTAAATCAGACCAACACAGCAAGCCCAGGGAAAGCTCCACCAAGCACAGGAGAAATGTGACTTGTCCTTACAGCAAGTGAGGAGAGCAACAATCTGGAGCTTTGTGCTGTGACATTTCTTCTACAGAGCTGTAATTTGAAAGGGTCTGTTCATAACCCTGGAAAAGTGCTCCATTGAAGATCCTCAACTCAACACTGGGAACTGCTTCACTCCTTTCAAGCCAAGCTTCTGGTTTTCCCTTCTTTGTTCTCTACCAGAAAGCACAACATTTGGGTTGTAAAGACTAAGTAGCACATTATGTTGTGTCATGCAACCCCTTGGCTTTCAGACTCTTTCTATAGGTTCCACTGAATCTTTTCAACTGAGTTATAGCTCATATTTGCATAAATTACCATATGAAACTTGTTCATATTTCCTGCCTACCCTTTTCCATTGCTCTATTAGACAAGGTTCTGCGCTTTTCTTTGGGCCTCCAAGTCAGCAAATCAGGGTTCACCACTCTGATCAGCTAAGGAATTTATTCCTCCAGCAGACAGGCTGGGTGTCAAATAATCCATCCTGAGAAATGCTATCTGAAATCAGCACCGTTTTATCATGCAAATCACAGGAAGTGTTAGGGGCAGGAGCAGGCAGAAGTTCCTGACTCGCTGCTGTTCATGCACTGAATGAGCTCAGGCTCGCTTGGTGCAAGGCACTGTGCTGGGAACCTGCCCTGGTCCCCAGGTGTTTACACAGTCAGAGCATGGCTTAGGTTGGAAGGGGCCTCAGAGATCATTTCCCCTGAAACTGGAGGATTCCAGCCTCAAAGTTCCCAGGCAGAGACCCTGAAGAATTGGACAATTGCAATAGGCTGCAATGTAGCTCTAGAGGGTGATTTCTTATTAACCTGAACTGTGAGTAAATACTTGAAATGCCTCTGTAATTTCTATTACCTCTACCATAAAGCAGAGAGCAGCTTTCATCTCAGCTTTGCTGGGCAAATAGTATAAGACCCCAGGTGGCATTAAGCCACGGGGAAAACTCTCTCTCTGTTAATAGTTTGAATGTTTGCCAGGAAGAAGTTCTTCGCAGAGAGAGTGATTTCCCATTGGAATGGGCTGCCCAGGGAGGTGGTGGAGTCCCCACCCTTGGAGCTGTTCAAGAAGAGACTGGATGAGGCACTTAGTGCCATGGTCTAGTTGATTGGATAGGGCAGGGTGATAGGTTGGACTGGATGATCTTGGAGGTCTCTTCCAACCTGGTTGATTCTATGATTCTATGATCTACTCCAACCTCCCTGCCATGGGCAGGGTGTTGTGGTTGGCCTGACAGGTCCAAAATAGGCTTATACATGTCCTGCCTTGCCTAGGCAGGTTTTTCTGCTCCACCAGAGAGGCAAGCACAGGAAAAGGACACAAAAGAACCTGGAGCAGCTGAGTCTGCCTGCCCAGGGTCCTGTGGTAAGAACACACACTTAGCTTGTGTCTGCCTAGTGCAAGGCCTGTGCTTCTCCCAGATTTGGGTGGAAGTGAGCCTCTGGCTTTGCCTGATGTGGTAAGGTTTGGCTAACTGCCATCCTGATTGGCTAGTCTGTGTCCAGGGAGGTGGTGGAGTCACCATCCCTGGAGGTGCTCAAGAAAAGCCTGGAGGAGGCACTCAGTGCCATGGTCTGGATGACTGGATAGGGCTGGGGGATAGGTTGGACTGGATGAGCTTGGAGCTCTCTTCCAACCTGCTTGATTCTATCATTCTATGATTCTATGATTCAAAGGGCAATTCATCTCGGCCTGCATTGATAAAAGCTCTCTTGTCTCTAGATGGTTTTATTGACTTCCATCTGCTGCCCCAGACAGGTGCAAACCTCCCAGTCACACATTCTCCTCTCCTGACAACAGGGAAATATCCTTAGTGTGGCAGAGATGAGAAGTAGACTTCCACCAGAAATCTTTCCTCAGCTCCTACGCCACTGGTACCCCTGCTGACCTACAGGAGAAACCCTTCTCTAGCCTCTGATCTCTGAGCCTAAGCTCACCCAACCTGCACAGGTGGCAAACACCAACCTCCCTGCAAGGCTCCTCCTCATCATGGATGCAACAGAAGCTTTCAAGTTTCATTTCAGTGGCTAAATCTCTCCTAGACATCCCAGACAGATGACAATAACTATTGTGACCTTCAAGGCTGCTAAACAAACTGAATTCTTTTATCCTGCCTGAGACCAAAAGGTATCAGGGCCATAATTACTCTCCAGGCTCACCCTGTGCTGCCTCACTGCCTGGTGAGGTCAGGAGGCTTCACTGGCAACAAACCTGCTAATGGCAATCCCACCAAAGGCCATTTCTCTTCCAGGGCCCATCGCTCCATTAATGAACCTGCAAGCTCAACAGCAGCACTTTGCATGACTTACAGACACTTCTTTGCCTGTCTGGGGGTTATCAGCTCTGCAGAATGCTTTTGTTTTACCAGACTGCCTGGGAACAAGAGGACATGCAGCTTGTCCTGAGCCTCCTCTGCTGCAGGCTGCACCCCCCCAGCTCCCTCAGCCTCTCCTCACAGGGCTCTGCTCCAGGCCCCTCCCCAGCCTTGCTGCCCTTCTCCAAACACCTTCCAGCACCTCAACAGCTCTCTGCAATTCAGGAGCCCACAACTGGACACAGCACTGCAGGTGTGGCCTGAGCAGTGCTGAGCACAGGGGCAGAGGAAGCTCCCTTGTCCTGCTGCCCACACTGCTCCTGAGCCAGCCCAGGATGCCATTGGCTCTGCTCCCCACCTGGGCACTGCTGCCTCCTCTGCAGCTACTATCTGCCAGCACCCCCAGCTCCCTCTCTGCCTCGCTGCTCTCAGCCACTCTGGCCCCAGCCTGTAGCACTGCTACAGCTATCCCTGGAGCTATTCAAGCTGAGGCTTGACAGAGCTTTGAGGAGCCTGATCTAGTGGAGGATGTTCCTGCTGACTGCAGAGAGGGTTGGACTGGATGACCTTTGGAGGTCCCTTCCAATCCAGATCATCTATGACTATGATTCTGTGGGTCTGTCTGGAGTAAGCCAGCAGACTGGGAGGTTCTTTTGAATACAGATCCATTGCTCTATGAAGTGATGCCACTTGTGGAGCATTAATATTAATCTGGGCACCATTCCTTTGTAATTTATGTTCTTGGACATCTAAAAGGAGAGGTGGTTTGTTTTCAAAGGCAAGAGAGTGATTCATAAAACATTTTATGGTGACATTTCCTGGAGAATATAAAGGGGTTCACTGCTCTGATTCAGGCCCTATTTGCATAATTCCTCCTTCCCTCCCCACAGGTAAATCACAGTTAAACACTGAAGCATTTTTCACTTGTGTGTTTGCCAGCCAGACTTTATAGGAGCACAAAAGAGAGGGACACTCTTTCCCCAGCACATGCATCAAACTGCACTAATATTTTGGCACTCATCTAGTTCTGTGCTCACAAAATTCAGTCCCTTGGCCAGCTCTGGGCACAAGCATCTCTCTTCGGAAGAAACTCAACCAGGGATGAATTTTCACAGGGCTCCTAAGGAAGGACCTGAGCAAAGCCTCTGGACCTGAGCAAGGCCTTTGGCACTGTCCCACACCACATCCTGGTATCCAAGCCGGTGACACATGGGTTTGGTGGGTGCACCACTGGGTGGATAAAGAACTGGTTGATGGTCAGACCCAAAGAGAGGCTGACAGTGGGTCCTTATCTCAGTGGAGGCAGTGACAAGTGGAGTCCCTCAGGGATCAGTTCTGAGACCAGTCTTGTGGGTGCCATGGACACAGGCAATGAGTGCAGCCTCAGCAAGTTTGCTGACCACACCAAGCTGTGTGGTGCACAGGGCAGGGATGCCAGCCAGAGGGACCTGGGCAGGCTGCAGAGGTGGGCACAAGCCAACCTCGGGAGGTTCAACAAGACCAAGGGCAAGGTCCTGCAGCTGGGTCGAGGCTATGTCAAGCACCAATCCAGGATGGGCAGTGCCAGGCTGGAGAGCAGCCCTGAGCAGAGGGACTTGGGAGTGCTGCTGGAGGAGAAGCTCAACAGGAGCCAGCAGTGTGCACTTGCAGCCCAGAAAGCCAAGCAGAGCCTGGGCTGCAGCAGCAGAAGTGTGGCCAGCAGGGCCAGGGAGGGGATTCTCCTCCTCTGCTCCACTCTGCTCAGACCCCACCTGGAGTACTGCATCCAGTTCTGGAAACCCCATTACAAGAGGGCTGTGGAGATGCTGGAGAGTGTCCAGAGCAGGGCCAGGAGGATGCTGAGAGGGCTGCAGCAGCTCTGCTGTGAGCACAGACTGAAAGAGTTGGGGCTGTGCAGGCTGCAGCAGAGGAGGCTCCCAGGTGACCTTCTTGTGGCCTGCCAGGATCTGAAGGAGGCTACAAAAAAGCTGGGGAGGGACTTTTGAGGCTGTCAGAGAGTGTCAGGAGTGGGGGGAATGGAGCAAAGATGGAGGTGGGGAGAGTGAGGCTGAAGGTGAGGAGGAAGTTGTTGAGCAGGAGAGTGGTGAGAGGCTGGAATGGGTTGCCCAGGGAGGTGGTTGAGGCCCCATGGCTGGAAGTGTTTGAGGCCAGGCTGGCTGAGGCTGTGTGCAGCCTGCTCTGGGGTAGGGTGTCCCTGGGCATGGCAGGGGGGTTGGAACTGGCTGCTCCTTGTGATCCCTTCTGACCCTGACTGATTCTCTGACTAAGGTCCCAAAGAACAGAAGCACAGAGTCACAGACATGCAGAAGCATAGAATCACACAAGCATAAAATCACAGAGTTGCTTTGGCTGGAAAAGCTCTCTAAGATCACCAAGCTCACACATTAACCCAACACCACCATGCCCACCAAACCACATCACAAAGTGCCATGTCCACAGGTTTCTTGTGTCATAGAATCACAGAATCAACCAGCTTGGAAGAGACCTTTAAGACCATCCAGCCCAACCTAGCACCCAGCCCTAGCCAACCAACCAGACCATGGCACTAAGTGCCTCATCCAGTCCCTCCAGGGGTGGGGACTCCACCATCTCCCTGGGCAGCCTGTTCCAATGCCTCACCACTCTTGCAGGAGAGAAATTGTGCATCATCTCCAGCTGAAACCTCTCCTGGTGCAACTTGAGGCTACTTTCTCCTGTCCTATCACTTGATATTAGGAAGAAGAGACCAACACCCAACCTGGAGGTGTTTAACAAAAGACTGGGTGAGGCACTTAGTGCCATGGCTCAAGTTGTGCCAGGGCAGGTCTAGGCTGGATGTTAGGAGGAAGTTGTTGGCAGAGAGAGTGATTGGCACTGGAATGGGCTGCCCAGGGATGCGCTGGAGTCGCCGTCCCTGGAGGTGTTCATGACGAGACTGGCTGGGGCACTTAGTGCCATGGTCTGGTTGATTGGCCAGGACTGGGTGCCAGTCCAGGTTGGCCTGGATGAGCTTGGAGGTCTCTTCCTCAACCTCTTGGAGGTAGATTCTATGATTCACATGAGCAGATGTAGGCTGATGTAGGGCCGAAATGAGGCATGAAACCGCTGCACAGCAATGGGCTTCCCCCCCATGAAGGCCATGGAATGAAATGCCAAGGTAAGGAGTATTTGGATGTTCAGTCACCCACAGAGGAGCCCCTGCTCTGTCAGCCAACCTGTTGCTCTCTGAGTTCATTGCTCTATAATGCTGAGACATTTTAATTTGGCTTAGAATTACTGGCTACATCCTCAGCTAATGGAAACCGAGGTGACTTTACAGCAGATGCTGACACAGGGATCATGTTTTGTTGTTCGAGCTCCTGTTCTGCAGCTTAACAATATGTAAATGGAAGCCAATTAAAAATATATATGTTCTACCCAGCAGAAGCTCCCAGCCTTCCACGAGTGCAAACATGACAGAGGCAAAAATGTGCCTGCTTCTCCACTGCCCACTTGCATTTCAACTCTCAAGTGTGACTGAGGAACAAATGAAGAAGTGAAAAGCAGAAACTCTGCTGTTTGTCACATACAAGGGGACACAGCCTCAACTCGTGCCAGGGCAGGTCTAGGCTGGATGTTAGGAGGAAGTTGTTGGCAGAGAGAGTGATTGGCATTGGAATGGGCTGCCCAGGGAGGTGGTGGAGTGGCTGTGGCTGGAGATGTTGCAGCCAAGCCTGGCTGGGGCACTTAGTGCCATGGTCTGGTTGGTTGGGCAGGGCTGGGTGCTAGGTTGGGCTGGCTGAGCTTGGAGCTCTCTTCCAACCTGCTTGATTCTATGATTATGATTCTGTGATACCATCAAGCACTTCCCTCTGCCTCAGCCTCCCTTTCCCCCCCCTCTTCTGTTGTCCTAATAAATAAAATAATACTTTGGGGATTCAGCTTTACCAAGAAACCATCTCTGGCTTTGGCTGGATCCTGCATAGCGATGCAGGAGGGAAGGGTCTGGTGCTCAGTAACTAACAGAAAACACATACAAATGCTTGCAGCTGTCACTAGCACAACTTGGGAGTAAATGCAGATGGCATGAAATAATATTCACCAACAGCTAATAGAATTTTAATGGCTTCAGAAAGAAAATGAAATGAAAGCCACTGCATTTCCTCGTGGCAGGAAGGGAATTCACAGCGCGCCAGGGCGAGTAACGACTCACTCTGGACCTTTGCTTTTGCAGGCATTCAGGAGTGGGCAAGTCCCTGTGGGGTTTATTTATGGGGAGTTTAAATAGCAATCATCATCTGTCAGAGATTGGAGGAGTCATCTGCATAAAGTATGATGCTGGCATTATGCAAATGCCATGTATGATGAATGAAATGCCTCAAATGTCTTGAGGACACCCAGATGTTAAGCCTACCAGGATGCCAGGAAACGTGGAAGGAGGTGAGGAACATGATTTCTTCTTGAGTTAATTGATTTTCATGTTCTAGCATCACCTTCTAAACACTTCCAATCAAGAAGCAAGCTCCAGCCACAGCTAGCTTGTTGTGGTTGTCTTTCTCAATCATCACTCTCACTCCCTTTTTCCCAGCGCAGTCCAAGAACCAGCACAGCCTCGCTGCTGCTGAGAGGAGATCATTTCCATGTACACTTGGCACTCAGGTGTGGATGCTCACTTGCATCAGGAGCAGTGTGGTCAGCAGGACAAGGGAGGTTCTTCTGGCCCTGTGCTCAGCACTGCTCAGGCCACATCTTGAGTACTGTGTCCTGTTCTGGGCTACTCCAGTCAAGAGAGATGTTGAGGTGCTGGAAGGTGTCTGGAGAAGGGCAGCAAGGCTGGGGAAGGACCTGGAGCAGAGTCCTGTGAGGAGAGGCTGAGGGAGCTGGGGGGGGTGCAGCCTGCAGCAGAGGAGGCTCAGGGCAGAGCTCATTGCTGTCTGCAGCTGCCTGCAGGGAGGCTGTAGCCAGGTGGGGTTGGGCTCTGCTGCCAGGCAGCCAGCAACAGAAGAAGGGGACACAGCCTCAAGCTGCGTCAGGGCAGGTCTAGGCTGGATGTTAGGAGGAAGCTGTTGGCAGAGAGAGTGATTGGCACTGGAATGGGCTGCCCAGGGAGGTGGTGGAGTCACTGCTCCTGGAAGTGTTCAAGAGGAGACAGAATGAGGCACTTAGTGCCATGGTCTGGTTGCTTGGCCAGGGCTGGGTGCTAGGTTGGGCTGGCTGAGCTTGGAGCTCTCTTCCAACCTGGCTGATTCTATGATTTGGAGCTGTGCTTGCTCTGCATTTGTCATCCTCCACCCAGAGGAAGGCCCTGCAGCAGCTCCCTGTACGCTGGGTATGAGCATCGAGGGTGGAAGAATTGCAGTCCCAGCACAAAACATCTCGAGGAGCAGAAGGCAGATGGGGCTGTGCAGGGTGACACCACACTGCCATGGCTTTTCCTTCTAGATCTGGGAACACAGATTGTAAAGATCCATATGTGCTGAGGAGTGAAATTTATGACAGAGCAGAAGCTTGCCCTATTAAAATGATCAGAAGCTGTGCCTCTGACTTTATTTAGACACTATTTCATGCCCAATGTTGTGTCACAGGGCAAGGTCTGCCAGAGCTGAGGGCTGTGACCTGATGTCCTAGAGCTGGAAGGAATCACCTCGTGGTTAGCAAGAAATTCTGCAAATTAATTCTCAGATCAAAGACTGCTCAGCTCTTGTACCACTCACAGAGCTGCCCAACACAGCCAGAAGGCAAAGGGCTCCTGCCAGTTTGACTGGAGAAAGAGAGGTGGCTGAGAAACTGCTAATGACCCCATGCCTTAGGACAGATGTTCACTGGTCCTCCTAGTCTCAGGGGCAAAGAGACAACAGCAACAGCCAACTGTAAGGTCCTGCACCTGGGTGGGTGCAATCCCAAGCACAGCTCCAGGCTGGGTGGGGAATGGCTGAGAGCAGCCCTGAGGAACAGCCCCTGGGGGTCTGGGGTGATGCAAAGCTCAACAGGAGCCTGCAGTGGGAGTGCAGCCCAGACACAACCCTGTGCTGGGTGCAGCAAGAGCAGTGTGGGCACAGGGCAAGGGAGGGGATTCTGCCCCTTGGCTCTGCTCTCCTCACACCCCACCTGCAGTCCTCTGTGCAGTTCTGGAGCCCCAGCACAAGAAGAACATGGAAGTGTTGGAGCCAGTCCATAGGAGGCCACCACTGATGGGATAAGCCAGCTCAGTTATCTCTGCAGAGCACTGAGACCCCATCCTGCCCACTGGCTTCAGTTTTGGGTTTCCCAGTTGAAGAGGGGCAGGGATCTGCTGGAGAGTGGAGGGCTATGAGGATGATGAGGGGACTGGAGTGGTGCCGGAGGAGGAGAGGCTGAGGGACCTGGGGCTGCTTAGTTTGGAGAAGAGAAGACTGAGAGGGGATTGAATCAATGTTTATCAATATCTGAGGGCTGGGGGTCAGCAGGGGGGGACAGGCTCTGCTCACTGCTCCCTGGCATAGGACAAGCAGCAATGGATGTAAGCTGCAGCACAGGAGGTTGCAGCTCAACACAAGGGGCAACTTCTTGCCTGGAAGGGTCCCAGAGCCCTGGCACAGGCTGCCCAGAGAGGTTGTGCAGTCTCCTTGTGTGGAGCCTTTCCAGGCCTGTCTGGATGTGTTCCTTTGTGATCTGTCTTAGATTGTCTGGTCCTGCTGTGGCAGGGGGCTTGGACTGGATGATCTCTTTGGATCCCTTCCAGTCCTGTGATCCTGTGATCTAACCCCTTTGCTTCCTTGAGCTGAGATGCTGGAGCAGGCTTTGCCTCCCAGCAGCATCACCAGGATGCTGTGGGTGAGATGAGCCAGCCAAAGTTATTTATTTTCCTAACTGAAGCTTGGAATAGAATTGAGTAAGCTGCAATTGAGTTAGAAATGTAAATCTCAGTTAACTTCAATGGTGCTGATCTTATTGATACAGCAAATCAGTAACTGTCTTGAGATGACAGATTAAAACTGATAAAAATAATTTTACTATTGAGTACATCATTTGATGTAGTAAAAATGGAATCAGTGAAAGGCAGTTCAAATGATGACTGTTGAATCAGCCCTCAGTGACAGAGAGCTTTTAAATGCATCTAACCTGCCCCCAGTCTGAAATCTGTAATAATTGCTGAGAGTGTCCCCACTAAAGGCACACTCAGACATAAATACAGGAGTTCTGTCTGACAGAAGTGTTCTGCTCTAAATGGCAATATCCAGAGAATCATAGAATCAAGCAGGGTGGAAGAGAGCTCCAAGCTCAGCCAGCCCAACCTAGCACCCAGCCCTGCCCAACCAACCAGACCATGGCACTAAGTGCCCCAGCCAGGCTTGGCTGCAACACCTCCAGCCATGGCAACTCCACCACCTCCCTGGGCAGCCCATTCCAGTGCCAATCACTCTCTCTGACAACAACTTCCTCCTCACATCCAGCTAGATCTGCCCTGGCACAGCATGAAGCTGTGTCCCCTTCTTCTGTTGCTGGTTGCCTGGCAGAAGAGCCCAACCCCACCTGGCTACAGCCTCCCTGCAGGCAGCTGCAGACAGCAATGAGCTCTGCCATGAGACAAAGTGATTAAACTTGCATCAGTCGTTTGATGTGATGGGAACACTGCCCATGGAGGGGACTGCTGCTCCAGGATCAATAGCTTCTGGCTTACAACAAACCCCCACAGCCTGGGCTTTGCTTGCAGCTTTTCTAGCAGCAGCAAGGGGTTGGTAGCCAATGGCTGCACTCGATTCCATCGACAGCTGCTCTAAAACCTTATGGATTCCCCAAGAGTTCATGCAAATTCAGGTTTTATCTGTCATACCAGTGCTCAGAAGCCATCCATGAGAGCAGAGCTCAATATTCCTGACTTAAGTGCCTGCTGAGCAGGCCATGAAGATGGTCAGAGGCTTGGAGCACCTCTGCTGTGAAGACAGTTGAAAGAGTTGGGCCTGTTCAGCCTGGAAAAGGGAAGGCTCTTGGGAGACCTTAAAGCTGCATTGCAATATCTGAAGGGGACCTACAGGAAGACTGAGCAGGGACTGTTTAGAAGGGCTTGGAGTGACAGGATGAGAGGCAATGGTTGGAAATTGGAGCAGGGCAGATTTAGGTTGGACATCAGCAGGAAGTTCTGCTCAAAGAGTGGTAGAACACTGCAAGAGGTTGCCCAGGGATGTGTTTGAGGCTCCATCCCTGGAGACATTTAAGATTAAACTTGATGTGGCCCTGGGCAGGCAGTTCTGGTTGGAGGTGTCCCTGCTGAGTGCAGGGGAGATGGACAAGATGACCTTTGAGGGTCTCCTCTAACCCAAAGCAACCTGTGAGGCTGTAATTTCAGGCCATATTTCCCTCCTCTACCTTCTCATTTCACTCTTGCATTTTCTTTGTCATTAATACCCCAGAACAGAATCTATGGTGGCAATAACCTACTAGCAGATGATATTGTTCCTCCTTTGACTTGGGACTTCCTGGCTCTTTGCTGATTTGTATTGCAGTTCTCCTTCATGCACTTCATGTGTGTGTGAGGCTGAATTTATACCGCAGTGAGCCACGGCGCTGCCTTCCATGCATCTCTTTGCCTCACCTCCTCCAAGTGCATGAATCTTCCACCTCCCTGATATTAAACACATTATTCTGCTGTGATTGAATACTGGGGAAATTACATTTCTTCCATGACTTACTCCCTTCTGCTGAAGCTGAGCAGGCAATAGGCACTCAGGAAAGAAAGAAGGAAAGAGGGGAAGCAAAAAGGAGACGTTTGAGCTCCCGATTAAAGAGTGACCATTTTCACCCCCATTAGCAGTTTTGTGCTACATAGGATAAATCTTAGCTTCAGTGGTGCAAATTCCAACATCTGCTCCATCTCTGCCTCACAGAAGTGTTGACAGGTGTAGACTCCTCTCCAGCATTCCTGGGAGCCGACAGATGGACTGGCAGCAGTAAATAAAGGGTAAATCCCACTGGCAGTGGCAAGGGGCTCCTGAACTTCTCCTTTGTTTTCCCTCATTTGATTTCACATCTCCAGACTCACTGCTTACTGTCTTAACAGCACTTAGCAAGGAATTTCCTTCCCTTTAATCCTCTCTCTTATCTCCCTTGAAAAGATGAAAGCAAAATGATGTTAATCTGCCACATATTTCTGATCATGAAGAGTGCAGTAGAAATTACCACCCTGACTAGAAATTAATAGCAAAATGAATTGAGGAGGATTTGGGGGGGGAGACATCAACACCTGCCTGTTGCTTCTTCTCACACATTAAAGGACAGCTCTAGAACTCAGCACACAAGTAGAACTGGAGAAGCAGAGCATGGATCAGCCCTCTCCAGATCCAGGCCATCTCATGGTGCTCACCTCCACATGTTCAGTCATAGATTCATAGAATGGTTTGGGTTGGAAGGGAGCTTGAAGATCATCCAGCTCCAAACCCCCTGCCATGGGCAGGGACACTTCCCACCAGGTGCTCACTGAACCTGGCTTTGAACATCTCCAGGGAGGGAACATCCACAACCTCCCCCAGCAGCCTGTTCCAGTGTCTCACCACCCTCACTAGAAAGAACTTCTTCCTAATCTTCCCTCTTTAAGCTTCAATCCTCACTCCTCATCCTGTCACTCCCTGCCCTTGTCAAAACTCCATCCCCAGCTCTCCTGTAGCCC
This sequence comes from Pogoniulus pusillus, assembly GCF_015220805.1. Lineage (NCBI taxonomy): Eukaryota > Metazoa > Chordata > Aves > Piciformes > Lybiidae > Pogoniulus > Pogoniulus pusillus. The sequence goes on from NC_087302.1 coordinate 5,667,236, forward strand.
CCTTCAGGTACTGGAAGGCTGTTTTAAGGTCTCCCCAGAGCCTTCTCTTCTCCAGGCTGAACAACCCCAGCTCCCTCAGACTGTCCCCACAGCAGAGCTGCCCAGGCCCTCTGATCATCTTTGTGGCCCTCCTCTGGACCTGCTCCAGCAGTTCCACATCCTTCTTGTTCTGGAGGCACCAGAACTACTTGACAGTGAGGGCTCACACCAAGGTGCCAGCACTGCCCTCTTCGTGAGGACTCACACCAAGGTGCCAGCACTGCCATCTTAACTGTGCACTGTTCCAGCATCCATCCCCAGCTGCTGGGACACTGCCAGCCAAGATCTTCTCCAATGTCTTGTTTCTCCTTTTAAAATCTTTGTGTAACTGTCAATAATTAGTGCTCAGTAATGACTGACTCCATGGGAGTCCCATTAATTGCACACCCTCACAACTCCAGCAGATGCCCTGCACATCACTTTGTTGCCATTTGGTACAAGGGGGATTTGTGCAGCCACATGGCAGCAGAGGAGGGTGCTCAAGGTGATGCAGTTTGCTCCCCCACCTTGCAGTTTGTCTTCATCATAAACCTGTGACAACCTTTGTTTAAAGGGGAATTGTAAAGCCACCAGAAGATGGGTCAGGGGGATTACAGCTGCAGTGCTTTGCAAGTTTGGTTGCTCCCAAGGTTTAGCTGTAACAGGAATAAAGATGTGCTCACATGTCAAGCCCAAACTTGATGGGGAGTGAAAAGCTCTGATGTCACTTAGACAAACATTCTGAACTGCTTCTAATACACAGGGAAATGACAGACCCAGGGGGGAACTGTACCACATCTCAACATCAAAGCCTTTCCTCTCCCTTAGTTCCTAGCTGCTTGCCAAGCCCTGGTGAGTCCCTAGATCTGGGTTTGCTCTGCAAGTGCTGCTGATAGTTATTAGTGCTTCAAACTATTTGGGAGTTGGTGTCTCCATGCTCATTAGACTCATTAGGCTGCTTCTCAGGCTGAGGAGCAGCTCTCCAGAGCAAAACTATTTGAACACAAAACTTTAGAGAAGAAATTCTCCACTGCTTGGCTTAAAAATATTAATTTGGAGAGTGGGGAGGGGGAGTTAATGAATTTCACACTCTTGAAGTGCTATCAGATTTTAGTGCCATCTGCTTATGCTTAAGACAGTTTCCAAGGCAGCTTTCCTAGGCTGTGTCAAACCTCTCCTGGTGAGAGACCACGTCCAAGGGAGAGGGGTAACCTCCGTGCTTGGCCCCCCAGGGGAGCCTGGATCAAGCCTTAGAGTCTGATGCTGAATTTATGTGCAGTCAGCTTATAAATAGCAACAGCTTTTATCTGCTTTGTTGAAGGAAAAGGCTGAAATGAAATAGGAGCAGGGAGGGGGAAAAAAAAGGGTACATCATGCGGCGGAACAGATTCACACTCTGCTAAAGACATCCCTGCACTTCTTCTCTGCTGTATTCATTTACTCCCTATTAAGCCTAAAGCATAACAAATTCACAGAGGAATTACTTCACCCACCAGAGAGAAAGCCATGGAACAGCAAAACCCTGGCACCAGCAGAAGGTGGGAAGAAGCAAGCACATAAGGCAAGCTACTGCACATTTTGGAAGGAAGAAGGCTGCAACTGCTCTTATTAGGGATACTTGAGGACAGCAGAAGCAGCTTCCCAGACAGCTGTGAGCCACTGCTCCTCTGAATGCAGAGGGGACACATCCCAGCTGTCTGTCTGCATCCAAACCCAGAGCACAATAAAGCCTCAGCTCAGGGGGGAGTCGTTTCCTGAATGGGAAGAATTCAGACAGGGAACCTCTGAGATCCTTAGTGCCAGCAGCCCCCTCCCTGGCACTGCTGTGCTTGTGAGATCCGACAGGATCGCAGCACAGCACAGACTGAGCAGGGTTAAAGTCCTTGGGAGAGACACAACTGAAAAAAACAGTTGGGTGGCAGCAAAAAAGTCAGTAAAGGATTTCCTGTGGTGATGCCAGAATGTGGGAATCTTGCATCTGGGGAGGTTTTCTGCATCTCATAGCATCACAGAATGGCAGGGGCTGGGAGGGACCTTGAAAGCTCAGCTGGTCCAGCCCCCTGCCAGAGCAGGGTCACCTGGAGCAGATCACACAGGAACACATCCAGAGAGTTCTTGAATATCTCCAGAGAGGGAGACTCCACAACCCCTCTGGGCATCCTGTGCCAGGGCTCTGTCACCCTCACAGGCCAAAAATTCTTCCTCAGGTTCACATGGAACCTCCTGCGCCTCAGCTTCCACCACTGCCCTTTGACCTGTCAGCAGGCACACTGAGCAGAGCCTGGCTCCAGCCTCCTGCCACTCACCTGCTCATATTTCTAAACACTGATGAGGTCTCCTCTCACCATAGTGTCCCCTCCAAGCTCTCAGCCCCAGCTCCCTCAGGCTCTCCTCATAAGGAAGAAGTTCAACTTCCTTAATCATCTTTGTGGCTCTGTGCTGGACTCTCTCAAGCAATTCCCTGTCCTTGAGCTAGGGGGTCCAGAACTGGACACAGTACTCCACATGAGGCCTCACCAGGGCAGCCTCAAGATGTGGATCTTAGAAACACAAAATCCTAGAATCAGTCAGGGTTGGAAGCGACCACAAGGACCACCCAGTCCCAACCCCCCTGCCATGGGCAGGGACACCTCACACTAGATCAGGCTGTCCAGAGCCCCATCCAGCCTGGCCTTAAACACCTCCAGGGATGAGGCTTCCACCACCTATCTGGGCAACCCATTCCAGGGTCTCACCACCCTCATGGTGATAGCCTTGAGACTATTTAGACTGTGCCACTGTTCCAGATGTAACATACAAGTGGCACAGGGTCCAGTACTGCCCAGTCCAAGGAGTGAATCAGAAATCCTTGCCCTACACAGCTCAGAGCAGAAGAAGTTTGTTGAAAACACAGCCTAGACCACTGCAACAAGGACAAGCCAAAGAACCTGCCATGCCTCACACATGTGGGGTGTGGGCATCACTTGTTAGGTTGTGTCCTTGGTGCTGTTTCAGAAGGTTGGCTGTGAGAAGGTTCACTTCAGGAAGAGATGGAAAAGAACCAACAGCTCTGCAGAGGTTTGCTTGGAATTCTGTGCTTGATGATTTCAGAGAGCTCTCTGCTGTTGACCCAGGTGGTGCAGACACAACTCCTCCAGCACAGAATGCACACCAACCTTATCTAGAGACATTAAAGAAAGCTGCTTGACATTGAAAATCAAATTGATTTCTTGCCAAGATTTCACAAGGGCATGTGTGACAGCAAATGACATGCTTAAGCCTTGCAAGAAGAAAATAAACATGTCCAATGCAAAAACCATCAGTTTCTGTGCCAGCTTGAATTATGCACATCTGTACTGATTTGACACCCAGCTTGCTTGGCAGCAGAGGCAAAGTGTGTGTTGCCACAAGCTGAAACAGATAAATAAGGTAGCACAGAGCTTGCTGTCTTATATAAGGCTGCAGAGAAAGCAGCTCCCAGCTTTAAGGAAATTGTGTCCAGTCCCTTTGGCTCTCAGTTTCCTCTTCACTAACAGCTGCTTGGAAAGCCATTGCTGCTGCCCTTGGACTTGGTATTTTGACTTCCTTTTCTTGTTGTGCTCTGCAGTGTAGAGTCAGCCATGCAAAAGCTGTTGATTTGCTGCTTTCTTCTAACTAGGACAGAATTTCAAGGCAGGCAGCAACTGCCTTTGTGTCAAAAAGCCAACAATTTAGTGTTTAAGGGGCTGTGATGGTTAAGAATGCCTGAGGCTCACAGCCTTGCTCCAAACCCCCTTGCTCCAACCCCTCCAAACCCAAGTGAGTAGGCACTTGAACACGAGGTGACCATAGCCAGAGTGATCTGCACCCACTAACCTCCAGGCAATCCCAAAACCATAGAATCATGGAGTCACAGAACCACAGAACCATACAACTGCTTCAACACAAACAATTCTTCCAACAGGAAGAAAGTCTTTACCAACAGGAAAAGAGCTTCCAGATCATCAAATCCAACCATAGAATCATAGAATCAACCAGGTTGGAAGAGACCTCCAAGATCATCCAGTCCAACCTAGCACCCAGCCCTAACCATCAACCCAACACCACCATGCCCACTAAACCATGGCCCCTCCAGGGATGGTGATTCCACCACCTCCCTGGGCAGCCTATTCCAGTGTTTGTTGCAGCAAAGATTTCTCCCTCCAAATATCCAACAGAATCCCCTAAAGGGGCCCTCAGGAGCTTTTCCTCTCCTGGAAGTCTGTGTTCCTGTGTGAAATGAGCTCAGCTGTCTGAACTCAGATTCTTAAGCACAAGCCAGAAGCTCTTGCTGCTGCCCTGCTGCGTGACACAAGGACTCTGAGACCTCTGATGGGAATTCTCTTGAATTATTTGTCAAAGCAGAGTGCAAAGTGTTCAGGCCAAGCACCACCTTCTAACACGAGCATGCACCATGCCCAGCACATCAGGACCAGCACTGGGGTGCTATAAATAACCCTCCCTAATTCACTACCTGGGGAACAGAAAGAAAAGTCTCCCCAGGTCCCTGCACACTTCCACCCACCAGAGATTAATGGCACTGCCACCTCCTGCCGTGCATTTTGCTCTATTAACATAAAGTCCCTTTTGCACAGCAGTTTGATCCATTTCTGTTTATTTAACTCCTGTGTCCTGACAGGAGAAGATGGAGAATCTGCATAATTAATAATGACCCAAGCAATCTCACTTAATGCCTGCTCTGAACCCCCTGACTGTCCCTGCTAACTGATGACATCCATAACAGCGGCAGACAGGGAAAAGACTCCTTGAGTCTGCTGAGACATTTTTCACCTGGGGTTACCAAAGGGTGGTTTGCAGCTCCCAGCCATTAGCTGCAGTTGCTTAGGTCATTCAGAAAACTTCCTTTACTTCTCAGGAAGGGAGCACAAAAGCAGGGCTGGAGCAAAAAAACATCAAGGTGAAATCTCCTCTGTGGACTATTGCCTTAGTCCTCCTTTACCAGGGATAAGCAGAGTCCTCCTGGTAACAAGCCAGTCTCCTGACAGCTCTGGAAACACCAAGGACTCATTAAATGATGCCAACAAGCTGTGCTTGCCACAGGACCTTCATCTCTGGACCTGCTTCTGCCCCTTCCAAACACTGCAAACCATTTTAGCTGCCTGCTAGCTCCAAGTGCCCATCCCTGCGAGGTGCTGAAGGTCTGCAGGCTTCCAGGTTTCACTGAGACCAGCCCCAGGTTCAAAGCCCAGGCCGTGTGACCTCAGCCCAGGCTGCTCAGCAAACCTCAGTTTCCCTTTGAACTAAAAATCCTCTGGTGCACAACAGAACAACCTCCCCCTGCCAGCCTCTCTGCGAGCTGCGGCCAGCACAAGAGCAGCCCTGCTTTAGCTGCTGTCCCCAATTACTGTGCAGTGAGACTTAGCTGCCCTGAACCATTTAGTCTGTGCCAGCACCATCTTTATTCTCATTTACTAACAACTTTGAAGGGATTTAATGATCGTGCTCCTTGCTTGGCTCTATCACAGAGTATCAAGAAGCAGGGAAACTGATTTTTAAGGTCAAGAAGCTGAAGGATACCAGGCTGAGCTTTCTGTTTGCTCAAAGAGCCTATGGCAGCAAAAGCTTCGTAGGTTTTCCCTCACCAAGCTGCTCCTAGCCTGAGCAGATCTGTGGGTCTGGACTTCTTGGCCCTGAGGCAGGGGGTCCAAACATCCTGACTCCAGCTGAAGTGGTAAGCATCACTTCTTGTCACTTCTGCTGCCTCTGCCCTAAGCTGAGAGACTGCTGAAAGAGAAGCTCCACTGCACAGGCAGGCAGGGGTGAAGGCAGGGAAGCAGGCAGGGGTGAAGGCAGGGAAGCAGGCAGGGGTGAAGGCAGGGAAGCAGGCAGGGGTGAAGGCAGGAGAGCAGGCAGGGGTGAAGGCCACCCCCAATTTTCAACAGGCAACAGCCTCCTGGCTACAAACTGCTTGAGAGAGGCCGAGGAGATGTGGGGCTGGGAGCAGGCAGGGGCTTTGTTTCCTCTCCCAAAGCCGAGTTGTAATTCCCAGTATCAGAACAATGCCGTTTGCCAAATCAGATGAAATGCTTGTAACTGGCTAATCAGATTCTACATTAATGAGAGAAAATATGAAGCTAATCAACACCCATGCAGGTCTCTGGGCTGCAGGCCTATTAAACTTCATAAAAAATTAATGACTGAAAGAGCAAAATCGTTTGTAAGGGGTCTCCAGTGGCAGCGGAAGCATCTTGAGTACCATTCACCTCTCATTACACTGAATTAGCCTCACTTTCCAAGCCCAAACACCAGCTCAGCAGCACTTTCTGCTCAGCCCTGGACAGCTCAGTGTCAGATTTAGCCATCCTCCCTCCATCACACCTCCTCTGATGGCTTTTTCCCTTTTAATTAAAGGAAATTTGTACATGAGCAGCTCCCAGCAAATACCTTTGTTCCCGGAGGTCTGCGGTGCAGCTGGCGAGAGGGAGTGAGGTGGTGGCCTGTAAAAGAAGGGTGAGCTGATGTCAGAAGAGAGAGGGAAGGACACCTCCCACCTCCCCCCTCCAGTATTCCTGGCTTCAGCATATTTGGAATTGTATTTTCATTTGTACATATGGATGGGAAAAGCTTCTTTATGCCATCCCAAGGTGGCTTTGAAGCCGCTGGACTCCCTTCAGAGCTACAGGAATTTAGTTTCAGCTCTGCCAGTTTCTTAGAAGCACAGAATTGTTTGGTTGGAAAAGGGCTCCAGGAGCATTGAGTCCAACCATCAACCCAACACCAGCATGGGCACTAAACCATGTCCCAAAGTGCCATGTTCACACATTTCTTGAACCCCTCCAGGGATGGTGACTCCACCACCTCCCTGGGCAGCCTGTTCCAGTCCCTGACCACTCTGGCAGCAAAGAAACTGTTCCTCATATCCAACCTAAACCTCCCCTGGCACAATTTCAGACCATTTCTTCTTGTTCTATCACCTGATGCCAGGGAGAGGAGACCAACCCCCACCTGGCTCAAATCTTCCTTCAGGTAGTTGTAGAGAGCAATGAGGTCTCCCCTCAGCCTCCTCTTCTCCACACTAAACACCCCCAGCTCCCTCAGCTGCTCCTCCCAGCCCTGTTCTCCAGACCCTTCCCCAGCTTTATTGCCCTCCTCTGGACACACTCCAGCCCCTCAATGTCCTTCTCGGAGTGAGAGGCCCAAAACTGAGCCCAGTATGTGAGATGGAGCTCCGACAGTGCTGAGTACAAGGGCAACAATCACTGCCCTACCCCTGCTGGAGTTTCACTGAGCCACTTTTAGCAGGTTATCAGCTACTCATAAGATGCAAACACAGAGCTGACAGTACAATGAACTGCACAGGAGTGGAAACAAGGCAGCTTCCTCTGGCTTACATCTGTTGAACACAATGGAGACTCCACAGCTTCAGCTGTTCTAGGCAAGGATGACTAAGCCAAGCCAAAGCTGCCTGATCCACTCCTTTCTCACACATTGTTCTAGCTCTCACACCACTGCAAGGCTGTGAACAACACCTCACTTGAAGTGATCTCCTGTGTTCAGTCTGGTGGAGATAAAACAATCACTTCTTTTTTGGGAAAACAAAAGCTCATCAGAGCACACCTTAAATATTTAATAGGCTATGGAAATGAGATGTTTAAGTACATATCCAGTCCAGGGAAAGAAAAGTAGAGGAGGGACATTAAAAAGTGCAAGAAAGACATCTGGAGGGTTCAATAATCATTGTTTTAGGACATGTGTCTCAGAAGAGCTTCCATCTTCACACCAGGATGGGTGTCAGGGGCACAGTCCTGCTCCTGTTTATAAGCCACGCAGCTGAATTAAGCACCTCTTGTTTCCTAAGCAGGTTCCAGGAGACTGGCATTTCTGTCCTCACTATGGAGAGCTTTCATTTGCTCTCCTCATGTGCTGCTGCAGCACATTAGTGGAAGTCATTGCCGGTAATGAACCTGCTTTGAGAATGGAAGTCCCACAGCTTATCAAGGCTTCATCGCTGCACATGGCACTGGAGATGAGGCCATGCTCTCTGCTGCCTTGGACTTGCAGAAATCACTGACCTCTGCACAGTGAAGTCCACGTGAGGAGGGGCTGAGAGAGCTGGAGTTGTTTAGCCTGAAGAAGAGGAGGCTCAGGGCAGAGCTCATTGCTGCCTGCAGCTGCCTGAAGGGAGGCTGTAGCCAGCTGGGGTTGGGCTCTGCTGCCAGGCAAACAGCAACAGAAGAAGGGGACACAGCCTCAAGCTGTGCCAGGGCAGGTCTAGGCTGGATGTCAGGAGGAAGTTTTTGTCAGAGAGAGTGATTGGCACTGGAATGGGCTGCTCAGGGAGGTGGTGGAGTGGCTGTGGCTGGAGGTGTTGAAGCCAAGCCTGGCTGGGGCACTTAGTGCCATGGTGTGGTTGATTGGGCAGGGCTGGGTGCTAGGTTGGGCTGGATGAGCTCGGAGGTCTCTTCTAACCTGCTTGATTTGGGTGTAGCAGCAGCTGAGACCTTCCTTCTCAGGTCTCAAGGTGAACTGGTTCTCAGTTCACAAGGAGGCACAAAGCTGCCTGAGATGCAGAGCAATGCAAAGTTTGTCTCCTCCAACCTGGCCATACTAAATGCAGCAAATTTGCTTCAGGAGCAGCACTACCTGGTCCAGTGGAAGGTGTCCCTGCCTATGGCATGGAGCTGAAACTGCATGATCTCTGAGGTCCCCTCCAACCTAAACCATTCTATGATCCTGGAGTCGTTTCCCATCACAATTGTGTGATGCTGTGGTGTAGATGCACCCCCACCTAAGCACATCAAGCTCCCAAGTACTCTGATGAGTTGTTTTGGGTGAATTTCCAAACTCAGATCTTGCCAGTGCAGCTCCAAGTGCTGCAGCACATCTGCCTGCTCTCCATATTTCCAGCCCTCCCTGATATTCATTCCTCATCACTAAATATTCTGCTATCAAGACTCCAGGCACTTGATCTCACTCCAGGATTTAAGAGTGCTGGTACACAGAGTTCCTTTGTACCAGATGAGACACTTAACCTTTCCAAAGAGAAGAGCAGTTTTAATCAGTTCTGATTTGCACATACAGAGCATGAAGCCTAAATTCTATAAACATTTCAGGCTTCCCTGTTTTGTTTTTTTTTGGGTCTCTCTTGTGGAGTCTCTTTTCCTCTCCAGCACTGCATTTGCAGCCAATTGTTTCCATTCAGAGTTTGAAACTGGGTTGGTTTTTTATGCTGCAACCCTTTGACAGCTGAACTGCACCATCCATGCAATCCCTGCTCAATCCATCACCAGAGCTGCTCCCCAAATAAATAACTAAGGGCAAACCTGTTCTGTTTGGATGGAATGCATGGGAGAGAGGGGGGAGAGCAATTTGTTTAATGGATTTTATTGATTTAAAGATTAAAATACTCAGAGGGATAGGTCCAGTGAGACCCTGCTCCCCCTCCCCTCCTCACTGGAAAATTGCAATCACTTACAGGGGCTTTGTGTAAATGCAGGAATTAAATGGAGCTAAATCTATGGCACTGTCAGCTGAAAATGGGTAGGTCCTTGAGGGATAGATGGAGCACAGAGAGATTGTATCTTGGTGGGAAGCTCCAACCAGGTTGGAAGAGAGCTCCAAGCTCAGCCAGCCCAACCTAGCACCCAGCCCTGGCCAACCAACCAGACCATGGCACTAAGTGCCCCAGCCAGGCTTGGCTTCAACACCTCCAGCCACAGCCACTCCACCACCTCCCTGGGCAGCCCATTCCAGTGCCAATCACTCTCTCTGCCAACAACTTCCTCCTAACATCCAGAAGGCCCCTTTGCTCCCCCATGGGCACTGCAGGGGCACCCCTGGTGCCTAAGGGCCCTTTGCTCCCCCATGGGCACTGCAGGGGCACCCCTGGTGCCTAAGGGCCCTTTGCTCCCCCATGGGCACTGCAGGGGCACCCCTGGTGCCTAAGGGCCCTTTGCTCCCCCATGGGCACTGCAGGGGCACCCCTGGTGCCTAAGGGCCCTTTGCTCCCCCATGGGCACTGCAGGGGCACCCCTGGTGCCTAAGGGCCCTTTGCTCCCCCATGGGCACTGCAGGGGCACCCCTGGTGCCTAAGGGCCCTTTGCTCCCCCCCTTCACGCCTGCAGGGCTGGGGGGAACAGGTCTTCCACACCTTTTCCTCTCTCACTCAAACCACAGAGAGGGAGGGGGTTTGGGGTACACAGGACTCCAGGACACCTCCCACATCAGCTTTTACTTCTGCCCAAAGGCAGCAGCATCCTGACTCAGTCTGGAAGTGCTAACTGCAGGGATTGGCTGTTTGGCAGCTATTACCTGAGCGTTTCCCCCTCGTTCCAGAGCAGACAGTGGGAGGACTGAAAACTGCACTCGACATGGGCATCCAAATTTAGCTGTCAGCTCTGATGTTTGTGGATCAGACCCACATGTGCTGCTTTTTTTCCTTCTGCAAAAGGGGGCTAATTACAGCAGCACTGTGGCATTCCTGGCTGCAAAGCAGCGCACATGTGTAGAGCGCAGAGGAGGGTTATTATGTGTCTTATTTACACAGGAGAGGAGTCCCAGAAGAGAAGGAGAAAAAAAAAAATCCACATGGAAGCATTGCCTGGGTTTCTAATGAGCTGATTTCACTCATTGCCTCCTAACTGGATATTAGGAAGGAGATGAGATTCAGTAATAAATGTGCTCTGCTTGAGAAAGTTACGAATCCAGGGCAGCAAAGCAGCTGAATTAGTCTCTCTGTACAGAGCTCTCTGCATTGGTCATAGAATGGCTTAGGTTGGAAGGGAGCTCAAAGCTCAGCCAGGTCCAACCCCCTGCCATAGGCAGGGACACCTCCCACTAGAACAGGTTGCTCAAGGTCTCATCCAACCTGGCCTTGAACACCTGTGCCAGTGTCTCACCATCCTCCCTGCAAACAACCCTTTTCTAACATCCACTTTCAGTCTCCCCTCTGCCACTTCAAACCCATTCCTTCTTGCCCTGTCATTACAAGACCTTGTCAGTAGTCCCTCCTCAGCCCTCCTGCAGCCCCCTTCAGATCCTGCAAGGCCACTCCAAGGTCTCCTCCAAGCCTTCTCTTCTCCAGGCTGCACAGCCCCAACTCTCTCAGCCTGTCCTCACAGCAGAGCTGCTGCAGCCCTCTGAGCACCTTGGTGGCCTCCTCTAGATGGGCTCCAACATTTCAATGTCCATCTAGTCCAATCTTCAACCTAACACCAGCATGGCCATTAAACTGTGTCCTGAAGTTCTGGATGAGGAAATAAAGGAATGAAAGTATTTTCCACCTCCTCACACAAGGAATTCCTGCTCAGGATGAGAGGGAATGGATTGAAGCTTGAGGAGGGGAGATTTAGACTGAAAATTAGGAGAAAATTCTTTATAGTGAGGGTGATGAAATACTGGAATAGCTTGCCCAGGGAGGTTGTGGATGTTCCCCTTCCTTGGAGATGTTCAAAGTCAGGTTGGATGAAGCCTTGAGCAACCTGGGCTAGTGCAGGTGTCCCTGCCTTGAAACTGGATGATCTTCAAAGACCCTTCCAACCCAAATCATTCTTATTAATCTATGAATTAATGAATGAATCTCTTGTGAATGCCACAATCTGAATATGACAGTGGTCACAGCCTTCACTTTCCTTGAGCTTTGGAAAGCAGCAGAAGGGCTAGAGCTGGCTTCCTAGAGGTGTTCAAAAGAAGCCTGGATGAGGCACTTGGTGCCATGGTCTAGCTGACTGGATAGGGCTGGCTGATAGGTTGGACTGGATGAGCTTTGGAGGTCTCTTCCAACCTGCCTGATTCTATGGTCTAGTTGATTGGATAGGGCTGGCTGATAGGTTGGACTGGATGAGCTTGGAGGTCTCTTCCAACCTGCCTGATTCTATGGTCTAGTTGATTGGATAGGGCTGGCTGATAAGTTGGACTGGATGAGCTTGGAGGTCTCTTCCAACCTGCCTGATTCTATGGTCTAGTTGATTGGATAGGGCTGGCTGATAGGTTGGACTGGATGAGCTTGGAGGTCTCTTTCAACCTGCTTGATTCTATGATTCCTCAGACACAACCTTCCAAGCCAGGCTCAGTGATGAACTTTGCCTAATCTTAGCAAATGATGAACTGAATGTTTGATACTTTAAAGGGGTTGTGGGTCTGGGACACAGAGTCTGATCTCACTGAGAAAGGCAGCAGGCACAAGTCTGGGTCTGAAAGCAGCAGGAGATGTTTCTCTCTGCGTATCAGCCTGCTTCACACTCAGCAAACAATGAGCTCAGCCTTCTATGGGTAGTGAGAAACCTTTTTCTTCCTGGTCCCTTGGAGCTAATGAGCTGGTTTTCTAAATTAAGTCTCTAAACATGACATTAAGCAGAACTGGGAGGAAAGTAAAGGGGCTGGCAAGAGTCCATAATTAATTTTCTGACATTTGGAGAACTGTGACATTGGGTCTTACATGTCTGTGATGAAAAACTCCCCATCCCTCAGGCAACTGATAGTATTTAACCACTCTTCTGATATCCAGACAAATAACAACTTCTTACATCTCAGACCCAACAGAAGGCTGAGGATAAGAAAATAAAAATCACAAAATAAATAATGAATTAAAATCCAGGGTTTAAAATTAAAGCAGCAAAGGATTGTTGGGTCTGAGCTTCTCAAGCAGTGGAATTCCACTTTGGGTGCATTGACATTATAAAAGGCAAGGTTAAAAAGTTCAGTTCTGCCTCGTTTCGAGGCCAGAACTCTGCCTCTTCTGCTGTGGGTGGTGTGGATGTGTAAGAAGAGAGGTTCTGTTAGCAGGAGAAGAGGGGAGTGCTGAGAAGGAAGCAGGAGCTGCTGAGGAAGATGAAGAATCAGCAGCAGCCTGGAGCTTGGGGCTGTGGATCACTGATCTGTGCTGCTGGGAGAGGAACTTGGAATCAGAGTCACTAAGATTGGCAAAGACCTTCAAGTTCATCCAGTCCAACACCACCACGGCCACCACACCCTGTCCCCAGGTGCTACATCCACACATTTCCTGAACCCCTCCAAGGGATGGTGACTCCACCACCTCCCTGGGCAGCCTGTTCCAATGCCTGACCACTCCTGTGTTCCTGATATCCAATCCAATTATCCTAACATCCAATCTAAACCTCCCCTGGTGCAGCTTGGGGCCATCTCCCCTTGTCAGCTCGTTTCTGCTGGCTGCATTCAGGGTCACATAAAAGCAAGCCAAAGAAAGAGACTGTCCAAGCAGATCTCTCAGGGCTGCTGATCCAGAATTCACTGCAGGGGGGTACACATACATGGGCCTGGCCATGCCACTTGGTTCTCCTGCTTCCTGCTGAGAAGATAATGCTTTGTGTCAGTCTTGTCCATACAGATCATGAAACCTTCAAGTGCAGATCTCCTCTTAATGAGCTTCACACAAAGACATCCTGCACCAGCAGTGATGCCAAGGCACAAAGGACCTGTTTGGGCTCCTACTGAATAAGAAAATGAATAAAGGAAACAGCAAGTGCCAAGAGCTTGTAACTGGGAGCTGTCTGCAGACAGAGCTCAATGGTGAGCACCAGCAATCAGTTCCCTCCTCCAACCACAGGACAGTTGCCCCCATGCAAGTTAAGGAGCAGAGGTTTTGTGAAGGTTCCTTCATTTTAACTGCCTGAACATGCAGAAAAGCAGAACCTAGGAGTACAGTGAAGCCATTTAAATGGTGTTCAGCAAGATAATTGCAGCAGCTAATTGCCAAATAATCATCATCATCATCATCATCATCATAATAAAACACCTTGAAGTTGCTAATGGATGGGTTGAAATAGTGTAAGTCTTAATAGATAGCAATTAATACAGGCTGGAGTAGCCAATAAATTAAGAGACCTGTGGAGCAGGACCAGGAAACTGACACATCCAAGTAGCAGGGGAAGTGAGAGGAGTGAATTTTGGAAGTAACTAGGATGGGACAAAGTTTTGTTTAATGAGCCCTGTGAGGAGGGGCTGAGGGAGCTGGGGGGGTGCAGCCTGCAGCAGAGGAGGCTCAGGGCAGAGCTCATTGCTGCCTGCAGCTACCTGAAGGGAGGTTGTAGCCAGGTGGGGTTGGGCTCTGCTGCCAGGCAGCCAGCAACAGAAGAAGGGGACACAGCCTCAAGTTGTGCCAGGGCAGGTCTAGGCTGGATGTTGTTAGGAAGTTGTTGTCAGAGAGAGTGATTGGCACTGGAATGGGCTGCCCAGGGAGGTGGTGGAGTGGCTGTGGCTGGAGGTGTTGCAGCCAAGCCTGGCTGGGGCACTTAGTGCCATGGTCTGGTTGATTGGCCAGGGCTGGGTGCTAGGTTGGGCTGGATGAGCTTGGAGGTCTCTTCCAAACTGGGTGATTCTATGATTCAAGTACAACCTTGAATACCTCCAGGGATGGGACCTCCACCACCTCCCTGGGCAACCTGTTCCAGTGTTGCAGGTTGCAGCAAGAGCCAAACCTTCACTCTCGAAATGCCTTCAGCTGACTTCCATCCTCTTGGCCATCCACGTTTTAAATGTCTCATTTGAGCTACTCCAAGTGATAACCTCAAACATGCCTGTCTCTGACAAGAATCTTATCTCCCAACCACCCACAGTACCTGTTGGGGGGTTTGAATTTACAACCAAAATGCAGCAGGGGAAGAGCTTATCAAAGAGTCTTTGTCTGAAAGGTTAAAGAAAGCTCAGCTGGGCTCAGTTGCTGCCACTCTCTGAAATGAAAGGTTAAATTTAGCCAAGGAAAAAAAGAAGGCTAGGGAAATGGAGTCTTCCATCAGTGAGCATTCAACTGCAGTGACATAACAATGCCACGAGAGCAATTTAATCCTTGGCATATTTAGGGGTGGCATTAGGGAGTCTACCAAGGTAGCAATTTTCTAGATAATCAACTTAATGTCTTCATTCTAAGTGCATTTATATGTGTAAGTTAATTAGGGGAGTTAATTTTCACAAATGGCAGAGAACCTGCATTTTCCAGCAAGCTTTGTTTCATGCCAGTTCATGATTCAAGGCAGCTGAGGATGATAACCTGGCATTCCTTATCTGCTACCACAACCAGTCTGAGGCAGGAGCAGACCTCATCTGCCAGTCTGACAGAGGCATCAGAGCTTCCAGGGCTTGTCTTGATGACTCCAAGCACTGCTGGGGGGGGGCAAAAAGACAACTTTCCATTTCAGTCTGTTGGAGAGAAGGCTGAAGGGAGACCTCACTGCTGTCTACAACCAGAGAAGGGCGACGAGGCTGGGGAGAGGCCTTGAGCACAGCCCTACGAGGAGAGGCTGAGGGAGCTGGGATTGGTTAGCCTGGAGAAGAGGAGGCTCAGGGCAGACCTTATTGCTGTCTGCAACTACCTGAGGGGAGGTTGTGGCCAGGAGGAGGTTGCTCTCTTCTCTCAGGTGGCCAGCACCAGAACGAGAGGACACAGCCTCAGGCTGTGCCAGGGGAGATTTAGGCTGGAGGTGAGGAGAAAGTTCTTCCCTGAGAGAGTCATTGGACACTGGAATGGGCTGCCCGGGGAGGTGGTGGAGTCGCCGTCCCTGGAGCTGTTCAAGGCAGGACTGGACGTGGCACTTGGTGCCATGGTCTGGCCTTGAGCTCTGTGGTAAAGGGTTGGACTTGATGATCTGTGAGGTCTCTTCCAACCTTGGTGATACTGTGACACTGTGAAAGGAAGTTGGAGTGAGGTGGGAGTTGGTCTCTTCTCCCTAGCATCAAACGATAGAACAAGAGGAAATGACCTCAAGCTGCACCAGGGGAGGTTTAGGTTCGATATCAAGAAAAGAATCTTTGCTGAAAGAAATCACAGAGAGAGACTGGAAAAGGCTCAGGGCAGAGCTCATTGCTGTCTGCACCTGTCTGCAGGGAGGCTGTAGCCAGGTGGGGTTGGGCTCTGCTGCCAGGCACCCAGCAACAGAAGAAGGGGACACAGCCTCAGGTTGTGTCAAGAGAGGTCTGGGCTGGATGTTAGGAGGAAGTTGTTGGCAGAGAGAGTGATTGGCATTGGAATGGGCTGCCCAGGGAGGTGGTGGAGTGGCTGTGGCTGGAGGTGTTGAAGCCAAGCCTGGCTGGGGCACTTAGTGCCATGGTCTGGTTGGTTGGGCAGGGCTGGGTGCTAGGGTGGACTGGCTGAGCTTGGAGCTCTCTTCCAACCTGCTTGATTCTATGATTGTTTGACTCTATGACTGCACCCTCCACTACAGGATGCTGTGCTGGGGGGTGTGGGAGAACACAGGGCCGTGCCTGGGTGACTGCCTGCACGATTGTCTCAAAGCTTCATGCTGAAATTCTGTTCAAAGGATAGAAGCAGACAGTCAGGGCTGGCCTCAGTGAAGCAAAAGGGAATTTCAGCACACGCTTTATAAAGCCCAGGATTGCAAACAGGGTCTGTAAAAGTGAAATTGCTCTGAATAAGCCAGGCTGTATCTCCAGATTTAGCAGGGCTATCTGAGCCCACAGCCAGTGCACATGTATTAAAATAATGACTGCTTTCCACTTTTAAAAAGCCTTAATGCCTTGGGTTGGAAAAAAGAGAGAGCCTTTCTGCTGATTGCTTTTACACATGTCCCTCTGAGGAGCTCTCAGCACTGCTCTCTCCCATCCTGCTTTCTGCTGGGCTTCTGCATATTTCCCTCCATGTGTCCTCTTCAGCCTCGTTTCCAGATTCATTTTCACAGAATCACAGAATGGCAGGGACTGGAAAGGACCCTGAAAGCTCACCCAGTGCAGCCCTTCTGCCAGAGCAGGATCACCCAGAGCAGATCACACAGGAACACATCCAGGCAGGGTTTTGAATATCTCCAGAGAGGAAGACTCCACAGCCCCCCTGGGCAGCCTGTGCCAGGCTCTGTCACCCTCACAGGGAAAAAATCCTCCTCATGTTTCCATGGAGCTTACTCTGCCTCAGCTTCCACCACTGCCCCTGGTGCTGGCATTGGGCATCTCCCAGCAGAGCCTGGCTCCAGCCTCCTGCCACTCACCCTTGACATCTTTATAAACATGAATGAGGTCACTTCTCAGTCCCCTCCATTTGGATCTCACCCAGGCAAAGACACAGGGCATGTGGCAGCAGGGCCATGGCCAGTGTCAGAGATCACCACCAGAGCCAACATGGCTTTTAAAGCACAGCTTAAAGGTTTTCTACCACCGGTGTGTTTGAGGTCAAAAATCCACTTCTCTGCTCCCCAAATCATAGAATCATAGAATGGGTTGGGTAGGAAGGCACTTTAAGATCATCCAGTTCCAACCCCCCTGCCATGGGCAGAGACCCACTAGCCCAGGTTGCTCAAGGTCCCATCCAATCTGGCCTTGAACAGCTCCATGGAGGAGACATCCACAGAGTTCCAGTGTCTCCCTGCTCTCACTGGAGAGAACTCCTTCTTAATCTCCAATCTAAATATGGAGCAAAGGTGGAGGTGGGGAGAGTGAGGCTGGAGGTGAGGAGGAAGTTGTTGAGCAGGAGAGTGGTGAGAGGCTGGAATGGGTTGCCCAGGGAGGTGGTTGAGGCCCTGGAGGTGTTTGAGGCCAGGCTGGCTGAGGCTGTGTGCAGCCTGCTCTAGGGTAGGGTGTCCCTGGGCATGGCAGGGGGGTTGGCACTGTCTGCTCCTTGTGGTCCCTTCCAACCCTGACTGATTCTAGGATTCTATTCTTATAAATCTGCCCTCCTCAAGCCCTCCTCAAGCTTCAATCCATTCCCTCTCATCCTAGCCACCTACCCAAACCCAGAGGAAGGAGTTTGCTCCTGGTGCACCAGCTGAAGGATTCAAAAGTGCAAACTGGCACAAAGGCAGGAGGGAGCAGAGGGGGGGTTGGGAGGGAAAGTGCATTTCTGAGTGGTTTGTGTGAATGGAAAGTGGTGGTCCCTGCATGGCAGCACGGAGAGATTTTGTGTTGTGACATGCAGAGCTGCCATTATGTTTTGTGGAGGCAATAGTGGAAGGAAGGAACATATGGAAACTTGGATTCCCACATTTACACCACTCCTGCCATCACAGCTTTCCATCCAACTCTTCTCAACGTGAAATTCTGCTCTCTTCCAAGCCTTTTTATCATCCACCCAGCGCTGCGGTCCCCAGGTGCCAAGCACAATACTCCAAAAGAACAATTGCTTCCCAGGAAAAGGCCAATTCCCTGCCTCTCCTCCTGAGGAACCACCCCTGCTGCACGGGCAGGAGGGTGAGGATCTGCAGGAAGGGAGTGCTGTTGGCAGGCACCATGGGAACTCTTATGAGGAGGGACTGAGGGAGCTGGGGCTGTGCTGCTGGGAGCAGAGGAGCCTGAGAGGTGACCTCAGCAATGGTTATAAAGATGTGCAGGTGAGTGGCAGGAGGCTGGAGCCAGGCTCTGCTGGGGGATGCTCAGTGACAGGACAAGGGGCAATGGGTGGAAGTTGAGGCAGAGGAAGTTTTATGCAAACATGAGGAGAAATTTCTTCCCTGTGAGGGTGACAGAGCCTGGCACAGGCTGCCCAGGGGGGTTGTGGAGTCTCCCTCTCTGGAGATACTCAGAACCTGCCTGGATGTGTTCCTGTGTGATCTGCTCTGGGTGATCCTGCTCTGGCAGGGGCTTGGACTGGCTGAGCTTTGGAGGTCCCTTCCAGCCCCTGCCATTCTGTGATTCTGTGATCAGCTGAGTGCAATGTGTTAGTGGTGGCAAAGGGTTTGCAGGTAGAAAGCAAACCTTGCATTAGTAAAATAACAGCTCTGGAAGGTGCCTATTGCAAACTGCCAATGAAGTCTTTGCAACTCACTTGCACACAGGCACAGAGCTGCCCTGCTACCATCCTATGGCAGAAGCCAACACCTGCAAGAGAGGAAAGTCAATAACTTTAGATCATGCTGAATCTCACAGGGGCCAATCTCAGATGCTTTGGCAGCACAGAAGAAGACACTTCATTAGCCTGCTAATCAGTGAGCTGCTGCATGTGCATTGGAACAGCTTCATGGATCTGGGGAGAAAGAGTCTGGGCAGAAAGTGAGCAGCAGAGCAGCCAGCACCTGGTTCTAAAGGAGTTATTCCATCTTGAGGTGATCCATTGGCAGTTGCCTCCAACAGGCTGGAGGAGAGGAAGGGGAGCTGGCAGAGCAGCCAGCAGGCAGATGCGCTGCAGGCAGCACAGCTTTCCAAACCCTGCTCCTACCCCTAAGCTTTTGCTAACACCATTTTCTAGGGAGCAAAATGGAAGCCATGGCAAGAGGGGAAATAAAAGCAAGAGCCTGCCACGTTCAGCAAGAGGCTGAGTGAGCCTGAGTGCTGCAGTGCTGTAAGCCTGGAGGACTGCAGTACAGCGCTGGGCTGCTATCTATTAACCTGTGTTAGCCTCAATTAGATCAGCAACGCTGCAAGGAGAGAACTGCTTCTGATATCTGCTTACACTGAATAATGCAAGTTTGGCCCCCAGGTACCAGAGCCCTATCAGTAATAAACATGATTACTAAATAATAGCAATGAAGGCTTGGAGTTAGTATTTCAGATGGGCAGGAGACCAAGAGCATGCCCAAGCACATCTCACACCGCTTTTAATCGCCGCGAGACAAACAGAGTGAGGATGGAGGTGGACTCAGAAGGGTGGGATCCTGTTTTGCTGAAACACTCAGATTTTAGTGCCTATTGTCAAGCCTATTTGGAGTAAATTGTGGGTAGAATTGCAATGAGAGATGTAGTTGCCTAGCAAAGGTCTAAGATTTCCATTTAAAATTAATGTGAACTGTTTCTCTGAATCTGACATATGGGCTCTGAGAACCCCTGCCAAGATGTCAAGAGCTAGAATGCTCCCCCTCTAACTCCACAAGAAAAAGTGCTGGAGGCAACCTTCTCCTGGTATTTTGGCATTTGGCTCAAATGCAAAACAAAGAGGCACAGAAAGCCTCCTGCAGCGGAGCTGCACAACCTGGTCAGCTTATGGAGTCACCAGTAACAGGATGGCTGAGATGGAACAGCAGCTCTGCTCCGTCCTGGACCAGCAACCAAACCTACCCTCAGGGTATCCACCTCGGAGAAGGCTTCTCAGCCTCTGCCCTCCAGCCACCTTAGAATCATAGAATCATAGAATCAACCAGGTTGGAAGAGACCTCCAAGATCATCCAGTCCAACCTATCCCCCAGCCCTAGCCAGTCAACCAGACCGTGGTACCGAGTGCCTCCTCTCCACCTAAGTAACATCCCCACGTCACACCCAGCACAATAAGCAGGGGATGTTTCGAGCTGGAAGGAACCTTTAAAGGCCATCTAGTTCAACCCCTCTGCAGTGAGCAAAAACATCTTCAGCTAGACCAAGCTGCTCAGAGCCCCATCTAACCTGACCTGGAATGCTATGGGGAAAGCTTCATATCCCTACTGACCTGTGAATTGGAGGCTCAGTCACACCAAGAACCTTTTGACACTCCACAAAGGCAGCCTAACCCCATGGTTTGCCTAACCCCATGGTTTGCCTAACCCCGTGGCTTACCCAACCCCATGGCTCATCTAACCCCTGAGGGATGGTGCCAGAGACCATCAGAGAGCTCAGCCTGGCACAAGCCTCACCTGGCTTTTCTGCAATTCCAGTCACACTTACTAACCCTGTGACCAGCACAGAAAGGAGATGGAACTGCTGTGGTGGTGGTGGTGACAGATGCATGATCCGTGTTTAAAGTGCTGGCATAAAACTGGTGCCAAAAGGAGATTAGGGAAGTGCTCAGTTCTTACAGGAATAGCAGCCATTAAGCACCTCATGGGGTAGAGAGATGGAGGAAAATTATCTTCCCATTTAATCCCTTTCCAAACCTCTCAGCTATTCCAAAGGCTTTTTTATGATGACCTTTTGGAGCTCCCAAGTTTTGCTCTGAACATGAGCTTGGCTGTGAGGTGATGCTCTCACCAACCAGGCAAGCTGGTGGGTCCCCAGCCAGGTCCCCCTGCAGCTGCCACTCTCTGCATCACTACTCCCACCATCATCCCAAATCCTTCATCCTGCTCCACTCTGGGCACAGCTTAGACCTTTTCAACCCCTCCAACTCCCCATCTCCCTGATTTACCTCTCTCTCCAGCAGACCAGCTTCCGAGCCAGACTTTTTCAGATACCTGAGCTTGTTTAGCACTTAGCAAAGTTCATTTCCCTTTAAATAAACCCCTCTTCTGCATCACTGTGAACAGGATCCACACTTCCCTTCAGTTTGTTTTCTTCTTTTTTCTTTTTTTCTTTCACATTTCCCAAATTATTCCCTTTCTAATAAGTGTGAAACTCTTCGCAGTGAATCGCGGTGGCAATAAGGGCAAAATCTGCCAAGGGTTACACAGACTCAGAGATGAAATTGTCTGAGAAGGAGAGCTGCAGAGGAGGGGGGAAGGAGAAAATAAGCACCAAGGCATAAGGAGGATAAATGATCAGTTTTAAAATGTGAGAAAGAAAAAAAAAAAGATAAAGATACTAAAAATGACTCCAGAAAGACAGGAATGAATGCTCAGCTTCTCACAGCATCTTTTGGACCCTTAAGGAAGCTCACAGACAATGGAGAAAAGATGGACAAAGAACCCTCCTGGCAGGCTGCTCTGTGCTGCTTCCCCATCCCTAAACACCACCATTCCACAGGGCAACAAAGCTGGTGAGAGGCCTGGAACACAAACCCTATGAGGAGAGGCTGAGGGAGCTGGGGGTGTGCAGCCTGCACAAGAGGAGGCTCAGGGCAGAGCTCATTGCTGCCTGCAGCTATCTGCAGGGAGGTTGTAGCCAGGTGGAGTTGGGCTCTGCTGCCAGGCATCCAGCAACAGAAGAAGGGGACACAGCCTCAAGTTGTGCCAGGGCAGGTCTGGGCTGGATGTTAGGAGGAAGTTGTTGGCAGAGAGAGTGATTGGCATTGGAATGGGCTGCCCAGGGAGGTGGTGGAGTGGCTGTGGCTGGAGGTGTTGAAGCCAAGCCTGGCTGGGGCACTTAGTGCCATGGTCTGGGTGCTTGGACAGGGCTGGGTACTAGGTTGGACTGGACAAACAGAAAGATGAAGCACAACAGGAAAATTTCAGGGATGCTTCTCCTGTGCCCCTGGATGCAGCACACCTTCAAACCAGTCCAACCACACCTGGCTCAAGCAGGGGCACCCACAGCAGCTTGCCCAGGATCACAATGTGCAGGTGGGTTTGGAATCTCTCCAGAGAAGGAAACTCCACAACCACAACCTCTCTGGGCAGCCTGCTGCAGGACTCCAGCACCCTCATACCAAAGAAGTTCCTCCTGAAGTTCAAGTGAAACCTCTTGGGTTCCACTTCGTGCCTGTTGCCCCTCATCCCATCACAGCAGACCACTGAAAAAGACTGGCACCTGCTCCCTCAGACCCACCCTTCACATGTTCCTAAACATCCACCAGATCTCCTCTCAGGCTGCACTTCTCCAGGCTAAACAGCCCCAGGATTCTCAGCTTCTCCATGTAAGAGAGATGATGCAGCCCTGTAAGCATTCCTGCAGCCTCTGCTGGACTCTCTCCAGTAGTTCCCTGTGGAACTGAGGATGCCAGGACTGGACTCAACACTGCAGATGTGCTCTCAGGAGACATGTCATGATATAATGTTGACTTCTGCTCAAAGTAAGGCTTCATGAGAGCAACAGAACCATTAGAATCATGGAATGGTTTAGGTTGGAAGGGAGTTCAGCCAGTTCCAACCCCCTGCCATTCACAGTGTCACCTCTCACTAGAACAGCTCACTCAAGGCCTTGTTCAACCTGGCTGTAAACACCTGCAGGGAGGTTGTGGAGCACAGAATTGCCCAATCTTCGATCCCATTGGGTGCTTCTGTGCACCACAACCTCCCTGGGCAACCTGTGCCAGTGTCTCACCACCCTCACTGCAAACAACTTCCTCATAACATCCACTTTCAATCTCCCCTCTGCCACTTCAAACCCATTCCTCCTCCTCCTCTCATTACAAGACCTTCTCAATAGTCCCTCCCCAGCCCTCCTGTAGCCCCCTTCATATACTGGAAGGCCACTCCAAGGTCTCCTCCAAGCCTTCTCTTCTCCAGGCTGCACAGCCCCAACTCTCTCAGCCTGGCCTCACAGCAGAGCTGCTGCAGCCCTCTCAGCATCTTGGTGGCCTCCTCTGGACTGGCTCAAACACTTCCATGTCCTGCTTGTGTTGGGGGCTCCAGAACTGCACCCAGGACTGCAGGTGGGGTCTGAGGAGATCAGAGCAAGGGGGCAGAATCCCCTCTCTTGCCCTGCTGCCCGCACTGCTCTTGCTGCAGCCCAGCACAGGGTTGGCTGCATCAATAGGGGCAATATCAACCTGCTGCTGTGCAAGGTTTGCTGTCTCTTTAAGTGAATCTGGGATCAAACTCCTTGGCTTTCAGCTATAAACGTGCAGCTGAGTGACACAAGAAGACCTTGCACCGGAGACAACCTTCCCTCCAGAGAGACACAGCCTGTTCTGGCCACACCAGGAAAAGATTTCTTAGTCTGGAAGAAGGAACAAAACAAGCAGAGCCACACAAGGATGTTGGGCTTTTTTTTTTTGTTGTTGTTGTTTAATCTGACTTGGAATATGCTGAATTGGTTCATTGTTTGTGGAGGAATCTGAGCTGCATTAATGATCTGCAGGCAGGAAGAGGCACTGCTCTGCAAAGGCAGTGGCCAGCCATTCTCCAAGATCTGTAATCTCATTTAGCTTGGAGAGTTAATGATTTTAATGATTTGTTGTGATCTCAAAACAACTGTTAGGAGATAAATCTACATCATTAAACCTATTATGGTGTTTTGCTTCATTTAGCAAATGGTGAGGGGGGGGGTTTGTGTTGTTCAGAAGACGCCCACGTTTTAAACAAGCAGAGAGGTCAGCTGCTGATGGGAAGGAAGGATTTATTCCCAGCTCCCTGGGAGACTGAAATGAAAGGTGTCCTTGGGAAAGAGAGAGTTCTTCACAAATGTTAGTGACTGCTTGCTAAACAGAAAGCTCTGCCTGTGCTCTGATCTGTGGCACTGTGTGGCTGCTGCAAAGCAGACAAGGTTGCTGCAAACAGTCACCCAGCTGACGGCTTTAAAAGCCAGCAGCTTCTCAAGGAAGAGCTTGGGGCTGATGAGCTCTGGGAGGTTTACAGCAGTTGGAGAGCAACAGCAAGAGGAAGATGTCATAGAATGACAGAATCATAGAATTATGGAAGCAGTCAGGGTTGGGAGGGACCACAAGGAGCAGCCAGTCCCAACCCCCCTGCCATGCCCAGGGACACCCTACCCTAGAGCAGGCTGCACACAGCCTCAGCCAGCCTGGCCTCAAACACCTCCAGCCATGGGGCCTCAACCACCTCCCTGGGCAACCCATTCCAGCCTCTCACCACTCTCCTGCTCAACAACTTCCTCCTCACCTCCAGTCTGAATCACACAATCAAAGAATCACAGAATCACAGAATGGCAGGGACTGGAAAGGACCTTGAAAGCTCACCCAGTGCAGCCCTTCTGCAGAGCAGCATCACCCACAGCAGATCACACAGGAACACATCCAGGTGGGTTTTGAGTATCTCCAGAGAGGGAGACTCCATAACCCCCCTGGGCAGCCTGTGCCAGGCTCTGTCACCCTCACAGGGAAAAAATTCCTCCTCATGTTTCCATGAAACTTCCTCTGCCTCAGCTTCCACCACTGCCCCTGGTGCTGGCACTGAGCATCACCCAGCAGAGCCTGGCTCCAGTCTCCTGCCACTCACCCTGCACATACTGATAACCATTGCTGAGGTCACTTCTCAGTCTCCTCTTCAGCTCTGGGAAGCCTTTCAGCAGCTGCTTAGCTCTGTATGGGCTGTTTCATTTCTGGTTTTGGAAAGACAGGTCCAAGTCCCAGAGCAAAGCAGGCAATGAACTGTCCTCCAGCAGGACATCTCCACGAGGAAAGCGAAGTGCTGCTAACAGAGCCTATGTCCTCCAGCTGTCATTTCAGCACCTCCCTTCTGTCTTGCACCTCTCCTGGCAGCCTGACCCAGTTTAAGAAGGAAAAGCTTCTGTAAGACTGGTACAAGATTTAGATGAAAAAAAAAGTATCACAGAACCACAGAATGGTAGGGATTGGAATGGACCTCTGGAGAACATCGAGTCCAACCCTTCTGGAGAAGCAGGTTTGCCTAGAGCAGGTTGCACTGAGGCAGGTTCAGGTGGGTCTGGAATCTCTGCAGAGAAGGAGACTCCACAACATCTCTGGGCAGCCTGCTGCAGGGCTCCAGCACCTTTACACCAAAGAATTTTCTCCTCAAATTCAAGTGAAGCCTCCTGGGTTCCACTTTGTACCTGTTGCCCCTTGTCCTGTCACTGGGCACTGCCAAGAAGAGCCCAGCCCCATCTTCATCACCTCCACCCTTTAGATACTCAAAATCCTCTCTGCCTTCTCTTTTCCAGACTAAAACAAACTAAAACTCTCACTCTCACCTCCAGTCCCCTGATCTTCTTCACAAAGCACTTGAGCCTGACCACTCCTCTTGTCCTTCCCTGCTAAACCTTGGTCCACAACCCTTCTGTGCTTCACCATCCACCAGCTCCTGCCACCAGGGACATGAACGATTGCACTTGCATCACCTGCTACGTTTTTCACACCATCAGGGACAAAGTTCATGATGAAGCAAGGGCAAAGAAATGAAGCCCTGAGAAGTAATTTCAGCTGCAGAAGGAAGATGGAAAGAGCTCATTCCCAACATCAGCAGCGGGCATCTGGCCACGGCCAGGCTCCTGTGCATTAAGATGCTGCAGCATCTCCACTGAAGGGATGGATTTCAAGCAGGGTTTCACTGTGCTCTCCCAGCACCAGCTTCCTCCAGCCTACTCTGTTCAAAAGCCTTTTATGTTCACTGTGAAGAGGATGTAAGGAAGAGCAGGGGAGAGGTGTTTTCTTATGGTTTGTGTTAGTTATTTACACAGCAGAGAGTAAACAATCAACCTCTTTCCCTGCAAGCCTGAGGAGTCCATTAGGATTTAACCACATTTGCCTAAGCTAAATATTTTATGAATTCAAAATATGAAGGGGGGAAAAAAAAAAAAAAAAGGGAAAGAAACAGATCAAATGAATCCTGGAAACAGCAAAGGCTGAGTATTTTCTTGCCCAGTTGCTTTTTAATCCCTGGGCAGAGAGGAATAGTTCAGCTCTTCAGATGTCATTCAGAAATCACTGCCATGACTCCAGCGCTTCCAGCCTGCCCGGCACGTCTGCCTGCCACAAAGCAAACAGGAGGGATGTGGAGGCAGAGAAATGGATTTGTTTGTTGTGGAAGTTAAGCACCCACTGGGGTCTGAGCTCTGTCCTTGGAGCCTTCTAATCCCCCATGCTGCATGGATAGCACAGACTTGTCACTTTAATAACCCAGAGTAAATAAAAGCCAAAGAAAATTCCTTTTGGTTGTGTTTATTTTGGGGAAGCTTCTTTCTTTGGCCCTGAAAATAGGGAATGTATTTTATTACCCACTGTGACATGTCCAAATGCAGCAACTGAGCTTCACTGGGAAAAGAAAGGCATGTTCTGCTCTTTCACATCACTTCCATCCCTGGAGTTTCTTGTTTCTTATCAAAGGGAAAAGGCAGGAAGGTCTGGAGCTGAGTGGGCTTCCCTGCACCTCATGTGCAGCTACACACAGACTGGACTTAAGCACCTAAAGGCTGGTCAGGAGTGGGAGACAGGCTCTGCTCACTGCTCCCTGGCATAGGACAAGCAGCAGTGGATGGAAGCTGCAGCACAGGAGGCTCCAGCAGAACACAAGGGGGAACTTCTTGCCTGGAAGGGTCCCAGAGCCCTGGCACAGGCTGCCCAGAGAGGTTGTGCAGTCTCCTTCTGTGGAGTCTTTCCAGGCCTGTCTGGATGTGTTCCTGTGTGATCTGTGTTAGATTGTGTGGTCCTGCTCTGGCAGGGGGGTTGGGCTCGATGATCTCTTTGGGTCCCTTCCAACCCCTAACATCCTGTGATCTTATGGCCTCTTGAAAACACTCTGAGGTGCTGGAGATCACAGAATGTCAGGGGCTGGAAAGGACATCTACAGCTCATCCAGTCCTGCAGAGTAGGATCACCTATACCAGATCACACAGGAATGCACACAGGTGGGGTTTGAGTATCTCCAAAGAGGGAGACTCCACAACCCCCCCTGGACAGCTTATTCCATCACCATCCCAATGGCAACCTGCTGCCTGACTCTGAAACAAGCCAGGCTCTACACTGGGACTAAATTAGCTCCTAATTTACACTCATTGATCAGTCACAGAACTCACACCAACAAATCCCCAGCTCTAACGACCACGAGGTGGAATTGTTTGTTAAGCTGTTTGTAGTAGCAATGCAATGACACAAAAGAAGGATTCTATCTGAAGGGGGCTACAGGAAGGCTGAGGAGGGACTATTGACAAGGGCTTGGAATGCCAGGATGAGGAGGGATGGGATTAGAGTGGCAGAGAGGAGACTGAAAGTGGAGGTTTGGAAGTTCTTTGCAGTGAGGAGGGTGAGACACTGGCACAGGTTACCCAGGGAGGTTGTGGAGCACAGAAGCACCCAATGTGCTCCTGTGCTCATATTGGGTGCTTCTATGCTCCACAACCTCCCTGAAGGTGTTCAAGGCCAGGTTGGATGAGGCCTGGAGCAACCTGTTCTAGTGGGAGGTGTCCCTGCCTATGGCAGGCAGTTGGAACTGGATGATCCTTGAGGTCCTTCCCAACCTAAACCATTCTATGACTCTATGACACTGCTCCCACCCCCTACATACACCTCAGGCCACTGCAAACTCTATTAGAGCATCATCCCCTAGACAGGTTGGACCAGATGATTCCCCTTTCCAAGTGCAATTCCCAGTTCCAGTGCATGTGTGAGAGCTGCACCCAGATCCCACAGTGGTCTGTGACTCCACCTTGGCATTCAATACTTTAAGAGGAAAACTTGGCAGCCCATAACCTGGGCACCTCTGTTCTGTCGTGAGGAGAGGAACTCAATCAATAACCCCTCCCAAGTGAACAGAAGAATTGAACTTAAGTGATAAAAAGCTTATTATATTAGGAGGCTTTGGGGGTTTCTTCCAATTTGAAGCTTAGATGAAAAGTTCAAGGTCATTTTTTGTTGTTTTCAAACCTGTTCAGCCTTTCCTTCAGCACTGAGTCGTTAGAGCTGACTCTGTGTGAGCATTCTGGTACAGCAAACATCTGGCAGTGTGCTCTGAGTCAACAGACACAGCTGAAAATGTGATGGCTTCATGATTGTATCTGCCCAAGAGAACCACTGCAGTGCTCTGTTTTGTGGGGGTTACTCATCTCATTTCCCTTCTCCCTGCCTGAACCAAGACCCTTCCCTCCCCATTCATCATTCTGACCACTATTCCTCTGCCAACTGTTGCAGCCCTGCCTGGCTCTGCTGTGATATTTAGGGGAAGTACCCTCCAGGTAGAACAAATGTTGGTTTATTTGCTGGGTGGAAATGTGTTAAATAAATCATAGCTTCATCGTGGCAGAGGAAATTAGCAATAAGCCATGCCTGGAAGGTTAGGCATATTGTACTTCAAAACAAGCAGGAGGCCACTTTGCAATTCAAAGGAGATACATTGGCAAATGGGAAGTCACATCTGGTAATCGTTTTTTTCCCACTACCCAAAAGGTTGTTTGCTGAAGTGCCAGCAGAGCCCTGGACTGCCACTGAAAGCCCCTTTTAAATCAGCTTCTCTGCCCAGCTGCCAGAAGAAGGGCTTGGGAAGCCTGCTGCTGTTCAGCTCTGATGGCTCAGGGGCAGGGCTGGGGTCTCCATGCTGCTGCAGATTCCTCTTACTGCTGCCTTCCACTTTCTATTCTCAGACGCTGCAGGGTGCTGCTGGGCTGGAAGGTTGACATTTAGCAGGGGCTAGGGCCTGGGGTGCTCTTTATTTGACAATTATGAGTTCCCCTTCCAACAGAACAGACATAAGGACTGTTGCTGAAAGCTTCCTTCCATCTGACATCTGATGAATTGGAATAATGGAGTTGAGCACTGCTAAGCCTTCCAAACACTTCCACATTTATTGTAACCTTTGCAAAGCCTTTGTGCCTCTTCTTGATCATCTTAACTGCTTGGGGATATTTCCAGCAAGCATTTGGAAAGGACATTTGCAGCCTCTCTGCATCTTTTTGCTGCCTCCTGAATCGCTGCTGGGATCAGATGTTCTTTCACGAGATACAAGATAGGATAGGTTGAGGGTCAGGCAATGGATTTGCTTCTTCTCATCTACAAGGGCTGATGAAATCAGAATAATTTCAGCTTCTCAGCTTTTACTTTGTGAAGGAAAAGAGTTTAAAGACTTCATTTGAAAATGAAGTTCAAGAAGGACATGGAACTGCTTGAGAGGGTACAGTAAAGGGCTACAGTGACTGGACTGGAACATCCAGGAGGTTCCAGCTCAACACGAGGGGGAACTTCTTTCCTGGAAGGGTCACAGAGCACTGGGAACAGGCTCCTCAGAGGGGCTGTGGAGTTTGCTTCTCTGGAACTGTGTCCCCTTCTTCTGTTGCTGGTAGGAGAGCCCAACCCTACCTGGCTACAGCCTCCCTGCAGGCAGCTGCAGGCAGCAATGAGCTCTGCCCTGAGCCTCCTCTGCTGCAGGCTGCACTCCCCCAGCTCCCTCAGCCTCTCCTCATAGGGTTTGTGTTCCAGGCCTTTTAATCAGCTTTGTTGCCCTTCTCTCGACACCTTCCAGCACCTCAACATCTCTCTTGACTTGAGGAGCCCAGAACTGGACACAGCACCTAAGTTGTGGCCTGAGCAGTGCTGAGTACAGGGGCAGAAGAACCTCCCCTGGCACAGCTTGAGGCTGTGTCCCCTTCTTCTGTTGCTGCTTGCCTGGCAGAAGAGCCCAACCCCACCTGGCTACAGCCTCCCTGCAGGCAGTTGCAGACAGCAGTGATCTCCAGAGGTCCCTCCCAATCCCTACCATTCTGTGACTCTGGGACTTCTCCCAACCATCCCACAGCTATTTGAATTTACTTTTTTCCAACTCTCCCACTCCTTCTATCTCCACAAAGCTCCTAAAACGCTTCTGGAGAAGGATTTCCAAAGCTCACAACAGATCTGGCCATACAAATCCTGTCTGCTCAGCCTTCATGCAGGGCTTATACAGAGCTGCATCCCTCCTCCCACAGTCCAAGGGCTCTTGCTCAGATAACAGCTCACAGCTATCATCATTTTTTCACTCTTAAACTATCCAGAGAAGGAAAGGGCGGGGGGGGGGGGGGGGGGGGGGGGGGGGGGGGGGGGGAAACGCTGAAAACAAGGCCAGGGAAAGTTCAGATAAAGCAGAAGTGATGCTCATTGCTGCAGGGCAGTTCAAACCCAACTACAATGCAGTTTAGATAAACAAGGATTAATTATCTTCCTGTTGGTCTGTGGGGCAACTGATATCAGGGATAATTACATTATTCTGCAATTATTGTTTTCTGAGTGCTCAACCAAGACAGAGAAGGGAGGATTTTAGGGTAGGTTTTGGTTGGTTGGGTTTTTTTTTTTTCCCCACCTTTTCTTTTTTTTCTCCTTCTTTTTAATCTTGCAAAAATAATTTCATGTTCAGAATATTTTGTTTCACTGCATTAGGTTGTGTAAACTCTGGCAGGGCATGTTGCCCCCTTTTGTTTTATTTGCCCATTGGGTCGTTTGCTTATTGGAATTGAAGGCAGAAGTGGTTTGCTCTCAGGAGCAACGCTGAGGTTCTAATAAATATGTAAATAATATCTCTCTGAGCTGTTGCCTTTGGCATTTGTTCATACATTATCCTCTGCAGTTGTTAGGCTGCTGTGAGCACAGGCTTGGGTTAGCTGGCAAGGAATAATCCACGATTCAAACAGAGCCCCAGGATGGCATCGCCCTGCTCGCAGCTTTCCCCTCCCTGTGCTGCCAGCTGCCTGCAGAAGGTACCACTTAAGATATATTAGGAGAGAAAAAAGAAGCTGGAGAGGAGCAGAGGTCAAACCTGACCCAGCCACACTGCTGGCAGCACACACAGGGACAGGGTCAGCTCTGAGCCCTGCAGCGCTCCTGTCCTTGAGAAATCCTTCCTAGGCCAGCAGGGAAAACCTGATGGACTTGCAAGGGAGTGGTGCTGCCACAGGCTGAAGGGCATTTGAAACAAGTCCTGCACTGAGCTCTACCTGAATGGCATCTGCACTGAATTGTGGCACCTCTTGGATGGACTGAAGGATGGGTTCTGGGCTCCCCAGTTCAAAATGGACAGGGGACTGATTGAGAGGGCATAGCAAAGGGCTGCTGAGATGATAAGAGGACGAGAACAGCTCTCTTGTGAAGAAAGCCTGAGGGACATTTTAGTCTGCAAAAGAGAATCACAGAACCACAGAAATATCCAGGTTGGAAAAGGCCCCCAGGAGCACCAAATCCAACCTAGAACCTTTATCTACAACATTCACCTTAAACCATACCCCTAAGCACCACATCCAAACCACCCTGAAACACATCCAGGCTGGGTGGCTGCACCACCTCCCTGGGCAGCTCATTCCACTCCCTGACCACTCTCCCCAAGAAACACTTTTTCCTAATGTCCAATCTAACCCTCCCCAGCCTCAGCTTGAGGCCATTCCCCCTTCTTCTGTCTCCCATCAGAGAAGACTGAGAAGTGATCTTCTCAATGCAAATAAATATCCACAGGTCACGAGGATGGGGTTGAGCTCCTCTCAGTGGTGCTCAGAGACAAGATAAGAGGCAATGAGTACCCAGTGGAACCCAAGAGGATTCACTTGAACTTGAGGAAAGATTCTTTGGTGTGAGGGTGCTGGAGCATTGGAGCAGGCTGCCCAGAGAGGCTGAGGAGTCATCTCCTCCAGAGACTTTCAAGACCCATCCTGTGTGACCTCCCCTGGGTGATGCTGCTTCAGCAGGGTGGTTGGATTTGATGATCTCCAGAAGTCCTTTTTCTCCAGAGGTCCCTTCCAGATCCTACCATGCTATGATTCTGCCCTCTGCAACATCTGCAGCCACCTAAATCCATAACCCACTGAGAACTTCCAAGCTATGCTGCTTGCAGGGACTGGAAGTCCTGGTGGGTGCAGCAATGGGGAGCTGGAAGGAGCTCAGCAGAGCCAAGCTGAAAGAGGAACAGAGAATGTGACAGAGCAGGGATGAGGAAAAGCAGCAGCAGGGTCTTGGGGAAGAAAAAGGTCTTTCAGGGCATGGTGTGGCCTGGGGGTAAAAGAGATGCCCAGAGATTAAAGCCCTGCCATGCAGAAACTGCACCCAGAGGAAGGGAAGGAGAGAATGACTGGTGACAGGAGTGTGAGTGCTCAGCCAAACTCCTCAGGGCACCTTCGCCCCAGGAGTCTACTTCCAAAACTGATGGCAAAATCAGAGTCCCTAAGCATGAGCTGTCCTGCCCAGGGCACCTCAGCAGCTCCTGCCTTGCAGGCCCTTTTCTATTTCTATTCAGCTCCAAGGAGGAGAAAAGTCTCCTCTGGCTCCTGGCACAAGACCTCTGTGAGGGGGGACAGGAGAGGGGAGAAGGCTCAGGGGACTGTCACTGCTGTGCATGTCCTTGCAGAGACAGGACCTTGAGGGAGCTGCGTTTGAGCCCAGCCTCTCTAACTGAAATTCAGCAGCTGAATTCTGCCTGTGCTGAACTGCAGCAGTTTGCCCAAGTTCTTCTCCACTTTCCTACCTCTCTTTTTTTTCTCTCTTCTCTTTGCTGCCTTCACATCTCAAACTGAGAAGCCAAGGGTGGGCTGTGGCCTTCCCAAGGTCTGGAAATCTCTGTGTCCTTGGAAAGCTCCTACCATGGCTGGCTTCTCTTCAGCTTTGCTGCCAGGCCAGAGGGGCCACAACTCTGCTCCCTTTTCCACCTTCACTTTCCAGGATGGAAAAATCCCTCTGAGCTAACCAGGGCAGCTGAGCAACACACAGGCATCTGCAGGCATAAATAGACCTTTAATTGCTTTCCTGGGCTGAGGCTTAAAGAGATAAGACAAAGAAGATGGAGAAAAGAAACTTATTTATTTGGGGGAGACCAGAAGGTTATGAATTGCAATTAACCAAGGAGATAATGAATCTTTTAGCTCACAAAGTGCAGTAGATCCACAGGTACTTAGGACATAATGCAATTCCACTCTCACATCTAATGGCAGAAGAACATTTTTGTGCTTCTGGTGCTTTATCAACAAAATGCCCTGCTGTAGCTACTTGGCCTTTGGAGATTATTTTCTCAGGGAAGCTGTCATCACTCAGCTGATTAATTACTCTAATAATCATATTTTTTTTTCCCCCTAATAAAATCCCCTTCTTCCCATTCATTAACTACATTGCAGGTAGGTGACAGTGGTAATTACACTCTGGAAGTACTCCTGAATTAGCTTTTCTCATCCAGCTTGTGCTGACATTTTTGAGAGAAAACCACATTTTGTCTTGCTTTCAGGAGTGGGTTAACATTTGAATATGCAAACAGTGTCAAAGCCTGCCCTAAGGATGTTTTCCTCAACTATGATTTATGAGGTTTTGGCTATTGTATTTGCTATCATAGCCCTAGAAAGGTCATTAGACAAAGAGGCTTTCCCTGCGGGGGTCCCTTCCCATCTTTACCTTCTGATGTTTTAATTTTTACTTGGGGTTTTGGGGTTTTTTTTTGTTGGATTTTTTCTTTTCATGAACATCAAGCAGGAAGATGTGCTCTGAGCTCTCCCATATGCCTCTGCTATTTATTATTTATTTATGCAGGAGAGGAAAAGTGCAGTGCTGGAGGCAGAGAAATCCACACGCGCAGCCGTCGGCAGCCTCGCGCCGTGTAACGCACAGGCTTGCTGAATCGTAAGGCTGGGAAAGACCTCTAAGATCATTCACTCCAACCAAAGACCCAACATCACCATGGCCACCAAACCATGTCCCAAAGGGCCATGGCCACGGGGTTATGTGAATCCTTTCAGGGTTCACCCTGGGCAGCCTGTTCCAATCCCTGACCGCTCTTCAAGTCAAGAAGCTTTCCCTAATCTCCAATTTTACTCTCCCCTGGCACAACTCCAGGCCATTCCCTTCCATCCTAGCACCTGATACTAGGGAGAAGAGACCAACTCCACCTCACTGCTACCTCCTTTCAGGGAGCTGTAGACAGTCAGAAGCTCTCCCTTCAGCTTTCTTTTCTCAAGGCTGAACACCCCCAGCTCCCTCAACTGCTCCTCACCACCGCTGTTCTCCAGACCCTTCACCAGCTTTGGTGCTTGAGGTGAAGAGGAAGTTCTTCACTGAGAGAGTCATTGGACACTGGAATGGGCTGCCCAGGGAGGTGGTGGAGTCACTGTCCCTGGAGCTGTTCAAGGCAGGGTTGGACATGGCACTTGGTGCCATGGTCTGGCCTTGAGCTCTGTGGTAAAGGGTTGGACTTGATGATCTGTGAGGTCTCTTCCAACCCTGATGATACTGTGATACTGTGATACTGTGATACTGAACACACTCCAGCACCTCAATGGCCTGCTAGTAGTGAGAGAATATCTCTATACCTATATCCATATCAATATTTCTATTTCTATATTTATGTTTATAGATCTGTATTTCTATGTCTATATTTCTATATCTCTATACCTATATTCACATCTCTATCTCCGTGTTTTGATTTCTATATCTATATCATAGAATCATAGAATCAAGCAGGTTAGAAGAGACCTCAAAGCTCATCCAGTCCAACCTAGCACCCAGCCCTGCCCAACCAACCAGACCATGGCACTAAGTGCCCCAGCCAGGCTTGGCTTCAACACCTTCAGCCACAGACACTCCACCACCTCCCTGGGCAGCCCATTCCAATGCCAACAACTTCCTCCTAACATTCAGCCTGAACCTCCCCCAGATCTCTATCTATTATCTGTGTCTATATGTATCTATATCTGTACCTACATCTATATCTACACTTACACCTACACCTACATCTATATATCTCTATGTATATATTTGTATATAAATATATATATATGTCTACCAGTACAGAATGGACACAATCTTCCTTAGTCAGAGGAAAAGACAACTTGACCCAAGGCTGTCTCACCTATTAAGGACTAATTTGCTTTGTGTGTGTTAGCAGCTCTCCAAATGTTTCTGCAGCCCATGTACATGCAGGAGATCTCTCCAGACACCCTTAGCATCCACAGCTTGCTGACAGGCAGCTCTGACAGCAAGCATGGCAACGAACACCCAGCACTTCCCAGGAGGGGCTGCAGGTGGTTATTTACCCCAAAATACAGGATTCAGACCCCTAAGCCAGTTGGAAACACTTGGATTTTACATTCCAGCAACTCAGTGGGAAGGAGAGTGGATGTGAGTGGGGCTGGGGACAGTGCTCACACACTCAACCCTTCTGGGCACTTTTGCTTTTCCCTAACTAATCTTCCTTTTCCAGTGGATCAGTAGCCTCTAACAAAAGATCTGTCCCTTTGAATCATGCTCTCCCCTCCTCATTCCACCCTCTCCACACACACAACCACGTTTCCTTTGCTGATCCCATCACAGGAGCCTGAGGGCTTTAGAAGAGTCTTTTTCAGCATCATTATATACATCTCTTCAACCTTTCTTGCCTCTTTCCTTTTCACTGCCATTCACCATTACAGAGCTGCAGTGCACTGCAAATTGGATGTGACAATGCTGCTCTAGATGTGTTTACACACTAAAAAAATTGAAATGGGAAGAATATTTCTACCTCTCATCTGTGTTTTTTGTTAATGCTAATGAAGAGCTCCACGGTTTGCACCCTGCTTCAGCTCTGCTTACTCTCTTCAGGGTGATCAGAAGAGTTGACAAACACAAACCACAGCAGGTTACAAATATCTGGCACAGCAGCTGTTGTCTGCACATGGCAGGAGGCAGCTAACCTGCAAAGCTTTCTGCCTGCAGACTTGTTTGATGCCCAGGTCTGGTTTGTGTTTGTCCAGTCAGAGTGTTTGGGCAGGTAAATCTTCATGCAGCAAAATCTACTGCCTCTAAAAAGTCTTTGTCTTCCTTTCATAGAATCACAGAATCAACCAGGATGGAAGAGAGCTCCAAGCTCAGCCAGCCCAACCTAGCACCCAGCCCTGCCCAACCAACCAGACCATGGCACTAAGTGCCCCAGCCAGGATTGGCTTCAACACCTCCAGCCACAGCAACTCCACCACCTCCCTGGGCAGCCCATTCCAGTGCCAATCACTCTCTCTGCCAACAACTTCCTCCTAACATGCAGACAACAGCTGAGATAAGAAGCATATCACAGTCAGTGATAACCACCACAAGGCATCTAAAAAAATCAGCTGTAAAATGAGAACTGCATCTGAAGGCAATAAACCCCCAGATGTGGTTACAGCCATGGAATTGCTTCAGCTGGAAAAGACCTCAAGTCCAACCATCAATCTAAGGCCACCATGGTCACTAAACCATATCCCAAAGTGCAACATCCACACTGTTCTGATTTTGCACCTCTGTTCCTCCACCCCAAAGTCCTCTGTGACCTTGAGGCAGCTCTCCAACATCCTTTGCCATTAATAGAAGAGAAAGCCTTGGGAAGCACACTGGTGATGTGCTGCTGCTCCCTCTGCTTAGCTGCACTGACACAGGAGACAAAGTCCATAATTAGCAGGATGACCTCACCACACTGAGATGGGGATCAGCAGGATGTGGTAGCTCAGGGCCATGCTCCTTGGAGATCTGTGCCCTTCATGCCCTCCTCTTCCTTGACACGCTGCTGGCAGACAGAGCTGCTCACATCACATAACACAAAATGAGGACATCTGGTGAAGCCCTGCAAGTCCCACAGAGAGCAGTGGCTGGCTGGCTGGGCACACAGAAGCTGGTTGGGGTCTGTGTCTTAGTGGCAAAAATATTGGGGGTTGAAAACTTCTTCCAGGGCATTTGAGTTGAGAAAGCAAGCAGCCAGCAAATCAGCATGCCATGGGTGTGCATCGCTGCTGGCGGCCAGCAGAGACTGCTGGCACAAGTGCACATTAGGAAGAGGTTCTGTGGGCATTAAGAGGAAGTTCTTTATTCTGAGGGTGGTGGAATACTAGCAACAGGCTGCCCAGGAAGGTGGTGGGAGCCCCATCCCTGATTATACTCAAGGTCAGGCTTGATGGGGCTCTGAGGAACCTGATCTAGTTGGGGATGTCCCTGCTGCCTGCATGGGAGCTGGACTGGATGACCTTTAAAGGTCCTTTCCAAGCCAGTGCATTCTACAGTTCTATAGATTCCAGTCTCTCCCACTGTGTAACACAACCTGAGTTCACATCTCATGCCTGTGCCACTGAGGAGGTAGTAGCTGTCTGCTTGCTGACTTTGCAAACTACCTCTTCAGGTCCCCCGGCAGAGAGAAAAGACAACTGGAAACTTCCCACCTTGCGGAGGGCAAGGGCAGAGCTGGCTGAGCCCAGAGCTGATGAACAGAAATTGGGGCCTCAGAAACACACCAGAAACAGCTGAGATTGTGATCTCCTTGTATGCATCACTCAAAGGTTCAGGAGACCCAAAGAAGGAGTTCCCTGCACCACTCTGGGTGCTTTGCACATCAGGAGGACCACATTCTGCTGAAGCAGATGGACTCACAGAATCAGGCAGAGCAAAACTTTCCCTTCTGGTACAAAAATATGTTGATCCTGCCTGGTTTCCACCACTAACTTGCCCTCTGGTGCCTGGACCTGTCCATCTGCCACGTTTTCCCACCTCACTGAGGAGGATGCAGAGTAAAACACAGTCCCCAAACAGCCTGATCCAGTCAGTGCCTGAAAATATCCAACAGCCACCACTCACTGGGCTTTAAGTCTCAGAGAAAGAAGTGCTGGGGGTGGGGGAGAGTAGAAATGCAGATTCTCCCCTGTCAGGGCTCCCAGGGAGGCTTGGTGCTCTGCTTCCCCTGCTTCCCTGTGTGGCAGGAACACCTCCTGATCCTCCTGGCCTGCTCCTCACCGTGTGCCAAGGCTCTCCCGTGCTGACAGATGGAGAGCACTGGCACAGGAGACAACCATGGCTGTGCATTAATTATGGCAAGGGCAGCATTCCCAGATGAGAGCTTACAGCATCTAGCTAGATGGAGTTTACTAGCCTAGGGCTAGAAGAATTTGCCATCAGTAACCCTACTCTGGACTAGATTAACTCTACCTCTGCCAGCTCTCTGTGCTTGCAGCCCAGAAGACCTTTTTCATCCTGGGGTGCATCAAAAGAAGTGTGGCCAGCAGGTCAAGAGGGGTGGTTCTGCCTCACTGCTCTACTCTGGTGAGACCTCACCTGGATTGCCACGTCCAGCTCTGGACCCTTAACACAAGAAAGGTGTGGACCTGATGAGGAGGGTCCAGAAGAGCCCACAAAGATGCCCAGAGGGCTGGAGAACCTCTGCTATGGAGACAGGCTGAGAGAATTGGGACTGTTCAGCCTGGAGAAGAGAAGGTTACAGGGAGACCTTAGAGCAGCACCTCCATATCTGAAGGGGACCTACAGGAACGCTGGGGAGGGACTGTTTCCAAGGGCATGCAGCACTAGGGGAAGGGACAAGGGTTTGAAACTAGACCAGGGCAGGTTTAGGCTGGACATTAGGAAGAAGTTCTGTACTATGAAGGTAGTGGAGCACTGCCCATGTTGCCTAGGGAGGTGGTGAGACCTCATCCCTGGAGACACTCAAAGTCAGGCTCGATGGGGCTCGAAGCAACCTGATCTAGTTGAGGGTGTCCCTGCTGACTGCAGAGGGTTGGACAAGATAAGCTCTAAAGGCTCCTCCCAACCCACAGCTTTTTGTCATTCCTTTTCACTCTGAGCTCTACAACCACATCCTGGGAGGTGTCTGACAGTGACAATCAGCATCACATCTTTGGGTCCCAAAGCAGAGCTGAGTGCCCTGCAGGCTGCCAAGGCCTTGGTGCACAAACGCTGGTTTTTTCCCTAACCACTCATTAGGATAATAAAAGCTTTTACCTCTGCCTACAAACCTGCTCTCATCCTGCACCCATCAGATCACTCAAACCAGGGAAGGGTTTCTCTGTGTGCTTACCTCTAAGCACGGAACAGCCTCATTAGCATTAATAATGATGATCACTCTGTGGTGCTCTCCGAGTCAGTGTCAGAGGCAAAGCAAAGAGGCTCTTCCCCCTCCTCAGAACACACATTTCCACCTCTCACTATGGTTGTTAAAGGACACAGTAAATAGCAGGAAGAGCAGTTGGGATACATAGTCAGGAGGTTCCTCTGCCTGCTGAGAAGGAGGAGGCTGATGTGAGGCCACTGGAACATAGAATCCTGGAATGGTTTAGGTTGGAAGGGACCTCAAAGCTCAGCCAGTTACAAACCCCTGTCATAGGCAAGGACACCTGCTGCTAGAACAGGTTGCTCAAGGCCTCATCCAACCTGGCCTTGAACACCTCCAGGGAAGTTGTGGAGCACATTTGGTGATTCTATGATCCACAACCTCCCTGGGCAACCTGAGCCAGTCTCTCACCACCCTCACTGCAAACAACTCCTTCCTAACATCCACTTTCAATCTCCTCTCTGCCACTTCAAACCCATTCCTCCTCCTCCTCTCATTACAAGACCTTGTCAATAGTCCCTCCCCAGCCCTCCTGCAGCCCCCTTCAGATCCTGGAAGGCCACTCCAAGGTCTCCTCCAAGCCTTCTCTTCTCCAGGCTGCAGAGCCCCAACTCTCTCAGCCTGTCCCCATAGCAGAGCTGCTGCATTTGGTTCTGTGTCCCAATCCAGCAACACAGCTCAGGACCACCAGAGGCCACCTGCAAGCTGCTGCCAGTTGCTCACCTGGGCAATGCTCCATCCAACACACAATCTTTGATCACATTGGGTGCTTTTGTGCTCCACAACCTCCCTGGAGGTGTTCAAGACCAGGCTGGATGAGTCCTTGAACAATCTGTTCTAGTGGGAGATGTCCCTGCCTAAGGCAGGGGGTTGTGACTGGCTGAGCTTTGAGCTCCCTTCCAACCTAAACCATTCTAGGATTCTATGACAGGTGGGTGCAGGAGAGCAGCAAGACCAAAAACCTGTTTCCTCCTGGATTAATCCCAGAAAAGAGCTCAGGTGCCATGGAGCACATCCCAAAGCACAGGCTGGATGTTGGCTAAAGGATATTTTGTGCACAGAGGGAATTCTTACACAAGGAGAGGATAACACCAGGCCACGACCTACACAAAGAGCAGTAGGTGGTTTGCTGGGAGCCTTCCCCCCCCGCCCCAAGCCTCCACAATAAATGTGCATTTCCCTCACTAATAAAAGGTTATTGTAAGAACTCAAACAGAAATGTATTTCTGTTTAACAATTAAATATAATTGGCAAGTGCTAATGGCTCTGGGATGGCAAAACTGGGCAGGGGGAGGAGGGGGGTGGGAGGGGAGTGGTTGAAGAAAGCAGGGAGGGAGAAAGTAGTTTGAAGGGATTTTATCTAATTTCATTTTAATTAGATCTTTTTTTCCTAACTGAGTTTCTAATTTTTCAATTAGCAATTAGCAGCTGCAAGTCATTCTGAGCATCACGAGGTGCCAGAGACACTAATTACATCACAGGAGTAGGAGGCTGAAAATGAGAAATAAAATTATCCATGAATGTTATTAGAAGAAAGGAATGATTACATTCCATAATAATACACTGATGTGAGCCTAATTAGGCTGAAGGATTGGGGGAAAAACAGGAGATTTGGAAATGGATTCTGTTTGGAAATCTCTAGGTCACCTTTTTTTGTCATTAATCATAGAATGGTTTAGGTTGGAAGGGAGCTCAAAGCTCAGACAGTTCCAACCTCCTGCCACAGGCAGAGACACCTCTCACTAGAACAGGTCACTCAAAGACTCATCCAAGCTGGCCTTGAACACCTCCAGGGAGGTTGTGGAGCACAGAAGCACCCAATGTGATCTTTGATCACATTGGGTGCTTCTGTGCTCCACAACCTCCCTGGGCCACCTGTGCCAGTGTCTCACCACCCTCAACCTGTGCCAGTGTCTCACCACCTTCAACCTGTACCAGTGTCTCACCATCCTCACTGCAAAGAACTGCTCCCTAGCATCCAGTTTCAATCTCCCCTCTGCCACTTTAAACCCATTCTTCCTCATCCTCTCATTACAAGACCTTGTCAATAGTCCCTCCCCAGCCCTCCTGTAGGCTCCTTCAGACACTGGAATTAATAATGATTAGGTTATTGTTTTGGGGGTAGGGAGGAAGTCAGTTTGGGAGTGATGCTGTGCATCTGTCATTCACCCAGCAGTCCAGAGAAGGCACAAGACCTTGCTGGAGATTTCCAGATCATCATGAACATAAAACTCTACCATAGAATCATGGAAGTGTTTTGGTTAGAACAATACCTCTAAGAGCACTGTGGTGAGACAATGGAACAGGTTGCCCAGGGAAGTTGTGGATGTCCCTTCCTTGGAGATGTTCAAGGCCAGGTTGAATGAGGTCTTGAGCAGTCTGGGCTGGTGGGAGGTGTCCCTGCACATGGCACAGAGGTTGGAACTGGATGATCTTTAAAGCCCCTTCCAACACAAACCATTCTATGGAGCACAGCCCTGTGAGAGGCTGAGGGAGCTGGGGGTGTGCAGCCTGCAGCAGAGGAGGCTCAGGGCAGAGCTCATTGCTGCCTGCAGCTGCCTGAAGGGAGGCTGTAGCCAGCTGGGGTTGGGCTCTGCTGCCAGGCAGCCAGCAACAGAAGAAGGGGACACAGACCCAAGTTGTGCCAGGGCAGGTCTAGGCTGGATGTTAGGAGGAAGTTGTTGGCAGAGAGAGTGATTGGCATTGGAATGGGCTGCCCAGGGAGGTGGTGGAGTGGCTGTGGCTGGAGGTGTTGAAGCCAAGCCTGGCTGGGGCACTTAGTGCCATGGTCTGGTTGACTGGATAGGGCTGGGGGATAGGTTGGACTGGATGATCTTGGAGGTCTCTTCCAACCTGGATAATTCTATGATTCTATGGTTCTAACAAACCACTACCCCAGAGCCAGAACTTCACCCAGGAAAAAGCAGGAAGCAGCATCTGGGGGAGAAAGATTTTTTAATCAAGCCAATGGAGTAGTGCAGAGGACCACATGGAAACTCACAAGGAGCCACTTCATAGCAAGAGAGGGAATGCTGCACTGAGTTCCATTTATTTCCACTTTTCAAACACTCCAATTTTTCTTTGGGAATCAATAATCTCTTACATTTGATTTAGTAAATGGGAGTAACCTCTCTCCTGCTCCAGTGTGCACAACCTGCAGCTTGGAATCACTTCAAGGAACCCCCAGTAATAAATGATTACCTCCAAAGGTGCTGCTCAAGAAAATTTATGAGCTCCCATTCATCCCACTCCCCTATTTGTCTTTATATCTCTCACCATATTTCCCACTAATTATATTCCTCTTTATAATCTCTGCTCCCCAGTTAAAGGATGTAATTGATAGCTTCTGAAAATCATTAATTCCAAAATGGGCCAGAAGTGGTTTGTCACACTCTTTCCCTCCCACCCTCAGCTAGTTCTGTTTTTCCTCCCAGCATCACCAGCCCTAGGTGCTGAGATCCTTTGCAGCTCACAGAAGGTCCAGAAATGATGAAAAGAGAAGGCTGAGAGGGGATCTTGCTAATGTCTAGAAGTATCTGAAGGATCATAGAATCAACCAGATTGGAAGAGAGCTCCAAGCTCAGCCAGCACAACCTAGCACCCAGCCCTGCCCAACCAACCAGACCATGGCACTCAGTGCCCCAGCCAGGCTTGGCTGCAACACCTCCAGCCACAGCCACTCCACCACCTCCCTGGGCAGCCCATTCCAGTGCCAATCACTCTCTCTGACAACAACTTCCTAACAACATCCAGCCTAGACCTGCCCTGGCACAGCTTCAGGCTGTGTCCCCTTCTTCTGTCCCTGGCTGCCTGGCAGCAGAGCCCAACCCCACCTGGCTACAGCCTCCCTGCAGGCAGCTGCAGACAGCAATGAGCTCTGACCTGAGCCTCCTCTGCTGCAGGCTGCACACCCCCAGCTCCCTCAGCCTCTCCTGATAGGGGTCAGTAAGTCGTGGCCAGACTCCTCAGTGGTGTCCTGTGATAGGACAAGGAGTGACAGGCACAAACTGGAACCCAGGAGGTTTCCTGTGAGCTTAAAGAACAATCTCTTTGTTGTGAGGGTGCTGGAGGCCTGCAGCTGGCTGTCCAGAGAGGTTGTGGAGCCTCCTTCTCTGCAGAGATCCCAACCCCCACTGGCCATTGTGATCCTGGGCAAGCTGCTGTGGGTGTCTCTGCTTTAGTATGGGGGTTGGACTGGATGATCTCCAGAGGTCCCTTCCAAACCCCACCATGCTGAGATACTGCAGTGATCACA
Source organism: Pogoniulus pusillus (assembly GCF_015220805.1). NCBI lineage: Eukaryota > Metazoa > Chordata > Aves > Piciformes > Lybiidae > Pogoniulus > Pogoniulus pusillus. The sequence continues at coordinate 5,710,376 of NC_087302.1, forward strand.
TACTGTGCACTCTCCAATACCTGCAGCCACCTAAACTCATACCCCACTGGGGGCTCATTTCAACCCTCATCATTCTATGATTCTATCTTATAATAAGAGAGAGGAAAATCTATTAAATTGAACCCCAACTCTCCTCCATTAGTGCCAGAAAACCATCACTAAAGGACACACATTTGGACAAGATGAGTGTCACAGGGAACCAGCCCAAGGTGCCGCAGGGCAGCTCTCTACTTCCCCTTTTAGCCTCACCACAAGTTCTGTGAGATGACTTCCTGCCAGGGTGAAAGATTAGTGCAGGATGACAACAGAGGTTAGTGGGGAAAGGAAGAGGCAGAAACCTCCCTTCATTTAAAATTCAGCTGCTGCAGCATATGGTCCTCTCGAGCTGGAAAGTGTCTTTGCAAGCCGCTCTGCTTTGCCGGTGTGCGACACGAGGGCTGGGTGATTTAGGGGCAGTGGGGTGCAGCCTTGAATAAATAAAGCAGACATTTATTGCAGGGGAAAGGAGGGAGAGAGACAACAAAGGTAAATAAGGAAGCCTGAAGTAGTCAGGGCTTTCAATCCTGCTAAGCAATCTGGAGCTAGCCCGTCTGGAGTGTGGAGAGTGAGGAGAGACACCCACCTGCATCTGCATCCCCAGCCCAGCTCTGACCTGCACGGTCCTGCTGCCACATCTGTGGTGCTCAAGTTGCTCTGCTGCTTCCAAACCCTACCTTCTTATTCCTTATCTCCCTTGGGCTGCTACCAAACCCCATCTTGTCATTCCCTTGCTCCCTTTTCGTGCTACTACACTGCTTTAGCACAAAGCTATCAAAGGCCAGGACAAGGGAGGACAGCTTGAGGTGATGTATAGTGATGATGAGCAGATTCTCCTCCTGCTGAGCCCACCGAGTTTTACTTTCTTCCCATGGTGAAGTTTCACTGTAAACCTTGAGCCTGCTGTCAGCAGCACTGTGGGATTCACATTCATGCCTACCAGAGTGACTTCCTAACAGTCTGCTTAATAAAAGCCATCAAACCAACGCTGCCCACCAGCAACGGTGCAAAAGGATGGTCCAAATGCTTCCACCCACCAGACAGAGCTTCACCAGCCCTCCCACACGAGGAGGCTCATAAGCTGTGCTCACCCTGATGCCCAGCAAGGCTGCTCCACAGTTTCTTGGGCAGTGCCATGTGTAGAACCAGCCTGTAGCTCATCTTGCAGCTCGAGGCTGGCGAGCAGCTCTGGCCCATCACCTGCTGCCAGCAAACTGCTGCATCTGCAGAGCTTCAGGGAATTCAGGAGAGGGAATGTAGTCTTCTGAAACACTCTGCTCCTGTTGGTGGCTGCAGAGGCAACATTTGCCAGAGCACCACAATCATTCTGAGAGCCCAGTTCCTCAAAAGAAGCCAATCAATCACCTCAGGCACTTGGAACATTTTCTTTCACAGCCACTTAAAAATGCCAGGTGATAGAGAACAAGGCTATTTCCTTCCCTGCTTAGGTTTTACTCCTCTGCCATTCAATGCTGACAATTCAACCAAGGTCTTGTGGCCATCAGAACCTCCTGCCCAAGTCACCTTTCCATTTTGCTGCTCAAAAACCTTGTGGGCTTTGGCACATGTGCCAATAAAAGCTTGGGAGTTAATATTTCTTCATGGGAGTATCACAAGGTTCAGTGCTTCCAGAATCAATCCAGGAGGACTAAAGGAAAAACAGCACTTTAGATACAGCTCAAAGGGCCTCCAAACCTCCAGGAGGCTGCACTTGGCCCATAAATCAAACATAGAATCATGGAGTTGCTTGGGTTGGAAAAGCCTTCCAAGATCCTCCAGCTGTTGGCCTAAGACCACTGTTGGTTGGAAGGGACCTCAAGGATCATCCAGTTCCAACCCCCTGCCATAGGCAGGGACACATCTCACTAGAGCAGGTCACTTGAGGACTCATCCAACCTGGCCTTGAACACCTCCAGGGAGGTTGTGGAGCACAGAAGCACCCAATGTGAGCTTCGATCTTTGATCACATTGGGTGCTTCTGTGCTCCACAACCTTCCTGGGCAACCTGTGCCAGGGTCTCACCACCCTCACTGCAAACAACTTCTTCCTAACATCCACTTTCAAGCTCCCCTCTGCCATTTCAAACCCATTCCTCCTCATTCTCTCATTACCAGACCTTGTCAATAGTCCCTCCCCAGCCTTCCTGTAGCCCACTTCAGATCCTGCAAGGCCACTCCAAGCTCTCCTCCAAGCCTTCTCTTCTCCAGGTTGCAGAGCCCCAACTCTCTCAGCCTGTGCTCATAGCAGATCTGCTGCACCTCTCAGCATCTTGGTGGACTCCTCTGGACTTGCTCTAACAGTTCCATGTCCTCCAATGCTCTTTTGGAAGTCAGTGCTGCTGTGACTCCAGATTGAGTCCAGCCCATGGAAACCACCAAGGTGCCCCCATCTAGGGGTCACCCCAGAGAAGCAGATCCCCCTGCTCCATGCTCACAGCAGGAGGTTGCCAGCTCTCTGCTTGCCTCCCAAGATCACTTCCACCCACCAGCCCTGGCCCTGCATCTGTTTTGCTTACTGCAAAGCTTTCAAAGAACCCCACATCCTCGACAACCATTTCCAGCATCTCATTTGACACAAAACAAGCAGGAAAAATATGGCCCAGTAGACTAAATATCAGTATAATGTTCCAATTTTCCACCATTTGACAGCAATCAAGTGGAGACTAATGGCTGTGCTCTATGCCTAAATCATTTAGCGACCGAGGTGTCCTGTCTCATTCTCATTAGAGATGGGGAAAAAAAAAGAGGAAGAAATATTCCATCAATCTCATTATCCCAACGTGAAGAAGAGTGAAAATACACCAGGACTAGTGGCTGCTTCAGCACCCTGATGGCTCAAGCAGGGGCTGATGGCTGCTGCTGCAGTGCCAGCTATGCGGTGGTGGCACAGCGCGGCCAGCTCAGCCCCCTCCAAGCACGGCCCTTGCTGCTGGGGCTCTGTTTCAACTGAGACTTAGGCTCCCTCCCCACAATGAGGACTTTTATGTACTATTTTTAACTAACTTCAACAGCAAAAAAGAATGTGTCATGGGGTGTTAAGCTTTATGGAAATCCTCCTGGAGAATAACATCATTTCACGGTGCATTACTCCACAATGACCTGGTACTTGAACAATTAATTTTTAAGGTACAGCCTTTTTCTTCCTCTGCTGTATTTAGCTTTCTCCTAAACCATCAACAAGACCAAGGAATCATTTTCTTCCTCTTTAGGATCCGAGGAATGAGGCAAAACCTCACACACCATGTGCTGCGTTTTCCCCACTTCAGCATGCAGAAGATTCTGGTCGAAAACCAGAGTGAGGAAGAGGAACCCAAAGGCTCCAGGATTTACCTTGATTACTTCTAGCTCATGACTCCATTGCTGTTCCTCAGCCTACCTTATTTTCTGGGCAGGGGAGGAAGGGATTTGGAGTGCTCTAGAACATAGGGAAGAGGCCACTAAGATCATAGAGTCCAACCATCGACCTAACACCACCATGGCCACTAAACCAGGTCCCCATGTTCAGGTCTGGAGCCTCTAATGCAAGAAGGACAGGGAAGTGTTTGAGCCAGTCCAGAGGAGGCCACTGAGATGCTCAGAGGGCTGCAGCAGCTCTGCTCTGAGGACAGGCTGAGTTGGGGCTCTGCAGCCTGGAGAAGAGAAGGCTTGGAGTGGCCTTGCAGGATCTGAAGGGGGCCTAGAGGAGGGCTGGGGAGGGACTATTGTCAAGGTCTTGTAAGGACAGGATGAGGAGGAATGGGTTTGAAGTGGCAAAGGGGAGACTGAAAGTGGATGTTAGGAAGAAGTTGTTTGCAGTGAGGGTGGTGAGACACTGGCACAGGTTGCCCAGGGAGGCTGTGGAGCACAGAATCTGAGCAAGCAGATGGGGTTGGGCTCTTCTCAGGGGTGCCCAGTGACAGGACAAGGGGCAATGGGCATAAACTGGAACCCAGGAGGTTTCACTTGAACTCAAGGAGAAACCTCTTTGCTTTGAGGGTGCTGGAGCCCTGTAGCAGGCTGCCCAGAGAGGTTGTGGAGTCTCCTCCTGTGCAGAGATTCCAAACCCACCTGAATATTGTGATCCTGGGCAAGCTGCTGTTGGTGCCCCTGCTTTAGGTCCCTTCCAACCCTTACCATTCTCTGCATGAGAGTTGACAATCATCACGTTAAGGACTGAGAGAGACAAGAGTGAGGAGGGAAAGTTCTCTTCGAGCAAGTTTGCCTGCAGAATGAAGATGTTGCCTGTCACCACCCTGCTCGTCTGTGTAATTATTCTCGGGCTCTCTCTAGCTCTAGCGGCCAAAACATTCATGTCAAGCTGGAGCACAAAGCCTGTCAGTCAGCAGTGATTTTTCAGACTCAGTGAGTTTTGATGGAAAATGCAATTTACAAAAAAGAAATCAACATTTTCCTTGCAAGACATCAACAAATGACACTTCCCTGAGATGCTCTGATACCTCCTGAGAGCCGTAGATCAGGTCCCTAAACCTTAACCATTTTATTCACCTGGGATTTTGGGCAGAACATCCTTTTCTGACTATCTTCTGCTCTCCCAGGAGCAGTCACAGGACTGAGGTCATGCTCAAGGGAATTGTTCCCACCCAGGAGTCCTCCTGGCAGGGGGAGTTTTAACTTAAATTGGAGAGCTGCTGAACTTTTCTTCCCCTCTGCATTGGCTGCTTGGAGGGACTGGATGCTTGTACCTGAGAGACAGCAAAACAAGTCGCAGCCGATCGATGGCCTGGACAGATTGGCATGATTTGTTTGGTTTAATTGGAAGTTGTTTGGAATCAATACAGCCCTTCCAAAGCAATCTCCACTGTCCCCATAGAGCCCTTAGGATCTCCATGGAAATAAAGGTGACAGAGCAGCATTATTCAGAGAGCATGGACACAACAGACCTAACTGCCTCTGACTGAGACCTTCGGCTTGACTGTGTCAATAGACCATTAGGGACCCAGATCTGCTCTTGATTGCCACTTCACTTTTCTTCTAAGCCATTATAGGCTTCAGTGGCAATTAGCTCCTGGCTGGGGACTGCTGGACTGCAGAGGCAGCACTTGAGCAAAGTCGGTACTGGGAGCACTGCTGGGATAAGCCCTGTCCTCAGACTCGCAGCAGCAAGTCCCATTTCCATTGCAGTGGAGTCTGTGTGCTTGTGTCCTGGCTCAATTCCAGCATGGGCAATCACATCACATCTCCCCAGACATCCTCTGTACTTTTAAATGAACACCTATCCCACAGCCTTCTCTTGCCCAAAGCTGCTTAGCAGTGCTGTTAAGTCCTGCAGGGATGGTATGTGCTGCTTCGTAGGTGCCTGGCTTATTTTTTCATAGACAGTGAGGAGGTTGCAAAATGCTTTAGGATCTATTGGGCTGAAAGTGATTATATTTCAATCAATGGTTTCAAGAAAGTAATTTACTGTTTGTCATGGTTTGACATGGTGCCTTTAAAAGAGGAAGCTTAAATGTAGCATTCCAAAGCCTTTGCAGTCCTATGTGTGAGCAAAGTGATGCAGGACGTGCAGCTCATCTGCAGCTATCCTGCATGGACACGGAACCAAAGCATCTGAGCAGTCATTCTCCCCTAACAGAGCTGATCCTGGACCAGTTGGACCTGATTCCACGTGCTCCTCCAGGGGAAATTACCTTCTTAACACAAGCAAAACAATGACAGTGGTGAGGTTTACATCCACAGACACTCTGCACTGTCCTCCCCGCTGCCACCGAGACAGACCAATCTCTACCTGCCCTAGATGGGGCCAATCTCCTTCACAAGAGGGCATCATAAAGGTTGGAAAAGATCTCTAAGACATCAAGTCCAACATTCTACCCAATGCCTCCATGTCCCAGAGTGCCACACAGAATCATACAATCATAGAATCAAGCAGGTTGGAAGAGAGCTCCAAGCTCAGCCAGCACAACCTAGCACCCAGCCCTGCCCAACCAACCACACCATGGCACTAAGTGTCTCATTCAGTCTCTTCCTGAACACCTCCAGGGACAGCCACTCCACCACCTCCCTGGGCAGCCCACTCCAATGCCAATCACTCTCTCTGACAACAACTTCCTCCTAACATCCAGCCTAGACCTGCCCTGGCACAGCTTGAGGCTGTGTCCCCTTCTTCTGTTGTGGCTTGCCTGGGAAAGAGCCCAACCCCACCTGGCTACAGCCTCCCTGCAGGTAGTTGTAGACAGCAATGAGCTCTGCCCTGAGCCTCCTCTTCTGCAGGCTGCACACCCCCAGCTCCCTCAGCCTCCTCTCACAGGGCTCTGCTCCAGGCCCCTCCGCAGCTTTGTCACCCTTCTCTGGACATGTACTCATTGTCTGAACACCTCCATGGATGGTGACTCTACTTCCACCTCTTTAAAGAAGAATTTGCAGGTATCCTGCTACTCTGTGAAGCTGCAGGCTAAGGAAGCAGGCCAACAGCCTGGAAAACATGAAGTACTAATTTCCAAGTCACAAGTAGAAGCAGCAGCTGCCCTAGGAAAGGATAAACCCCATTTGTCCTCTTCAAGCCATCTCAGCCACCGAATCCCATCAGCAGTTGTGTCATTTTTCACTCTCTGCTGCCTTATGTTTGCTCTACACAGAAATCCCATCCTGGGCTACCTTGACTTGGTGTGATGCATAACAACGAGGTGGCAGCCAGGCTGGTTTTGAAGTGTTGGGTCAAACCATTCCTTTCTGCCTGAGATGAGGTTTTTTTTCCTCTGCCTTTGACAAAGAGATGAGAATTAAAGTGCAGTTTAGCACCTCGTAAAGAAGCAGTGGACAAATCACCCAGCCACAGTCGTGTGGGCTGGGATTGTTAGTTAAAAGTGACAAGCAGGATTGTAATTTTCATGCAGGCTCTGGATTTAAACAAGGTTCCCAGCACTAAATCTTACACTGTAAGCTTTCTTTTGTATTTCTGACTCATTTTGTGCCCGAATCATTTAACCATAGACTTTAACTGCTAATACAGCCCCATGAAATGCAAAGTATAAATCAAAATTACTGGGTCGTTCAGGCTCTGGCTGAGGAGTTGTTTAGGTGGCATTTTTCTTCTCCTGTTTTCTATGGCTACAGAGACACCATCAAATGATGATGTACTGTACCCATCTCCCTACCATCTTGGCAAACTGTTGCACATAAAACCCCAGCTCACTTAATTATTTCCTTAGTTATAGAAAGCATAAAGACTAATGATAATAAAAGACACTAAGGCAGGGCAGGTGCAGCTACTCAGCGGATCATGGGCAATGATAAATAGATGAAATAAGTTATCATTAACAGAAGACAAATTGCCTGTCTGCATCTGAGATGATAAGATTCCCCTCAAACAACTGCAGGCTGAGGACACATCCTCCATAATGCCTCTCAGAGCTCAGAGGAGGCTCCTTCAGGATGTCCTGTTGATAGGATAAAGTGGTTGGGTCATAGTCCCTACAACAGAAAAGACAGGGATGAGACCCCTTGTAACCACAGCTCTCTTTGTGCCTTGACAGAGAAGTTCAGGGTCAGGTTGGATGAGGCCCTGAGCAACCTGATCTAGTTGAAGATGTCCCTGTTCACTGCAAGGGGATGTTGGGCTCAATCACCTTTAAAGGTCCTTCCAGCAAAAGCCATTCTAGGAGCCTATAGAGAGATGAACAAAAGCAACATGGAGGTTTCTAGAGAAGTCATAGAAGAGTTTGGATTGGAAGGGAGCCTCAGAAGCCATCTAGTCCAACCCCCTGAAGTCAGCAGGGACATCCTCCATCACATCAGGTTGCTCAGACCCTTGAATATCTCCAGGCATGGGGCCTCAACTACCTTCCCTGTCCAACCTCTTCCAGTGTTCCACCACCCTCATGGTGCAGAACTTGTTCCTAACATCCAATCTAAATCTGCTCTTCTCTGATTTCAAACCATGCTCATCAGTAACTACTACCACTCAGTATGGAGCTGCAATCTGGCTGAAGTTCTGTGGCATGAGAAAATGGAAGGTTCACTGGAAGCCACAAATCAAAGAGCTCCCTGTAAATCAAGCCTTTATCTTCATTAATCCCAAATTAGCACATTAAAATAAAGCAGCAGTCAATTAATATCCCTAAGTAACACTTAGAGTTGAGTGAGAACTTGATGCTAATATACTTGATATCACAGTGCATTAATAGACAGGCTGCCTGGCCCAGAGATGCTGCTGGAAGCCAGCTCCCAAAGCCAACAGCATCCAGCAGGCACACGTGGCAGAGAAGAGCAAAGCTGTGCCCTCTGTGTCCTGATGACAGCAAGGACAGCACAAAGGAATGGCTCTTAGGGAGGCGAGGGATGGGGGTCAGGATGGAGGGGGCAGGCTCTGCTCACTTGCAGAGTGAGCCAATGGCATCCTGGGCTGGCTCAGGAGCAGTGTGGGCAGCAGGACAAGGGAGGTTCTTCTGCCCCTGTGCTCAGCACTGCTCAGGTCGCACCTGGAGTGCTGTGTCCAGTTCTGGGCTCCTGAATTCAAGAAAGATGTTGAGGTGCTGGAAGGTGTTTGGAGAAGGGCAGCAAGGCTGGGGAGGAGCCTGGAGCACAGCCCTGTGAGGAGAGGCTGAGGGAGCTGGGGGGGTGCAGCCTGAAGAAGAGGAGGCTCAGGGCAGAGCCGATTGCTGTCTGCAGCTCCCTGCAGGGAGGCTGTAGCCAGGTGGGGTTGGGCTCTTTCCCAGGCAAGCAGCAACAGAAGAAGGGGACACAGCCTCAAGCTGTGCCAGGGCAGGTCTCAGCTGGATGTTAGGAGGAAGTTGTTGGCAGAGAGAGTGATTGGCACTGAAATGGGCTGCCCAGGGAGGTGGTGGAGTGGCTGTGGCTGGAGGTGTTGAAGCCAAGCCTGGCTGGGGCACTTAGTGCCATGGTGTGGTTGGTTGGGCAGGGCTGGGTGCTAGGTTGGCCTGGCTGAGCTTGGAGCTCTCTTCCAACCTGCCTGACTCTATGATTCTGTGAATTTCTGCCTTTTCTTTCTGCTATAGATTTCCCAGTGCCAATACCCTTCCTGCTGGTGTGTTAAACAAATTAAAGTGACAAAACTCAATATGGAAATTAAGATCATTAACATATTAATCAAACTGTCGATACTACACAAGCCAGTGTGAGCCTGCCAAATAATCATCTTCCTAATGACTGCAGGCCATGGCTTTTGGCAATTAGCACTGCCCCTGCTCCACCACCCCTCGCCCACTTCCAGCTGTCACCAAGGAGTAACTGGTTTGCTGTGGCTGTCATCTATTGTTGTGTGACAATTACTTTGGTACTTAATTGCTTTGTTTCCTTAGGAAAACTCTGTTCCTTAACTATGCTGAGATGAGAGAACTCCTGAATTTCAGTTTTTCAAGTCTAGATTCTGAACCATGCCAGTGAAGGTTTTCCCATTTCCCAAGTGTTGCATGTTCCATGTATGCATTTCACTGCAATCATCATAGGTATCTCAAACATTAGAGGTTGGAAGGGACCTCCAGAGATCAGGTCCATCCCCTCTGCCAAGGCAGGATCACCCAAGGCAGGCCACACAGGAATGCATCCTTGTGGGTTTTGAAAGTCTCCAGAGTAGGAGACTCCACAGCCTCTCTGGGCAGCCTGCTCCAGGGCTCTGTCACTCTCACTGTAAAGAAGTTTCTCCTAACATTGAGGTGAAACTTTCTATGTTCAGGTTTTTACCTGTTGCTCCTTCTCTTATAACTAAAACATCCACTTGACATCCACCCCTCACATTTCTGGAGGTTGGAAAGGACCTCTGGAGATCATCCAGACCAGCTCCCCTGCTAAAGCAACTTTGGCTAGATCAGGTTGCACAGGAGTGCATCCAGGTAGGTTTGGAATCTCTCCAAAGAAGATGACTCCACAAACTCTCTGGAGATCTCTTCCAACCTGGTTGATTTTATGATCACCCTCAAAGTAAAGAAGTTTCTCCTTAAGTTCAAGTGAAACCTCCTGGATTCCAGTTTGTGCCCATTGCCTCTTGTCCTGTTGCTGGCTATCAGGGAGAAGAACCCAGCCCCATCCTCATGGCCTCCACTCTTTGCATATGCAAATCTCTGTTCTGAAAAAAATAAAGGCTTTTCCACAAATTTCAGAGTGTCAAAGTTCAACACCATCAGCATTTGCAAGTGATTTTTTGCTGCTTCTCTGAGTGCTATAAAACCCCAAACCACCTGCCTGAGCTGGAGGTATCCAAACAAAGCTTCCAGCAAGAAAATGTGAGAAAGCAACCACATGAGAAAGAAATTGTGTAGGAAAACCTGACAGCGACTCTGACCAAAGGTGATCATTAAGCACTCCCAACACAGAGAAAGACCAAACCAACATACTCTTGCATTCCCAACACAGAAAAACACCCAAACCAACCTATCCTTGCAAAATGAATCCTAGCAAATATGAAGCAACTTTTATTCTATGAAGACCACTGTGTGCTTCTCTACCAGCTGATGTTTACTGCTTTAGGAGATGGTTTCGCAGGAGGGGCACGAAGTTACTCCTTGCAACTGCACAAACACTGCTTTAGCATTTCCACACCCAGCTCCTGACCTAGGGCTGTTTGTCTTTACCTTCATGGCTGAGCTCTACAAGCTGTGAAACCAGAGGTTTTGTCTGGAGGCTGACAGACCATGGCAGTGAGGATGGCACAGCACAGAATCATAGATTTCCTCAGGTCACAAAACTTGCTGCACATCTTCAGGGAGAAGGTTCAAGCTCACTTGTCATCTATCTCTAATACTTAAATGGTAACCTAGCTTTACAGGAGGTACCCCCACTCTGAGGATGGGTGGAATCAGAAGGACCAGACTGTCTTGGTAAGCTATCCTAAAGGCTCTTCATGGATAGCTTTACAAAGAAAACACCACAAAAAACACTGGACCTTTCTCACTTGCTCTCTGAGCTCTCTGACATTGAGATGGTTTTGTAATAGGCAAAGACACCTTATGGTAGAGGTGCCACCTTCATGCTCAAATGTCTTACATCAAAGGCCACTGCTAGGGCACAGCTAACAGGATCCCTGGCCAAATTCAGAAGGCATTTTCTATTCTTTGCATGCAGAGATCAAGGGTCTTACACTTTGCAACTCCTTTTGTCCCATGGCCAAAGCTTTGCTGAGGGAACATAATGTCAGCTGTAGATATCGAGAGTAGTATTTGCTTCAAGATAATTCCATTTGGGGGAGTTCTTAATTGCAACTTGTGGAGACCAGCACTGGGGGAAGACAGAATCTCTCTCATTTATTCTGACTTCTGCCCTGATCATCCATAATCAAGAATTGAACTTGATCTGGCAGTCTGGCTGATGACATAGACCTCCAGCCCAAGCACACTGGCTCTCTGCAGGGCTATTAAAAAACCAATCTCATAGAAGCAAAATGTAAGGAAAAAAAAAAAAGCCACCATTGTGTCTAACCAAGAAACACATCAGGCAGGAACTGGGTTTCCTCACCAGTGGACAGAGCCTTTACTCCATCCCTGACTTCTCCTCCAGTGCCGCAAGGTCATGCAATTAATGAACGGCAAAGCAAAGCCATGAAAAATGGATATTAATGAAGTGCAACTGAGTAATAATGCCATAAGCAACCCCTGCTAACAAACACATTCTCCTAATAACATCTTCAATTATCTTCATTAAGGGCTGGCCGTGGCACAATGTGCAGTGCAGCCCTCCAGGACCACAGACCCAGAAGATTGGGAATACACTGAGTGCTTCCCCCAGCTTATTGCTGCCTGATAGATGGCTCAAATGATGGGAATATGCATTTATCACCATTTTTGGGTAGCATATGTCTTCTTCATGTCACCAGCAACTTGGGAAGTTGAAAAAGATTGCTCACATTACTCAAGAGATGTACGAGCTCCAAGGAGCCAGGAAACGCTGCCTGTCAAATACAGAATCACAGCAGGGTAGGGCTTGGAAGGGACATCTGAAAATCACCAAGTCCAACTCCCCTGCCAAGGCAGGGTCATGTAGAAAAGGACACACAGGAAGACATTCAGGCAGGCCTTGAAAGCCTCCAGAGATGGAGACTCCAGCAGCTCTCTGGGCAGTCTGTGCCAGTTCTCTGCTTAAAGAATCTCCTCATGTTTAGATGAAGCTTCCTATGGTCAAGTTTATGCTCATTACCTCTTGTCCTGTCACTGGGGACCACTGAGAAGAGTCTGGCCCCATCTTCCTTACAGCCACCCCTTAGATATTGGAGAAGATTGAGAGGGGATTTAATCAATGTCTATAACTATCTGAGGGCTGGGGGTCAGAAGGGGGGGACAGGCTCTGCTCACTGCTCCCTGGGATAGGACAAGCAGCAGTGGATGGAAGCTGCAGCACAGGAGGTTCCAGCTCAACACAAGGGGGAACTTCCTGCCTGGAAGGGTCCCAGAGCCCTGGCACAGGCTGCCCAGAGAGGTTGTGGAGTCTCCTTGTGTGGAGCCTTTCAAGGCCTGTCTGGATGTGTTCCTGTGTGATCTGTGTTAGATTGTGTGGTCCTGCTCTGGCAAGGAGGTTGGACTCAGTGATCTCTTTAGGTCCCTTCCAACCCCTAACATCCTGTGAGCCTGTGATATTTGTAACCATTATTAAGATCCCACCTCAGCCTCTCTTCCCCGAGCTAAAGACCCCCAGCTCTCAGCCTGTCCTCATTGAGACATGCTCCAGGCCTCTCAGCACCTTAGTGGCTCTGTGCTGGACTCCCTCCAGTAGTTCATCCTCTTCAACTGGGGAGCTCAGAACTGAACACAATACTCCAGCTATGGTCTCACCAGCTCAGAGCTCGCTTGAGCTGCTGGCCACTGAAGCTGCTCTTACTGAAGCCAGGAGAGCATTTGCCCTCTTAGCCATGAGGGCACACTTCTGGTTCGTGGTCATCCTATTGTCTACCAGGACTGCCAGGTCGTTTTCCAGGCTGCAGGTCCTGCCTGTTTCATCACAGACCAGGTTGGTGTTACTAACAGCAGCCTGCATCCATCACAAGTGCTCTGCTCCCTGCCACACACCGGAGTTCACTTCAGGTCCAGTTGTTTCTGGTGAATATGCAGATCACATTCCTGCATTTCCTTGAGAGCCAGCCCTGAGCTTCTGCAAGATGCCAGGCAGCAGTTCTAGGAAATTAAACCCTTTCTTCAGGATTTAGCTCAGCATGGCACTGACATCTTCCTCAAATTGGCTCTCAAGTGTTTTGAGTTGTGTTTGGGAAAGGAAAATTTCCAAGGAGAGGGGAGGTTATCAGTCAGCAAACCCTGGTGAGGCTTCTGACAAAGAAGGAATAATTAGTGCTTGCTGGAAAAGCATCTTTTCAGATGTGGCCATTATCTCTATTCAGAATGAAAGTGAGACTGGAATTTCTGATCACGCTCGGAGCCACTCACTGTGAGTGAGAGATACACAAGCAGCAAGCAGCTCCTCTCTTCTCCAGAACAGCTCTAGGCCCTTTACAGCTTACTCAGGGTGATGCAAAAGACAGAACAAAGCTAATTTCTCTGGGTATTTGCTAACATTTGGTTCAGTTCTGGGGTTTTGTCGACTTAACTTCTGGGTTAAGACATTTGGAGTGCCAGGAGCTAACACCGGTGAAGCTTCCAAGAGAGATGTTGAGGTGCTGGAAGGTGTGAAGCTTCCAAGGAAGCTTCCAAGGAAGTCCTTTCCTGACTCTTTTCTAAGCTGTTTTTTTTTTTTCTCTCTTCCATTGCTGCAAATACAACCCCAAAGAATGTTAATGCTTGCTAATTCAATTAAAAGTGGTGTAAAATGGAGTTCAAGGATGAAGGAAGGGAAACTGCCAGCACTTCCCTCCTCTTGGAGCTTGCTTGAAATCCTGTGTAATGGGAAGGAAAATCCAAGAGAGATTTCTCCTGTCATTGCTGCAGCCTTGCCTGGCTATTTTTGTAGTGATTTCAATTTAATAAAGCCATCATCTGTAAATTTGCTCTCCTCTCCTTTGAATTGGAAAACATTTAGTCTCTACCCCTGCAGCCCTATTGTGATCATACAGAAATGCTAATGAGGTTATGTCTCAATCTGCTCCTCCCTGGTGCAAGCAGAGTAAAGTGAGTCTTTTCAACTCAGGAACCTCATTTGTCTTCTCTGAGTTATTCTGTTGTTATTATTACTACTACTGCTACTTGCCACAGCAGTGACAGCTGAGGGAGAAGGTGGAGAGGAGAAAGGAATTGTGCATTCATGGCAAGGGAGAATCACAGAATACAATCATAGAGTCAAGCAGACTGGAAGAGAGCTCCAAGCTCAGCCAGCACAACCTAGCACCCAGCCCTGCCCAACCAACCACACCATGGCACTAAGTGCCCCAGCCAGGCGTGGCTGCAACACCTCCAGCCACAGCCACTCCACCACCTCCCTGGACAGCCCATTCCAGTGCCAATCACTCTCTCTGACAACAACTTCCTCCTAACATCCAGCCTCAACCTGCCCTGGCACAGCTTGAGCCTCTGTCCCCTTCTTCTGTTGCTGGGTGCCTGGCAGCAGAGCCCAACCCCACCTGGCCACAGCCTCCCTGCAGGCAGCTGCAGGCAGCAATGAGCTCTGCCCTGAGCCTCCTCTGCTGCAGTCTGCACACCCCCAGCTCCCTCAGCCTCTCCTCACAGGGCTCTGCTCCAGGCCCCTCCCCAGCCTTGCTGCCCTTCTCCAAACACCTTCCAGCACCTCAACATCTCTCTGCAATGGAGGAGCCCAGAACTGGACACAGCACTCCAGGGGTGGCCTGAGCAGTGCTGAGCACAGGGGCACAAGAACCTCCCTTGTCCTGCTGCCCACACTGCTCCTGAGCCAGCCCAGGATGCCATTGGCTCTGCTGCCCACCCGAGCACTGCTGCCTCATCTTCAGCTCCTCTCTCCCACCACCCCCAGCTCCCTCTCTGCCTGGCTGCTCTCAGCCACTCTGCCCCTACCCTGCAGTGCTGCTTGGGGTTGTTGTGGCCAAAGTGCAGAACTCTGCACTTGGCCTTGTTCAGTCTCATCCCCTTGGCCTCTGCCCACCCATCCAGCCTGGCCAGGTCCCTCTGCAGGGCTCTCCTACCCTCCAACATCTCCACACCTGCTCCTAGCTAGGAGTTACTGGTAGAGCTTCATTTGAGTTTAGTAACATACCAAGTCTATAGTAGCAGTGATTAAAGACATTTAGTATAGTGAAGGGAGGAAATAACAGCCAGGGCATCAATGATTCAGAGGGCTTTGTCAGTGGAGGGGGTAAATCCAACATTTAGGCCAGATCAGAGGAAGAAGTGAAGAATTATCACAAGCAATCACAGATTTAAGGGATCAAGATTTAAGGTCCTGGCTGCAGTAGGTGAGATAGAAGGGAAACTAAGCTCTTTTTAACAGCAGAACATCACACAGAGGGACAGATGCTTGACCATTTGTTACAGTCCCTTCCTCTGAACCACATTTATGTGCATGGCAATAATTTACACCTTTCACCTTACAACTCAGAGCATCACCTGAGCTAAATTACACAGCTGAAGGGTGGCTGCCTGCACCTACAGGGTTTTGGGGAGTGGGTTTTTTTTTGGGGGGGGGAGTGGATCAGCAATAAACCAAGATCACCATTCTCTACCCAGTGTGGTTAGCCACTGCCTTTTCATTAGCTGTCTCACATCAATTCTGGATGCACAGCACCATTTGTCTTCCCAAACTTTGCTTCTGCAGACAGTGATGAACACACCAAGCACAGTTACAAGGTGCAGCAGTCCAGCTCGCTGCTGAAATGACAGCCTTGAAGTGGAAACCTTGTTAGCACAACCACGCTACAAATCTGCCCAGAGAAAGGCTCTGGAATAAGCTCCCATCCTTGCCAAAGATGGAAGAGAAAAGCCGGCAGAAGAGTAAAGTGGCACTTTAGTGGGTAGGGAAAGGAAGGACAAAAGAAGTCGTTCCACAGGGCTGCTGAAGTGCATTATCCACCAGCCTCTATTGTTCGCCAAGAGGCAGCTTTTAAACTTGACCAGGTTCAACCTCTGCTGAAGCACTTCTTAATGAGGGAAAGAAACGGTGGAAGCATTTGACACGGTGTGAGCACTCCAGCCCGGCAGAGCCCAGCTCCCCAGCAGTGCCCACCCTGGTGCGTGGCCACCACGGTGCACACAGGTACTGCCATGCTGCCAGGGCACCCTCGCTGCACAAGGAGCAGGAACATCAGGAGCACACAGGTTTGCCCACAAGGTTCCTCAGCAGCAGCAGGATTTAGCTCCCCTGGCTGCCTTCAGCCCATTCACACTGGTCCAGAGAGATGGCAGCGAGCAGCAGGGGCAGGTGGCACAGTTCCTTGGGGCAGCTTTGCTTTGAGGAGTGAGCAAATCTCCAGCTAAACATGAGGAACTTAATCACTTTGAGGGCGGTGCAGCACTAGAGCAGGCTGCCCAGAGAGGTGGTGGAGTCTCCATCTCTGGAGTGATCCAAGACCTGCCTGGATGTCCTCCTGTGCAACCTGCTCTGAATGACTCTGCTCTGGCAGGGGGTGCTGCACTGGATGATCTCCAGAGGTCCCTTCCAACTGCCACCATGCTGGGATCCTGTGCTATGGCTGTGACAAAGCAGGAGCCATCCTGAACCCTGCCACCTCTCCAGCCTGGCCAGCTGTCAGACCCCTGCTGCTATGTCCTCCTGCAGTTCCCTGAAGGGTTTTTTACTGAGACGTGGTATAAAAGAGGAGAGCAGGAGGTGTGAGGGGTTGGATGTCAGCTGCCTAAGCCAGGCTGCTTCCCTGGCTTTGCAAAGGCATTTCCACGGAATAAGGAACAAAAGGATTAGCAAAAGGTGTGAATAATGCACTTCTACCCCTGTCTATCCCCGCTTGCTGTAACAGATTGGTGAAATAACTTCATCCACCAGTTTATTAACAGCTTGCCCTCTCTTGTATCTCACCTCCATAATGAGATAGAGCAGATATGATGGATTACATTCTGCCTCCTGCTTCCATCCCGAATGAATTATCATCTCCTCTCCTCACAGCCTCCTGCTTTGGCTGCCTACAGCCCATTAAGCGTTGGCAAGTGGGAGGGGGAGGATGAAGCTCTGCCATGTAAAAGGTAAAGGTCCCACTGTGAAAGCAGTTTTAATTTTCAGACTGGGAGACACGAAATTAAAGGAGAATGAGGAGATTCTCTCCCTTCTATTTCTTCTGGCAGTACTAAGCAAACAAACAAGGGAAAAAACCCATCACAACATGGCAGGGAGGACCTGAGCGTGCAGCTCTCACTAGCAAAACGCTCTCAGTCATTGAGGGCTCAGAGCCCAGACACAGTCAATCACCACCAGCCAGGGCTGAGAGGTTTTTTTTTCCCCCTGACCAAAACACCTTATTCTGCAGCTCTGTCCTAGCAAAAGCCCTGGGAGAGGCAAGTATTCACAGAGCCATAACTCTTAGCCTGCTCTGACAAGAAGTACTTTATCTCTCTCTTCAGAAGAGCTCAGGGCTTTTACTCACGCATCAGCACAGATCATCTACAAACCTAACATGCACTTCTCTGCACCTTTCTTTAGCAAAACCCTGAGTAAGAGAAATCAGAGGCTTGATGTTGCTTGGGTTGTTTTTTTTTTTTTCAATCATATCAAAGTCTTCAACTCTTTTAGCTGCACAAGGAAGAAAAGAAGTCAAGATGCTCCAAGATCCCTGATGTATCACAGTGTTGCTGAACACCTGGTTTGGCCTCCACACAACTTAGCTGCTGCCTGACTCCAATCATTATTTCATCACTCATTCAAGGAAATAACATTCAGAGTTCTTGCCCCTCCTTGAAAGAAAATAACTAAAAGCTTGCTAAAGACAATAACACAGAGCCCAGGTGGGTTTGGGCATCCCATTTCCCACAGCAAGTGTTGGTCTGGAACAGGAGCACAACCAAGCAGCTACCAACAGAAGTAAGAGCTGCAGCATCCAGCTCTGAGCATTCTGTCTTTGCTGCATCTTTCAGCACTAGGTTTGTGTAATTATACACTGGGTAAAGAGATGACAACTGCCTTTTCACTTCCAACTCAGTCGAGCACTATGAAAATTCATGAAGCAGAAATTAATAAGCTTCACACAGCTTCAGCCCTGACCTCTGCTTTTTCTTTCTCTTTGCCAAGAATTTGTTACAAATCCGACTACCAAGAGCCTGCTTCTTCCCTACAGCCAGGGAAAAGCATCAGGGATCACAGAATCAGAGAATGGCTTAGGTTGGAAGGGACCTCAGAGGTCATCTACCTCCAACTTTCTTGCCATGGGCAGGGACACCTCTCAACTCAGCTGCTCAAGGCCTCATCCAACCTGGCCTTGAACAGCTCCAGGGAGGAAGCATCCACAGCCTCCCTGAGCAGCCTGTTCCAGAGTCTGACCACCCTTACAATGAAGAATTTCTTCCTAAGACTCAATCTAATCCTATGCTCCCACAGCTTCAAACCACTGCCCCTTGCCCTCTCTCTAGACACCCTTGGGAAAAGTCCCTCTGCAGCTTTCCTGTAATAGCCCTTCAGGTACTGGAAATCAGCTCTAAGGTCCCCCTGGAGCCTCCTCTTCTCCAGGCTGAATATTCCCAGTTCCCCCAGCCTGTCCTCACAGCAGAGCTGCTCCAGCCCTTGGATCATCTTTATGACCCTTCTCTGGACTCACAGAACCTAGCAGCATCAAAGAAAATAACCTTTCCCCACTCAGTGCTGCAATCCTGCAGCTCACCAAGGACTCCTCCTCACACCACCCTGCCCTGCAATCCTGCAGCTCACCAAGGACTCCTCCTCACACCACCCTGCCCTGCAATCCTGCAGCTCACCATGGGCTCCTGCTCACACCACCCTGACCTGCAATCCTGCAGCTCACCAAGGACTCCTCCTCACACCACCCTGCCCTGCAATCCTGCAGCTCACCAAGGACTCCTCCTCATACCACCCTGCCCTGCAATCCTGCAGCTCACCAAGGGCTCCTGCTCACACCACCCTGCCCTGCAATCCTGCAGCTCACCAAGGACTCCTCCTCACACCACCCTGCCCTGCAACCCTGCAGCTCACCAAGGGCTCCTGCTCACACCACCCTGCCCTGCAATCCTGCAGCTCACCAAGGGCTCCTGCTCACACCACCCTGCCCTGCAATCTTGCAGCTCACCAAGGACTCCTCCTCAACCCTTCCACACAGGCTCTGCTTTAAGGCACATTTTAGTGCAATGTAAGCAATGGCTCCAGCCACCATTAGCAAAATACTTTGAGTGTCTGAAGGGTGATGGATTCTTGATGGCAACTGTGTCTAAATGGGCAAATGAAGTGATTGAACAGGTTTAGCTTTTGATAAACCTGACAAGCTGCTCACTACAGACTAAGTTAAAAGATGGGAGAGGCTTGGCTGACTTAGCAGCTTATCAGACACCTTTAATTCCCATCTCCAGAATTCCCTGCTGTGGTGAGAAGATGAAGGATATTGATTCTGCTCGTACCTACAAGGTGGGACAAGATCTAAATTTGATTTCAGTGGCCCTCTGTTGAATGAAGAAAGACAAATGAAAGGTAACAGCCAAGCCTGCCCCTGTGGAAGACAACTTCTGCTCCAAGCACAGCAGGAACACCCAAGGCAGCTGCTGACCCAGTGTTGTCCAGGTCCAGTACCTGCTAAGCACAGATGGATGCATGCAGTGCCTACAGTATAAGCTTGGTGCTTGCTCCTAAGTCCCCCCACACTGCAGAAGTGAGTTGGTATATTTTGGGGGCTATGGGGTCTTTTTTCCACTCTGCCCTTCTGCTGTTTAGGTCACTTATAGAGGACTCTGCTGCTGGCACAATGTCACTTTCTGCAGAACTGGATAAAAGGAAAGTGTCTTTACTGCAAGAGTGGTTAGGCATTGGAAGATGCTGCCCAGGGAGGTGGTGGAGTCACCATCATATGACCACAGAATGTTTTGGGTGGGAAGGGACCTTTAAAGACCTTGTGGTCCACCCACCCCTGCAGACAGCAGGGACATCTTCACCTAGATCACGTTGCTCAGAGCCCTGTCCTACCTCACCTGGAATGATCCCAGGGATAAGGCTACCTCTTACGTTCCCAAAGAGGTTAGTTTGGATGCTTATGGCCACCTTGTCCTCTGCTGAACATTATTGATCAAAGTCTTCCCCAGCCAACCTATTTTCAGCCCAACCCACTCAATATCTTGATTGGCACCAAAATGTGTGGCCATGGCACTTGGAGACATGGTTCAGCGGCCATGGTGCTGTTGGGTTGATGGTTGGACTGGATGATCTCAGAGGTCTTTTCCAACCTTTATGATTCTATGGTCATCGGTCACATCATCCTTACCCAAAGAGGATGCAGGTTCCACAGTCACCCCTCAAACACTGTCCCAGCTGTCCCCAGCACCTTCAGCACCTGCATCCTGGCCCCCTCAGCTGCTGAATCCCCACTGTTCAGTACCAACTGGGTTGGAATGTCATGAACCCAGCTTTGTAGCTGGGGCTTTGGCTTATGAGATTAAAGCTTAAACATTCAGATCCCATGTTCTGTGCCTAATAATCCTGTAGTAATACCTCCCTAAGACTCAGAAAAAGCAAGAAAACAAAAGGGTGAAAACAAGAAAGACAAAACAAAGCCATTTCTGTTGTTGTTTGAAGTTCCTGACAAACATGGGTGGGCTGGAGAGAGTCTGCTCCAAACTCGCCCCCACGAGCAGAGCCTGGGATGAAACAAGAGCAGAGGAACTCTGAAAAGAGAAGGAACTGACTTTGACAGATGGATGTAAATGTGCCTCTGAGTGCAGGAGAACAGTTGATTCTAAGGCATGAAATCAAATTAGTGCATCTGCAGCTGCCTATGTGTCATCCAGCTTCATATTTTACACACTAAAGACATTTTTTAACCTCATGTTAGCTACACTTTTTTTTTTCTCCTTCCTTTTTTTTTTAAATATTACACTCCAGGATTTGCAAAATGCTATTGGCAGGTATCAAAATGAAAGCTGAAGTGCCTGGGCAATCTGTCTCAGTTTCCATTGTAACATGACAGCAAGCTTTTTTGGATTCATTTACTATCAGGTAGGAAAAGACTTGGGAGAAAAAGAGAAGGGAAAAAAAATAAATCCCAGCCTCAACTTCATCAAGAAATGCAAAACTCTTTGAGCACTGTAAACAACTCGGGCTGCACTTCTTACCTCCCACCCCCAGCTTCTCAGCTCCCTGCCACACAGTCCCAAAAAGCCTCAACAAAGCTGGCACTTGGACCTGTTCCCTGAGGACGTGGAAGTGCTTAGTGACAGGCCTGGGTGGAAGGAGACAATTTCAGCAGAGGTGTTGGGAGGGCTCAGGGCACATTTCACAGGAAAAGGGCTCGGCAGTGGCCTGAAAGCTGCACAGACATGGGAAAGGGAGAGGTACAGACCCAGCCTGCTCCTCAGACTCACTGCATCATAGTCATCAAGGCTGATAAAGACCTCCAAGATCATCAAATCCAACCACCAACCCAACACCACCACAGCCACTAAGTCATGTCCCCAACTGCCATGTCCACAGGTTTCTTGAGCACCTCCAGGGATGGGGACTCCACCACCTCCCTGGGCAGCCTGTGCCACCCCCTGGCCACTCTGGCAGCAAAGAGATTCTTCCTAACACCCAAGCTGAATCAGCCCTGTCATAACCTGAAGAAAGATCCTCTGGGGAGGGACGTTTTAGGCTATCAGGCAGTGATAGGACTAGAGGGAAGAGAGCAAAGCTGGAGGTGGAGAGATTCAGCCTGGAGGTGAGGAGGAAGTTGTTGAGCAGGAGAGTGGTGAGAGGCTGGAATGGGTTGCTCAGGGAGGTGGTTGAGGACCCATCCCTGGAGGTGTTTAAGACCAGGCTGGCTGAGGCTGTGGGCAGCTTGCTCTAGGGTAGGGTGTCCCTAGGCATGGCAGGGGGGTTGGATCTGGCTGCTCCTTGTGGTCCCTTCCAACCCTGACTGATTCTATTCTAGGATCTCACACAACTTTTGGGTGCTTGTTCAAAGCCAGGCTGGATGAAGCCTTGAGCAATGTGTTCTAGTGGGAGGTGTCCCTGCCAAAGATCACACTGGGTGCTCCTGTGCTCCACAGCCTCCCTGGAGATGTTCAAGGCCAGGCTGGATGAGTCCTTGAGCAACCTGTTCTAGCGGGAGCTGTCCCTGCCTATGGCAGGAGGTTGGAAGTGGCTTAGCTTTGAGCTCCCTTCCAACCTAAACCATTCTAGGATTCTACAAGTTCTGAAATCTCTCTGGTGCTTTTCTCCAAGCTGGTTGGAGTTGCTGAACTCTCTCATTTTCACTCTTAACGTGGCTGGAGGCCCAGAGCAGGATCATATGTTGTAGTTAAAGCCCAATTAAAGTTGCTATTAGATGTCCATGTATAATGCAGCCATATGGAAGTTAGATGATAAATCATTTAAAAATTAATATTTTAAGAAGCTTGTTTGAAGTCTTGGAAACTTCCAGACTTGGTGCTTTCAACTTACAAGTTCCCTGGCATTTTCAAAGCTTGGGAACAGCACAGATGACTACAAATTTGTTGTCATAAACATTATTGTGCTCCGCTCCAGCTTTCCGTGAGCAATGATTACACTTCAGCCTATCTGCCTACAGCCCTCAGAATTGATCAAAATAAAAAGCCTGAACTTGTGCAGTTTTTTTTTTTTTTATAACCAATTCCTGAGGGTTTGGTCAAATTCAGCCCAGGATAAAATTAAACAGAGATTGATTTATGTAGAAGGAAGTGTAGCTGCAAGGTTGGTGAGTTGTATGCGCTGCAAGTGGGAGCAGCTATTGCCTGAGCACAAATCAGATTAATTGTAACACAAAGAGGCAGACACAAGGTACAACTTTGGGTTGGTTTTTTTTCTCCTGTTCTCTTTTCTGTGTTTTTAGGATGGGTTTTTTGTTGGACTTTTTTTTTTTAACCTGTTTTCTTTGGGGAGGTTACATGGAACAGCTTCTGAGCAGACAAAAACCCAAGAAGAAAGTGACTAAGGATTGTATCAGCTAACACCCCCGAGCCTGCATGCTGCTGGTTCTGCATCTTAAGCCCATCCTCAAAAATCAGGACTCAGATTGTTGGAGTTTTATCTTAGATGAAATCCCAGCTAGGCACCAACAGCCCTCAATGCAAGGCCAGTTAAGGTCTCCAGGGAGACCTTTGAGCAGCCTTGCAGCACCTAGAGAGGGCTACAGGAGAGCTGAGGAGGGACTTTTGACAAGGACTCACAGAATCACAGAATCAACCAGGTTGGAAGAGACCTCCAAGATCATCCAGTCCAACCTATCACACCTCCCTATCCAGTTAAAAATTCCCTTTTTGTTATCCCATAGCCAAATTTTAAACTCTGCACTGACATCTCTGCCAGTAAGTCCAGGGGCAATGGCTTTGAGCTGGAAGAGAGCAAATTTAGACTGGAGATGAGGAAGAAATCCTTTCCAGTGGGGGTGGGGAGACACTGGAACAGGTTGCCCAGGGAGGTTGTGGATGCCTCCTCCCTGTGGGTGTTCCAGGTCAGGTTGGATGAATCCTTGAGCAACCTGGGCTGGTGGGAAGTGTCCCTGCCCATGGCAGGGGAGTTGGAACTGGATGATCTTCAAGGTCCCTTTCAAGCCAAACCATTCTGTGATTCTATGCTAAGTTACTACTGCAAAGCCTTCAGAACTGAAATGCTTTCATCATTCTGTGATTCTGTGATTGTTTCCTGGGTGAGCTGCTGTAGCTTCAGCAGTGATGTTCCTCCAGCATCAGTAAAAAATATCTAGTTGGAAATTTCTGCATTAAGACGTGACCCAAAAGCAGCTCTTTTTATGTAGATCTTTCTTCTCTGCCTCAGCAATTCCACTGATGAATAATACCACTTGCAAAGCACCTCTATAGCCCTACTGCAGTGCTGGATTGTTTTCCCCCACCCCATTTCCTTTCCCTTGAACACCCAAGTGATGTCTCTGTCATGTCACCACTTAAACACCCTGTTCTTACATGCATGTTACATCTGTGACACCTGCTGCAGCTGCACACTGAAAGCAAGGTGCCAAACAATGCAAGGGGAAGGAAGGGGGAATCAAAGCATTCCTGAAGTCTTAAGCTTGGCACAAGCCATCTGTAATTTTGCTTAGGCTGCAGGTTGGCTTGAGAAGGCAGTATCAAAGCTCCAGCTATTCCAATTGCTTCAGCTTTGCCTCTTTAAGTTTATTTTTACTGCTTACTGTACATCCCAGACTGACAGCTCTGAAAACTCTGCACCTTCCAGTTCTGCAGGAGTAAGGAGCAATGAACTCAGCAACAGCACAAGCAGCTGAGAGATCTTTCCTTAATGATGAACCCAAACTGTTGACCCAGGAGCATCGCCCAGGACTGTGAACGCATCGTCCAGCCCAGCCTTTGCTTTCCTTCAAACTCACTGCTTGTTAGAGGTGTTTGTGAATGACACAGCCAGAACTGTAATTGACAGTCCAGTAATGAGCAATTGATGGAAATTTCACAACCAATCTGCTCAAAGTCCACCAGGCTGCATACAAATGAAACCAGAATATAATAAACACTAAAGTCTCTTGGAAGATCAAGTCCTCCCAAAAAGCCATTGCTCCAGCTGTAAAAGCTCCTTTCCTGTCAATCCACAGCCCATGGGAAGCTGCTGCATTCCAGTGCCACCATGAAACTCCCATTTGGGTTGATTTTACAGTGCTCTGACTTCACTCTCAAGTAGCAGAGACCTTTTTTGTCCCCGGTACCTGAAGGTGCTGACAAAGAAGCTGAGGGGGGAACTGTTTCTAAGGGCTCATAGCAAAAGGATGAGGGACAATGGTTTGAAACTAGACCAAGGCAGGTTTAGATTGGACATTAGGAAGAAGCTCTTTACTACGAGGGCAGTGGAGCACTGGCCCATGTTGCCTATGGAGGTGATGAGACCCCATCCCTGGAGACATTCAAGGTCAGGCTTGTCGGGGCCTCAAGCAATCCAATCTAGCTGGAGATGTCCCTGCTGACTGCAGTGGGGTTGGTCTAGATGACCTCTGGAGATCCCTTCCAGCCCAGTGCATTCTCTGCTGCTATTCTGTGCTTTATTTTATTCCTGGAGATGATGGAAGATCGAGGCCAGAAAACTCATTTCTGCTCTGTGATCCCGAGCCTGCAGTTGCGCCACCACCCCTCTGTTTGCCAGCAGGTCCAACAGAGGTGTTTGAAACCCCCAGCATCTGAAATTTCCTGTGTTTTTCATTCATAGGCTAAAGCAGAAAATTGCTATTTCCAGAGCCATCTTTTAAAATAAACCCACTCCTACCTGGGTATCTGTTGGCAGAAGTGATTTCTGCAGGTCCACCGCTGGCAGCAGATGAGATGCTCTCATAACGCATCGCTTCCCGAGAGCTGGATGCAAATTGCAGGAGCCACACTTCCTGAAATCAGCATCCAAAAAAATACAAGTTGAAACTGCATTAGGTCTGGAGTCAGCTTGAGCTGCCAGCCTCATATTTCTATTACAGCAGCTACCCAGTTGGAAAAACACCAGCTCATCCTCTCATCTGATCAAGACGAGCGGATAAGCAGGGCTGCTCTGATCTGGGGAACTTTTGACACTTGCCATCTTTACACACCACACACACTTCATCACCAGCTACCAATTAAAACTCTCTTTTCCTACACCAAATCCCAAGCACAACTCCAGGCCAGAAAGCAGCCCTGAGGAGAGGGACTTGGGGGGGGCTGCTGGAGGAGAAGCTCAGCAGGAGCCAGCAGTGTGCACTTGCAGCCCAGGAAGCCAAGCAGAGCCTGGGCTGCAGCAGCAGAAGTGTGGCCAGCAGGGCCAGGGAGGGGATTCTGCCCCTCTGCTGTGCACTGCTGAGACCCCACCTGGAGTACTGCGTCCAGTTCTGGAGACCCCATTACAAGAGGGCTGTGGAGATGCTGGAGAGTGTCCAGAGCAGGGCCAGGAGGATGCTCAGAGGCTGCAGCAGCTCTGCTGTGAGCACAGACTGAAAGAGTTGGGGCTGTGCAGGCTGGAGCAGAGGAGGCTCCCAGGTGACCTTCTGGTGGCCTGCCAGGGTCTGAAGTGGCCTACAGAAAAGCTGGGGAGGGACTTCTGAGGCAGTCAGGGAGTGACAGGACTGGGGGGAATGCAGTGAAGCTGGAGATAGGTAGGTTCAGGCTGGATGTGAGGAGGAAGTTCTTCAGCATAAGAGTGGTGAGAGGCTGGAATGGGTTGCCCAGGGAGGTGGTTGAGGTCCTGTCCCTGGAGTTGTTTAAGGCCAGGCTGGCTGAGGCTGTGGGCAGCCTGCTCTAGGGTAGGGTGTCCCTGCCCATGGCAGGGAGGCTTGAACTGGATGATCCTTGTGGTCCATTTCAAGCCTGACTGATTCTATGATTCTAAATAAAGTCAGGTTTGGTACCCACAATGTCAAGGGGTGTGAGCACTGCCCACCTGAGCCAAGGAAGTGCAGCTTCAGGCCCCCAAACCATCCCATACCTCTCCTTTCTCCTTCAGTTTGCCATTTGGTCCATAGGCTTTGCCAGAAACCCAGAAATCCTCATTGCTGATTGAGTTGTCCCTTTGGCCTGCCTGAAAAACTTCTTTCTGCTGAGCTGAGTGTGCAGGAGGGTTAGCACAGCTCCCCATGGAATGCCACCAGCCCTCCCACTCCTCGTGGGCATTGTGACTCACACAGCACAGAGCAGCTTGAAAAACAACCTGAGGAGGAGCTGGACCTTTTTGATCTGCTGTCTTGTGATGTGCTGTCAGTGGGTGACTGCTCCTTTGAACACGTGGGAAGCAGCCCTGCCTGCACTTAAAGCATCTCCTCCACCTGGCCTAAAACACCCCACACCATGGAACAAACACCTCATGACCAGCTCTCAGGTTATACATCAGCCACAACCCAGCTCCCTCCCACCCCAGATTAAAGCCAAAGGGAATTAATTTCCTTAGTCCTGCTGGCAGGTGAGATGGAAGGAGGTTGTAGTCAGGTGGAGTTGGTATCTTCTGCCAGGCCATCAGCAACACAACAAGGGGACACAGCCTCAAGTTGTGCCAGGACAGGTCTAGGCTGGATGTGAGGAGGAAGTTGTTGGCAGAGAGAGTGATTGGCATTGGAATGGGCTGCCCAGGGAGGTGGTGGAGTGGCTCTGGCTGGAGGTGTTGAAGCCAAGCCTGGCTGGGGCACTTAGTGCCATGGTCTGGCTGGTTGGGCAGGGCTGGGTGCTAGGTTGGGCTGGCTGAGCTTGGAGCTCTCTTCCAACCTGCTGGGTTCTATGATTCTGTGATTCAATGATGCACTCATTCTATGATTCTGTGATTCTATGACTTGGGAGGCAGAAGGAAGAACAGTGGCAGAGTGAAGTGTCTCAGTTTGCCCACAGCATCCTGGAGTAACCCCACCTAAGAACCTCCATGCACTCCACCAGCCACAGCATTTCTGCTTTCACAGAGTTCTGCTCTAGGAACCCTTGCAAGCAGAACTTGGTTCTGGTTTCAGATCCCAGAATGCATGAAACAATTTGCATTTACTTAAGCTTTCAGATCTGAGATGTGTTTTAGGACACCACATGATGAATGGCTGCAACTAACTTCTCACAACAAAACTAACCTCTTAGACCTCCCACGAGCAGCTTGGTTCACCCCACGATGGGCAGATAGAATCACAGAATGGTGTTGGTTGGAAAAGACCTCTAAGATCATCAAGCCTAATCATCAACTCAACACCACCATGCCACTAAGCCATGTCCAAGTGCCACAA
Organism: Pogoniulus pusillus; assembly: GCF_015220805.1. Classification (NCBI taxonomy): domain Eukaryota; kingdom Metazoa; phylum Chordata; class Aves; order Piciformes; family Lybiidae; genus Pogoniulus; species Pogoniulus pusillus. The sequence continues at coordinate 5,738,039 of NC_087302.1, forward strand.
CCATGCGTTTCTTGAACACCTGTAGTGATGGGGAAGAAGAGGTTCTCCTCCTCCTCTGCTCTGCCCTGGTGAGACCTCATCTTGAGTACTGGTTTTGGGCTCCCCAGTTGAAGATGGACAGGGATCTGCTGAAGAGAGTCCATGGGAGGGCGATGAGGATGATGAGGGCACTGCAGCACTGCCTGAGGAGGAGAGGCTGAGGGACCTGGGGCTGTTTAGTCTGGAGAAGAGAAGACTGAGAGGGGATTGAATCAATGTTTCTAAATATCTGAGGGTTTGGGGGTCAGGAGAGGGGGGGACAGGCTCTGCTCACTGCCCCCTGGGACAGGACAAGCAGCAGTGGATGGAAGCTGCAGCACAGGAGGTTGCAGCTCAACACAAGGGGGAACTCCTTTCCTGGAAGGGTCCTAGAGCCCTGGCACAGGCTGCCCAGAGAGGTTGTGGAGTCTCCTTCTCTGGAGCCTCTCAAGGCCTGTCTGGATGTGTTCCTGTGTGCCCTGAGCTAGATTGGATGGTCCTGCTCTGGCAGGGGGATTGGACTGGATGATCTCTTTGGGTCCCATCTAACCTCTGTGATCCTGTGCCTCCACCACCCGCCCTGGGCAGCCTGTTCCATGCACGGAACCACAGGCGAGCTCCGTGCTGGACCACACAGCAAGGGCCAGGGGGTAACCTGGCAGAAGAAAAAGCAGAGAGCAGTTCGCAGCCAGTTTTATCTGCTCTGTCAGCGGCCGTGTAAAGAGAAGAAGAGCTACAGATAAGAGTTTGTCTCAAAGATGAGATGTTAACTGAAATCGCTGCCTGAAGCAGTCGCCAGCAGCTTGTTAAACGCCAGCAAGGGACGCGGCTGGCTCCGGCAGGAGGAGGGGAGCAGGAGCTGCGCGTTCCGAGAGCCCCCTCTAGCGCGGCGCTCCCCGCCCGGATTGCTGCTCTCAGCCTCGAAATGCTTCTTCGGTTCTGTGCTGCTGGCATTATTCCTGTGCAGCCCACTTCTTATTTATGCCTACTGTCAGGAGAGGGGGGAGGAGAGTTTCAGGGGAGCTCAGAGTCAGCTAGCTTGCACAGCCCGGCTGCCAGAGCTCTCCCTGTCCCATGCGCTGGGAAATGAGATGGAGATCTTTTACCCAGGCTAAAATCTCATTTGGAATGACTGCAGAGATGCCAGCCAAGCCTGGTAAACAAGTTTATATCCTTAATTTTGCAATGCAGTTCATCTGTCAGGCTACATTTAGCTCGGCAGTCCAGGGGCAGGTTAATCAAACACGGTTAAAGGTGCACCTAAAACGCTGCGAGGGAGAACCGCCGCAGATTGGCTGACCTGAATGGTATCAGAGGGAAGGACTTGGAAGTATTTCTGGTATCAGATCACACTTTCATGTTTTTATGAAGCTGTGAGGGGTTTTTTTTGAGCCTCACTGAATTATATTCAGCTCTGCAAATCTCCTTGAGCCACAAAGCATCTGCAGTGGAATAGAATTGGGGTTAAGGACTTAGAGAGGAAACAAATGGGTCTGATTCATGGATTGATAGAGCAGTTTGGGTTGGAAGGGGCCTTGAAGATCATCTAGTTTCAATCCCCCTGGCATTGGAGAATGTCTTACAGACACTCAGGACCCCCAGAGATCACTGGGACAAATTATTTGTACAACACCATTGGAGGGTGTCCCTGCCAATGCCAGAAGGGTTGGAACTAGATGATCTTCAAGGTCCTTTCCAACCCAATCCATTCTATGATTCAAACTTATCAAGTATCTACCAATTCCACCAACAAAAAATGAAATGTAAGAATGAAGTAAAATTATGATTAAAATAAGCAGGGAAGTTGCTTCTTGCACAGGAAGAGCCCAGACCTTCACAAGAGGTCTCTCCACCACGCAATCTGTTCCCCGAGATCATAGGATCATAGAATGGTTTAGGTTGTTAGGGACCTCAAGGATCACCCAGTTCCAACCCCCTGACATAGGTAGGGACATCTCCCACTGGAACAGGTCACTCCAGACCTCCTCCAACCTGGCCTTGAACACCTCCAGGGATTCTGTGCTCCACAATCTCCCTGGGCAACCTGTGCCACTGTCTCACCACCCTCACTGCAAACAACTTCTTCCTAACATCCACTTTCAATCTCCCCTCTGCCACTTTAAACCCATTCCTGCTCATCCTGGCATTCCCAGACCTTGTCAGTAGTCCCTCCCCAGCCTTCCTGTAGTCCCCTTCAGATACTGCAAGGCAACTCCAAGGTCTCCTCTAAGCCTTCTCTTCTCCAGGCTGCAGAGCCCCAACTCTCTCAGCCTGTCCTTACAGCAGAGCTGCTGCAGCCCTCTGAGCATCTTTATGCAAGTCCTCTGGACTGGCTCTAACAGTTTCATGCCCTTCTTGTGTTGGGGGCTCCAGAACTGCACACAGGACTTCTCACATCCAGCAGCTTGGGTCAAACAAGCACCTCCCTCTCTGGACCCCAGAAGAACTCAGACTTGTCTCCCTAATTTCTCCAAGCCAGTCAGCAGGAGAGACATTTGCTCCTCAGCTATGGCAGCTGCAGGCCTTGGGGACTCCACATCCTTCACAACAATTTTTGAACCCCCACATCTGAATGTCAGTCAAGGCATTCCCAAAAGGAGGCAGAGACCTGATGCAGAGGGACAGGAGGGCAGTGGCTCAGGACTGTCAGCTCTTGAACTCTTGGAGCAGTGCCAAGAAGCCACTCCACATTTCTGCTCTTCACGTTGAGGGCCCTTCTTTATTGGTGGCCCACAGCAGAAGGGATTTAAGGGCTGACACTCCTGCAGCTAGTGAAAGATGCCTTAAGAGGGCTGTCTAACCAAAAAACTCATCTGTGCATTTCCAGTAGAGCTAATAAAAACTGCTCTCTCTCCCTGGAAACCTTTCCTTCCTTAGGACTTTCTCAGAGACTCTTTGGCTGAGAAGAGCTGGTCCCAAGAGTGTTCTCCATCACTGTCCTCATCCCTGCACACAGAAGCCTCACCATGAACTCACAGGAACTGTCTTTTTGATTTGTGAGGCTCACAAAAGGATCAAGGCTTCAAGCTGCTGAGGAGGATCAGGTTATGATTTCTCCTCTTATTTTGCTGCTGGAAGAAAATATTTTACACTCCTCCAAGTCCCACATCCAATCTTTTTCACTTATTTTTTTCTTTCCCATTATGCCAGTGAATAACTCTGAAGCTCTTATAGACACCTGAGACCCCCAGAGGTCACTGGGACAAATGACTTGTGCAACCACAGCTCTCTCATCTCCTCCTTTCTCTCTTTTCTCCCTATTTTTATGGCACTTGATTTACTTGCTACCTGCTTTCCATAAACTAAAATGTAACCTTTGAGCATCAAGAGCTCAGAGCTTTGCTGTAACAGCCTCCAACAAGGTCCTGACCTGAGCCCTGGGACATGACTGCACTAAACTCATCCCACAATCAGGAATGAAGGAGACCTTTCTGCATCTGAAATGGGTTTTGAGGGCTGTGCCTTCCATCACATTCATATCACACTGACCTTGCAGGGAACAAACCAGAGCCTAGAGCAAAGACAGAGCACATTCTTGGTCACTGGCCTCCTGAAGTCCAGACAGGGCTGCTCATCTCTTCTGCTGGCCCATACAAGTGCCCACACTTAGCAGCTGTCACTCAGCAGCCTTATGCAGGGCATCTCCACTACACTGACCACTGTTAACATCGGTGTCTTCATGGCACAGCATCAGTCTAAAAAGAAGCTGCACTGGAACCAGCCAGGTGTGTTGTGGAGGCAGGGAACTAAGGAGGCCAAGTCAGGAATGCCTATAACAATAGAATGATGTGACTTTCCTGAACCCCACGCCCAGAACTATACACAGCAATTAATCCACTTTAATTAGCAGGCTCGCTTTGATTGAGAAGGTCTTACAAAGGATAGCACAGATAAATTTGGCTACTTTAGAAGTCAGGAAATGGAAAAGGCTAAGCTGTAAACACAGCTTCCCCAGGACCACTACTCGCAGATGAGTTAGGCTGGCTGAAAGGGCGGTGCAGACGCTCGGCGGCTCTGTTCCAGAAGACATCCCAGGCTCCTTAGGCATAGGCTTGCACAAAGGGTGCTTAGGTGAGGAGCCCTGCAAAGCAGGGACAGTCTGGTCCCTGAGGAGCTTGTCCTCTGGAGCATCAGGGGACTCTCTGCAGGAACTATTCAGGCGGGGGAGAGCTCTAAGGCAGGCACCGCAAGGCAGGAAGCACCTCAATATTTATCCCTTTCCTAGTCAGAGCTGAGTGGCCACTCCCTCGGCGCGAAGCAGAGCCGAGTTAGCATCCCTTAGGTGTGAAGCAGAGCCGAGTTAGTATCCCTAAGGTGTGAAGCATAGCCGAGTTAGCATCACTTAGGTGCGAAGCAGAGCCGAGTTACCACCCCTTAAGTGTGAAGCAGAGCCGAGTTACCACCCCTTAGGTGTGAAGCAGAGCCGAGTCACCACCCCTTAGGTGTGAAGCAGAGCCGAGTCACCACCCCCAGGTGCGAAGCAGAGCCGAGTTAGCATCCCTTAGGTGTGAAGCAGAGCCGAGTCACCACCCCCAGGTGCGAAGCAGAGCCGAGTTAGCATCCCTTAGGTGTGAAGCAGAGCCGAGTCACCACCCCCAGGTGCGAAGCAGAGCCGAGTTAGCATCCCTTAGGTGTGAAGCAGAGCCGAGTGACCACCCCATAGGTGAGAAGCAGAGCCGAGTTACCACCCCTTAGGTGTGAAGCAGAGCCGAGTCACCACCCCTTAGGTGTGAAGCAGAGCCGAGTCACCACCCCTTAGGTGTGAAGCAGAGCCGAGTCACCACCCCCAGGTGTGAAGCAGAGCCGAGTTAGCATCCCTTAGGTGTGAAGCAGAGCCGAGTTAGTATCCCTAAGGTGAGAAGCAGAGCCGAGTTACCACCCCTTAGGTGTGAAGCAGAGCCGAGTCACCACCCCTTAGGTGTGAAGCAGAGCCGAGTTAGCATCCCTTAGGTGTGAAGCAGAGCCGAGTGACCACCCCATAGGTGAGAAGCAGAGCCGAGTGACCACCCCATAGGTGAGAAGCAGAGCCGAGTTAGCACCCCCGAGGTGCGAAGCAGAGCCGAGTTACCACCCCTTAGGTGCGAAGCAGAGCCGAGTTACCGTCCCCTAGGTGCGAAGCAGAGCCCCATCCTCCTGATCAGCACTGATCAGATTCCCCCCCTCCCCAAATCTGCTCTTCTCTAAACTAAAAAGCCCCAAGCCCCTCACCCTTTCTTCATAAGAGAGCTGCTCCAGTCCCATCTCTCCATTCACACCACATGTGGAAAGTTACAGGCTTCAGAGTCTATATCCACAGCTCAAAGGCACAGAAAAAAAATAAAAAGAAGAGAGAGAGACAGAAAAGGGAGATGGAGAAGCAGGAAACACTGCAAGGGTTGTTAAATAAAGGCTTTTTGACTTTTTTTAACAGTTCTGTAGGGTGCAAATGTGAAAAAAAAACCCACCCACAGCAATATGGGTTAAGGAACATTTGTCAACAAGAAAGAGAATAAAAGCAGGCACTAAAACAACAGAAATAATGACTCTGCTTTCCAGATTTTGGTTCTAAAATGTCTGCTGCCTCAGGCAGTTATCTGAAGAAAAAAAAAGGATCTTCTTCAGCACAGAACCTCACTGTTTTGCCTCGAATAGCTGTAGTTAACAAATATTCTGTGTGTGTGCGAGAGAGCCACTGACAGACAGCCCACAGCCATACAGAGAGATGGAACTGCCATGAGGGAATAGAAGCAAAAGCAAAAAGAAATATTAGAGCAATATATCTTAGGCTTGGGGGGAAAAAATGTTTCCTCTTTCCTTTGTCTTTCTCCTCCCACGTCTGGAGGAGCTGCAACCTTGAAGTGAGCAGGCTCTGTCTCTGGAGACGTCAAAGATTAGACTTGGTGTGGCCTTGGGCAGCCTGATCTAGTTGGAGGTGTCCTTGCTCTCTGCAGGGGGGTTGGACAAGATGATCTTTGAGGTCCAATCCAAACCATTCTATGATTCTATAAACCACTGTGGTGTGCAGGGAACACCATGGAGATCACCTCCTGCACGAGAAGTCACTGTTCCAACCTGCCCATCTTCATCTTCAGCAGCACACACCACAGTGAGACCTTTCTCAGTGGCTTCCATTGAACTGCTGTGCCAGCTAGAATCACAGAACCCACCACAGAACTGCTGAGGTTGGAAGACACCTTTGAGCTCATCAAGTTCAACCACATACCTAAAGCTCACAATCCAACCACTGCTGCTAAGTTACCACCACTAGACCATGCCCCTCAGCACCACAGTCATGGATCTTCTAAACACTTCCAGGGATGGTGACTCCTCCATCTCCCTGGGCAGCCTGTTCCAGGGCTTGACAACCCTTTCTGGGAGGAATTTTTTCCCAATATCCAACCTGAACCTCCTTTGGCACAACTTGAGACCATTTTCTCTTGTTCTGTCACTCATTGCATGTAGAAGAGACCAACCCTCCCCTGGGCTCCAACCTCCTTGCAGGGAGCTGTGAAGGGCAATGAGGTCTCCCCTCAGCCTTCTCTTCTAAGACTGAGCAACCCCAGCTCCCTCAGCTGCTCCTCCTAAGTTGCTACAGATCTTCCAAGAGAGAACATTGCCAGGAGAAAGGGAGAGATGTTTCCACACTGCTGAGAACAGGCAGATCCAGCTGGGATGGCTGCAGCTTTTCTCTTTCACAGATCCACAGACTGCATCGGGATGGAAGGGACCCTCAAAGGTCATCTTCTCCACCTCTCCTTCAGTCAGCAGGGACACTTCCAACTAGATCAGGCTGCCTAGGGCCACACCAAGTCTGATCTTGAATGTCTCCTCTTGTCACTTCTGATTTTGCCATGCTGCCTAAGCCAAGTGGTCCAGCTACAGCTCCCAGCTCCATCTGTGTGTGCTAACTGTGGCGCTTACAAAACCAGATCGTCAATATTTAAAGACTAACAGTTTCACAGCATGCTTCCAGATGTTCTTGCTGTCATTATTGCCTTATTGCTTAAAAAGTCAACAGTATGTGATATATTAAATATATAATCTACACTGACACTCATCTCCATGCTGTTGTCTGCTGAGAGGATCCCAGGAGAGCAAAGTCTATTATTTTTTGCACAATTACTGAACGAACTCTGGCTTTAAGAGCTTCCAGGATCTGACAATTAAGCATCCTCAGGCTGAAGCAAATCCTTCTGCCCATGCACAAGGTAGAGGAGAGGCAGTGGCAGGGCCAGCACGTTGCTCTGAGCAACACATCTCCTGTACCAGCCAGTCCACGGGGACATGAGTCAGCCACCACCTGGAGGGATCGCTCTGTTGACGCTGACACTTATTTGCTGCTATAAATATTGCTCTGCTGTCCAGTTTGGAGTCGCAGGGAAAGCAACTATCAACAGAAAAGATATCCTGAAGCAGAGCTCAGCTCCTTCAGTGCTCAGAGATGCTCCTGCCTGTTTGTCCGGGGCGATCTCCACGGCTGGTGAACATCAGAGGCCTCCAGAGGACATCAGTGCTGCCTCATTAGCAGTTCATTTTATTCTAGAACCCAAGAACTCCTGTGCCCCTCAAATACCTCCTGAACAAGCATTGCTGTGCAGCTCAGCCAGCTGAATAACAGCTCACAGCCTCCTCATACCTCAGGGACAAACTCCACCTTGTATTTTTCCCCAACAGTGCTGCAGCCCCAGGGAGCAGAACTCCCTGTCCTAGAGGGAATACTCTCAGATTGTCAGTTTTGTCTCTCCCACTCAGCTACAGAACTTCTCAGAGACCATTTTGCCAAGGAGGAAAGAAACAAGGGGAGCAGAGTGGAACAGAGTGCTCACCTACAGCCACCAACATCCTTTGGGTCATCATTCTGTCCCTCTGCCCCTCAGCCTGGCCACAGTCACAGAATGTTAGGGGTTCAAGGATCTCAAGAGATCAAGTCCAAGTCCCCTTAAGGTTCCTGTCAAACCAAACCATTCTATGGCTCACCTCAGCACTAAAACCAACCCCCAACTTTATTAACCCCTATTTATTTCCCTCCCTTTGGATTTCCCTTGTTTGAACCAGATGAGTGGGTCCTGAAGGGACATTGTGGAGAGGCTGCTGCTGGGCTCTTCTCAAAGGGAACTGGAGACAGAACAAGGGGGAATGGCCTCAAGCTGAGGAGGTTTAGATTGGACATTAGGAAAAAGCTTTTCATGGAGAGAGTAGTCAGGGAGTGGAATGAGCTGCCCAGGTGGAGTTACCCAGGTGGATGTGTTTCAGGGTGGTCTGGATGTGGTGCTTAGGGCTATGGTTTAAGGTGAATCTTGTAGAGGAGGGTTCTAGGTTAGCCTTGGTGCTCCTGAGGAGCTTTGCCAACCTGCATGTTTCTGTGATTCTGTAAAGCTGCATCCAACCACACAACCACTTTGGATTCCATTCCAGAACATTTCATCTGCTCTCCAGGGATGTAGGAGGACTTGGAGTTGTGTCCCTTTCTCATCTCTGCCAATGATGTCATAATTTGAGATGGAAACTATGCATACTATTATCTTCTAATTCAATGTTTCAAACATGCTTCAGCAGACAGCTGCCTCCTATTGATGCCTTTATCTGATGTCTCTCTGCCTCTTTCTTCTGAATATACTCTGAGGGAATCTGTCGTGTCACATTTTCCTTATGCACACTGAATCTACACAACTTCCATTTCCTCTTCTTTTCTATTTTTTTGTTCCTAGAGCTTTGTAAATATATGAACAGATAAAAAAGGAAAATGCCAAGACTACAAATTGAGTCAAATTCAACCACATGCTCCAGAGACAGAAGCGGAGCTTTAATCTTAGACACTTCAGCGGCGTCATCCTCACAGATGATTCATAGAATGGGTTAGGTTGGAGAGGAGCTTTTAAGATCAGCCAGTTCCAACCCCTACTGCCATGGGCAGGGACACCTCCCACTAGCTCAGGTTGCTCAAAGCCTCATCCAGCCTGGCCTTGAACACCTCCAGGGAGGGGGTATCCACAACCCCACTGGGCAACCTGTTCCAGTGTTTCACCACCCTCACCGGCAAGAATTTCTCCCTGATCTCCAGTCTAAATCTCCTCAAGCTTCAATTCATTCCATCTAGTCCCACCACTCCCAGCCCTTGGCAAAAGTCCTTCCCCAGCATTCCTGCAGCCCCCTTAAGGTACTAGAAGGCTGCTCTAAGCTCTTCCTGGAGCCTTCTCTTCTCCAGGCTGAACAACCCCAGATGTCACAGCCTGTCCCCACAGGAGAGGTTCTTCAACTCTGTTCCTTCTTCCTGCTCTTCCCAGTCCAACTCCTCATCTCTGGATTGCCCACTGCTTCCATCTTAACCTACATAGACCCAACATCCTTGTCTCCTCTTGCATCCCTCTGGACTGCAGATTGCTGCTGCATCCAGGGAGATGACAAGGAGATGACAGGGAGATACACTGTCCTGGTGGAAGGCTTCTGGTGGGAATATCAGAGTGTTTTAAATGGAGCTGAGAAGAGGATGTCAGAGCCAAGTGGGGGTTGGTCTCTTCTCCCTACTGTTGGGTGACAGAATGAGAGGAAATGGCCTGAAATTGTGCCAGGGGAGGTTTAGGTTGGATATTAAGAACTGCTGCAAGAGTGGTCAGGGATTGGAACAGGCTGCCCCTGGAGGTGGGGGAGTCCCCATCTCTGGAGATGTTCAAGAAACCTGTGGCCATGGCACTGTGGGACCTGGTTTAGTGGCCATGGTAGTGTTGGGTTGATGGTTGGCAAAATCTCAGAGGCCTTTTCCAAGCCAAACAACTCCCTGCTTCTGTGAGAACTCCTCCTGGCACAGGGGGTGACACAAAGAGCACTTGCTGTGGCTGGTGCAAATGGGAATTAATTCCACAGTGAACACTGCAAATGCTTAATATTAAGGATTAGGCAGGGGAACAGAAAGCTGGGAGAGTGCTGCTGATGCTGGATCAATATCTGCAAGGAAGTGACACAGAGTGCTGAGGAGAGGCGAGCGAGGCTGCTGCCGCCAGCCTGTCTGCCCAGCAGAAGTGACACAAGCTGACAGGGGAGGTGAAGCCAGCACTGACATCATGAAAATTACAGCATAAAAGCAATAGCAATTCACTTGATGAAGCAGTTTGCCAGGGGAAAGAGAAAAAACAACCATCAGGTTCAAAAAACAGGAGGGCAGCTGAATGCAAAGGGAGAAGGGAAGGAGGAGGATCAATGGAAAAAGCAGAGCAGCAAACTGGCAGGGCAGCAGGGACGCCTGTGGGGAGCAACTGGGCAGGGCCAGCTCCTGCCTTCCTGGAGAAGAAGCAAAACTGTCTCCTCAGAAATAATACTTCTGCCACTTCTAATTGCTCCTGCATGGCTAACTGCCCTAATCCAATTAAGGTTTTGTTCCTAACAAACTCCAGTGAGGAGAGCTCAGCTATGAAACCAACAGCATCAGGAATGATTGTGAGGCAAACACATTCCCCCAGACAGGGAGTGCTGGGAGCAGGCTGGAACAGCTTGGCTGAAGTATATCCAGAGAAAAGGCTCCTCAGTGGGTCTTTCACCTACTTCTGGAGATCACAGAATGACCTTAAAGATCATCCAGTTCCAACCCCCTGCCATGGGCAGAGAGACCTCCCACCAGCCCAGGTTGCTCAAGGTCTCGTCCAGCATGGCCTTGAACTCCTCCAGGGAGGGGGCATCCATGACCTCCCTAAGCAACCTGTGCCAGTGTCTCACTCCTCTCACTGCCAAGAATTTCTTCCTAATCCCCAGTCTCAATCTCCCCTCTTTCAACTCCACATCACTCCTGGCACTCCAAGCCCTTGTCAAAAGTCTCTCCCTAGCTCTTCTGTAGCCTTCTTCAGGTACTGGAAAGATGCCCTAAGTTCTCCCTGGAGCCTTTTTTTCTCCAGGCTGAAGAGCTCCAAGTGTCTCAGCTTGTCCTTGTAGCAGAGGTGCTCCCTCCCCCTGATCACCTTCCTGGCCTCCTCTGGATCTGCTCCAACAGTTCTATGTCCAGAGGGTCATAGATGCATTGGGAGATGCAGTGCTCCAGGTGGGGTCCCTCCAGAGCAGAGCAGAGGGGCAGGACCCCCTCCCTGTCCTGCTGCTCTCACTGCTTTGGATTCAGCCCAGCCCACGGTTGCCTTTTGTGCTGCCAGCAACCATTGCTGGCTCATGCTGAGTTTTCAATCAGCTGACAGCCCCAAGTGCCTCTGTCCTTGGCCAGGGATCCTATCTTCAGTGACCAGATAGGCCCCATACAGCTTTTTAGCAAGCTTCAGCTTTCTGAGTTCTGCTTTCACTCTCCCCCCCCCCCCCCCCACCCCCAGTGGTACTCCCCCACCAATAGAACTTTTTTCCCCCAAAGAACACTGAATTTTTGTTGATTTTATGAATTCAATGTTCAGTGGAACCCACCAGAGGAACTCAAGGAATTTAAACCAACTGTCACTTAAGAGAATGAAGGTTACAAATGGTTTCAATTAAAGCTACCCAACCCCCTGGACACCCTGGATTATGTTTTTCACATTTCAATATTTGTCCACAATGTGCACACAAACAGCCCTCTGAAGAATCCTGCCCTGAGTAATTTTCCCTTTCCTTAATCCTGATGTATAAAGCTTGGCCTCCTGGGATATTAAGAGGATCTCATAAAGGACAATCCCACTTCATATTGATTCTATTTCCCAAATCCAGAAAATTTGTTGCATTAGGAAATAGAAGAGTGAAGAGAGGGGGAAAAAAAAGGATTATCCATTGTTTAATTTCAATACCACTTGAAAAAGGAGGAGGAAAGGGGGGGGAGGAGGGAAACAATAAAAATCAAAGGATGATGCTCATGTGCTGAGATTGTGCTGCACAAACCACGATGCAAACTGACAGGGGAAGAGCTGATCATTGTTTGAATAACATCAATATCAACACAGACACATCTGAATCTGCCAAGGGACCTAGAAGATCCAAACTCCAACTCTGATGTACCAGCAAATATTGTTCAGACAGTGAGAGGGAAGGGGAGAGGAGCAGAGGTTAGCTGAGACTGGAGACAGTCTGGGAGACTCTGGGAATAAGATTTGCTCCAAGATGCTGCTGGGCAGTAAATGGACAAATCTAATTAAGGGCTGCTTAGGTTCTCTGTCTTGCTTTTTTCTGGGAGGGGGGGGGTCCCCCTTTTCCATATAGAACATCAGTTACAGGCCATAGTTAATTGGGGGTTCAGATATTTGCTGCTAATTATTGGGGTGCAATCAATGAATACTGTCTCTGGAGGCAGGTCAATGCTGATCAGCCATGGATCTAAGCTGGTGCTTTGGAAGATCATAAAACCACATCACGGTTTGGGTTGGAAGGGTTGGAAGATCATCCAGTTCCAAACCTTAGCCACAGGCAGGGACACCTCCCACCAGCCCAGGTTACTCAAGGCCTCCCCCAAACTGGCCTTGAACACCTCCAAGAAGAAGACATCCACAACCTCTCTGGGTTACCTGTGCCATGTCTCAACACCCTCACTGGAAAGAATTTCTTCCTAATCTCCAGTCTAAGCACACACAGCCCAGCTCCACACACAGGCTGGTGGGAAGATCAAACTGGGAAGAAGAAATCATTTGCAGGAACAGGTCCTCCAGCCTTTGCCTTTTATTAGAATCATAGAATCAAGCAGGTTGGAAGAGAGCTCCAAGCTCAGCCAGCCCAACCTAGCTCCCAGCCCTGCCCAACCAACCAGACCATGGCACTAAGTGCCCCAGCCAGCCTCCTTCTGAACACCACCAGGGACGGCGACTCCACCACCTCCCTGGGCAGCCCATTCCAATGCCAATCACTCTCTCTGACAACAACTTCCTAACAACATCCAGCCTAGACCTGCCCTGGCACAGCTTCAGGCTGTGTCCCCTTCTTCTGTTGCTACTTGCCTGGCAGAAAAGCCCAACCCCACCTGGCTACAGCCTCCCTGCAGGCAGCTGCAGACTCCAATGAGCTCTGCCCTGAGCCTCCTCTGCTGCAGGCTGCACCCCCCCAGCTCCCTCAGCCTCTCCTCACAGGGCTGTGCTCCAGGCCCCTCCCCAGCCTCATCACCCTTCCCTGGTATCCCTGCAAAGAAAGGATGGCAGCCCTACACCAGATAGCTGAGAGAGGTTTAGCTTTCAGAAGGTATTTGATTGCCTTCCTCTTTAAGAAGGTTTTTAGACCAGATGATTGAGATTCTTTCCCACCTGGGATTCTATAAGTTGGGAGATAAATTTTACAGCCTTTCCTTGTCTTTTTTCCTCTCCTTTTTTTGGATGACAAATGCCTTCTCAGCCCATTATTTCCTCTTTCTTATAAGCAGAGCCATGCCATATTCTGGAGGATGCAGCAAGCTTGGACAGGGCCTTGGGTGACTTGGTCTAGTGGAAGCTGTCCCTGCCCATGACAGGGGGGGTTGGAACTCGATGACCTTTAAGGTCCCTTCCAACCCAAACCATTCCATGATTCTACAATGCATCAGCACACCCCACCTGAGCCAACCCTGCACCCCACAGCACCATGCCCCTTGCATTTGGGGGGCACATCCAGGCAGGTCCTGCTCACCCACCCCATACTCCAACCAGCTCAACCCTTCCACGCTCAGCTGCGAGCACAGCAGCAAAACCTCAACTGCAGCCAAAAGTTGTGGCCAGAAGTTTTAAATCAAAACACTTTGAGTTGACATTTGCAGAGGTAACATGACAATTCCTTGTGCTAAATCAATTACTGATTATCAATATAGCACTTAGTGATGGATAATTAGTATGTAAGAGATACATTTAGCTGTAGATTACCCCAGTAATAAGGGCTACACGAGCAAGAGCTGTATAATTACATTTCATGAATACAGGAAACCTTTGAGGAATGCTCTGTGATTTAATTGACATTTAACAAGATAACTACAGCAAGTTAATTAGAAATTAGATGCTAAAAATATGAATTAACTTTTAAATAATATTTTAGCTGCCTGCAATATAACTACAGCAGCTCCTTCCATGCCTGGGAGAACGCCCAAATGAAACAGTTCATACAAAGACTCTCTCTCATCAATGAGCCAAGGGCTGGAGCACCTCTGCTGTATGCATAGGCTGAGGGAGCTGGGAGTGTTCAGCCTGGAGAAGACTCTGGGAGTACCTTAGAGATGACTTCGAGCACCTGAAATGATCCTACTGATCCTACTGATCATTGATGTCTGCAACTACCTGAAGGGAGGCTGTAGCCAGGTGGGGTTGGGCTCTGCTGCCAGGCAAGCAGCATGAAAACAAAGGGACACAGTCTCAAGCTGTGTCAAGGCAGGTCTAGGCTGGATGTTAGGAGGATAAAGTTCTTCAGTACAAAGGTGGTGAGACTCTAGAATAGGTTGCCCAGGGAGGTTGTGGCTGCTTCTTCCCTGAAGGTGTTCAAGGCCATGTTGCATGAGGTCTTGAGCAGCTGAGTTCCTGCCCACAGTGGAGAGGTTGGAAGTGACCTCAAAGACCATTTGCTCCAATCTAAGCCATTCTATGATTCGTTCATTGCCCACAAACTAAAGCCTGTATTATCAGCATCTCATTCACAATCCTTTTTGGTATAAAGAGGCTGAGTTGATCAGCTTAGTGAAGGACTTCTTTTTATAGCTCTTTCACCCTTTCATGCTCTTTAAAAGCATTTTATTTTGGGGAATGGGTTTAAACTGGCAGAGGGGAGATTCAAACTAGATGTTAGGAAAAGCTTCTTTACAATGAGGGTGGTGAGACACTGGCACAGGGTGCCCAGGGAGGTTGTGGGGCACAGAAGCACAGAAGTGATTCTGTGCTCCACAACCTCCCTGGATTTGTTCAAGGCCAGGTTGGATGAGGCCTTCAGTGACCTATTCTAGTAGGAGGTGTCCCTGTTTATGGCAGGGGGTTGGAACTGGCTGAGCTTTGAGGTCCCTTCCAACCTAAACCATTCTATCATTCTAACTACAGAAACTCTGGATCTCACAATGCTCCTCTTGAACCCTGCTGTGCAAAGCCCTTGCTGCCTCTCATCAATCCTTCTGATCACTCAGGGCTGTGGGATGGATGATTCAGCTATGGCAGCAGCATGCTGGAAGCAGGTGAAAAAAGCCTCCTGCTCTGTGCACTGGCTCCCCTGAGAATCTGCAGATAACTTAATTTGGAGACAGATTTCCATCATCTCTGCACTGCCCTACCTAGAGCTAAAAATAACAGAGCTGTGCTAGGAACCTGCTATTCTTTTTTGTGATTACAGCCATCCACATCAGAACCAGTTCAGAGCTGTTTCACTCTCCAAATTTCTGGCTGTGTTAGCACTATCAGAACCCCTGATGTATCACCTTGCAGGGAGCCTAAGTGCTTGTCAGTGTCTTGCTTTACATTTTTGTTCTGGGTTGAAAGCTGAAAGCAGAGCTGAACTGCAACCTTTTCTCTGGATGCTGATAGAAAGGTAAGAGAAATCTCCCTGCTTTTTATTATTATAGAATCATGGAATGGTTTAGGTTGGAAGGGACCTCAAGGATCATCCAGTTCCAACCCCCTGACATAGGCAGGGACACTTCCCACTAGAACAGGTCGCTCAAGATCTCATCCAACCTGGCCTTGAACAAATCCAGGGAGGTTGTGGAGCACAGAATCACCCAATGTGATCTTTGATCTTTGATCACATTGGGTGCTTCTGTGCTCCACAACCTCCCTGGCCAACCTGTGCCAGTGTCTCACCGCCCTCACTGCAAACAACTTCTTCCTAACATCCACTTTCAAGCTCCCCTCTGCCACTTCAAACCCATTCCTCCTTGTTCTGTCATTACAAGACCTTGTCAATAGTCCCTCCCCAGCCCTCCTGGAGCCCCCTTCAGATCCTGGAAGGCCACTCCAAGGTCTCTTCCAAGCCTTCTCTTCTCCAGGCTGCACAGTCCCAACTCTCTCAGCCTGTGCCCATAGCAGAGCTGCTGCAGCCCTCTCAGCATCTTCATTCAGCCACTGGTAGTTTTCACTATGTTGGAGTAGACTCTCCACATCATTCAAGCCTTGAGCAACCTGTTCTAGTGGGAGCTGTCCCTGCCTGTGGCAGGGAGTTGGAACTGAATGATCCTTGAGATCCCTTCCAACCTAAACCGTTCTATGATTCTGGATGGTTTGCTTTTGTTTAATCACTCTCTGCCCTACCATACTTTGCCCATAACTCACCTGGAGCTTGTCTTCAGCCAGATCAGAGAACACACTGGGTTGGGAGGGGACTTGTAGATGTCACCCAGTCCAACCCCCCTGCAGTAAGCAAGGACATCTCCAACTAGATGGGGTTGCTCAGAGCCCCCATCAAGCCTGACCTTGAATATCTCCAGTTTTACAGTCTTTCAACTCTGCCAGCTCCTGCTCTTTGGCTACTCCATCTGGAGAGGGAATGAAGCTATGCAGAGGGGCAAATGGACTTCCATTGCTAAGAGAAAATGGTGCAATCTCTCCTGCCTCTTGCTCAGTGTGTCCCAGCAGACTCCAAGGTCTCAGTGGCAGTTTCTTTTGTGCCAGCACGTCCTCGTTAGCATTCTGGACCAGCTCCTCCAGATTATGCATACACAGAGCACACATGATTTAGTGTCCCTGCTCTTGAAAATGTCACTTACATCAATATATCACAGGAGGAAATGGAGAAAACAAGATGATAAAGCAGTGAGGGATGGGCAAGATGACCTGATCTGCACCTGAGATTGCAGCACTGTACAGCTCATGCAAACTCAGGGCTTGCTTTGGAACTAGGAAAGCCAAGCACAAGCAGAACACTTTGGACAAGAAGAGTGTGTCCAGCAGATCGAGAGAGGTTCTCCTTCCCCTCTACTCTGCCCTGCTAAGACCTCATCTTGAGTACTGCCTTCAGGTTTGGGCTCCCCAGTTGAAGAGGGACAGGGATCTGCTGGAAAGAGTCCATGGGAGGGCTATGAGGATGATGAGGGCACTGGAGCACTGCCTGAGGAGGAGAGGCTGAGGGACCTTGGGCTGCTTAGTCTGGAGAAGAGAAGACTGAGAGGAGATATAATCAATGTTGATAATTCTCTGAGGGTTGGAGGTCAGGAGAGGGGGACAGGCTCTGCTCACTGCTCCCTGGGATAGGACAAGGAGCAATGGAGAATTTAGAGTTGCTTTTCAATATCTGAAGGGGACCTACAGGAAGGCTGAGGAGGGACTACTGACAAGGTCTTGTAATGACAGAATGAGGAGGAATGGGTTTGAACTGGAAGAGAGGAGATTCACTAGATGTTAGGAAAGGGTTCTTCACTGTGAGAGTGGTGAGACACTGACACATTGGGTGTCACAAAGATCACATTGGGTGATTCTGTGCTCCACAACCTCCCTGGAAGTGTCCAAGGCCAGGTTGGATGAGGTCTTCAGCGACTTATTCTAGTGGGAGGTTCCCTGCCTATAGCAGGGAGTTGGAACTGAATGATCCTTGAGGTCCTTTCCAACCTAAACCATTCTATGTTTCTATGTTCTCTCCTTCAATGGGGCAGAAGGTAAAGTCCTTACTGCAGAGCTTCCTTGAACACCCAGGCAGATGGGGAGGATCCTGTCTGTTATTTCTTCTGGAAAACTCTTCCTCAAGGGCAGTGATGGATCCTGTCAGGGCAATGGGGGTTCCTCCTGAGCCCCATGAGGAAGCTCTGGATGTCTTGTTAAGCTTCTCTGTGAGAATACCTTTTAAAGAAGATAAAGTGCACGTTCAGATGGGTTCCCCTTTCTACCTTCACTTGGTCAGTAGATTAGTCAAGATTGATTTTCCTGCATGAGAAGGAGAGGCCTAAGGTTAAAAGATAAAAGGGTAGATTCCTTTTAAAATGTAATTTAGATTTTTCTGGTATTAGCTCCAGTATCAGCACAAAATCACTTCAATTTTCCAGGAGCACCTGAGACCCATTGTGTGTGAGCAGGAAAGATCTCCTCTGGCAAACAGAACAGCTGAGGACCGAGACGCCTGCGGTACCTGCCCCACGCAGGGTTTCCTGCCTGGGGACCTTGAGATTCTGCTCTCCAAATGTCTGCCAAAGAAGAGACATTAGGGACAAAGTTCTTCACAGAGAGAGTGATTGGCATTGGAATGGGCTGCCCAGGGAGGTGGTGGAGTGGCTGTCCCTGGAGGTGTTGAAGCCAATCCTGGCTGGGGCACTTAGTGCCGTGGTCTGGTTGGTTGGGCAGGGCTGGGTGCTAGGCTGGACTGGATGAGCTTGGAGGTCCAGCCTGGTTGATTCTATGACTCTATAGGTTCTGCTGGGGACTCTGCCTTTAGTTTATCTGAGGCTTTTTTGCTGCAGTCAGTGTAGATTGAGAGTTGAACCTTCAGAGCACAGCTTTAGCAGAGCTCCCCAATTCCCCACACATGACATCAGTGCTACAGCAGTAGGCAGTTACTGGTTGGGCCCAGGGAGCTCAGTGGTCCAGACCAGACAGAGACACACACTGATGCCATACTTCCTTATCTCCCATGTGCTCCTCTGAAACATCAGGACACTCTTCAAGTCACCAAATCACAGAATCATTAAGGTTGGAAAAGCCCTCTGGGATCATTTGGTCCAGCTGTCAATACAGCACCACCATGGTCACCAAGCCAGGTCCCCAAAGGCCATTGCCACAGGTTTTCTGAACATCTTCAGGGATGGGGACTCCACCATCTCCCTGGGCAGCCTGTTCCCATGCCTGACTACACTTCAGCAAAGAAATTGTTCCTGATATCAACCCTAAACCTCATCTGGTGCAACTTGAGGCCATTTCCTCTCATTCTATCAGTTGCTCCTTGGGAGAAGAGCCCAACCCCCTGGCTCCAACCTCCTTCAGGGAGTTGTAGAGAGCAATGAGGTCTCCCCTCAGCCTCCTCTTCTCCAGACTCAATCTTTGATCACATTGGGTGATTCTGTGCTCCACAACCTCCCTGGCCAACCCGTGCCAGTGTCTCACCACCCTCACTGCAAACAACTTCTTCCTAACATCTAGTTTGAATCTCCCATCTGCCAGTTCAAACCTCCTCATCCTGTCATGACAAGACCTTGTCAATAGTCCCTCCCCAGCCTTCCTGTAGGTCCCCTTCAGATACTGGAAGGCTACTATATGGTAGTATCTCCTCTTTGCCAGTTTAAACCCATTCCTCCTCACCCTGTCATTACAAGACCTTGTCAATAGTCCCTCCTCAGCCTTCCTGTAGGTCCCCTTCAGATACTGGAAGGTCTCCTTGAAGCCTTCACTTTTCCAGGCTAAAGAGCCCCAACTCTCTCAGCCTCTCCTCACAGCAGAGCTGCTGCAGCTCTCTCAGCATCTTGGTGGCCTCCTCTGGACTGGCTCCAACAGCTCCATGTCTTTCCTGTGCTGGGGGCTCCAGAACTGTACACTGTACATCACACTCTGAACAACTCCAGGGATAGTGATTCCACCACCTCCCTGGGCAGCCTGTTCCAACACCTGACTACTCCTTGAAGCCTTCTCTTCTCCATGCTGAAGAGCCCCCAACACTTGTAACCTGTCCTCATAGCAGAGGTGCTCCAGACCTCTTTGAGCATCTTGGTGGCCCTGAGTGGATCAGAGCTCTTCACTTGAAGCAAACAGGAGTTAGCTACCTGGAGCCCCTCTGCACACCACGTCAGAGCGAGCTGCCTTGCAGTGGCTGGGTTGTTCCCCAAGAATAACTGAACTGATACAGTTCTGCTGTTTTTTTCTTTGAATAAATTATTTGCAAATAAACATTTTCATTATTCCACCATCTCTGATGTTCCATTAGAATTCAGTGAATTATTTATTCAGCAGCTTTTGCCATCAATCACTGAATAAATTATTCGCAATAGAAATTATTCTCCCAGCTCCTGCTTTAAAGATGTCCCTTGGAGAACAAAAGCTTCCCAGAATGGCAAACAGGCAAAGGCTTGATTCTCAGCTCGTTTGTCTGGGTGCAAACCTAAAGGGTTCTCATGGAAATTCCAGGCCTTTCCCATGTCTGGAAGTCAGATTGGACTGTGGCACAGAGCTGCTCCACTTTGCAGAAACCAGCACAAAAGGATCAGAGAATCCAGAATTAACTTCTAGGATCATCCTGTCCAACCTAGCACCTAACCTAATTAACTAACCTAGCACCTAACCTTTCTAATTAACTAACCCAGCACCTAACCTTTCTAATTAACTAACCTAGCACCTAACCTTTCTAATTAACTAACCCAGCACCTAACCTTTCTAATTAACTAACCTAGCACCTAACCTTTCTAATTAACTAACCCAGCACCTAACCTTTCTAATTAACTAACCCATGGCACTAAGTGCCTCATCCAGCCTCCTTTTGAACAACCTCCAGGGACAGTGACTCCACCACCTCCCTGGGCAGCCCATTCCAATGCCAATCACTCTTTCATGAAGAACTTCTTCCTAGCATCCAGCCTAGACCTGCCCTGGCACAGCTTCAGGCTGTGTCCCCTTCTTCTGTTGCTGGCTGCCTGGCAGAAGAGCCCAAACCCACCTGGCTACAGCCTCCCTGCAGACAGCTGCAGACAGCAATGAGCTCTGCCCTGAGCCTCCTCTGCTGCAGGCTGCACACCCCCAGCTCTCTCAGCCTCTCCTCCCAGGGCTGTGCTCCAGGCCCCACCCCAGCCTTGCTGCCCTTCTCTGGACACATTCAAGTACCTCAACTGCCCTTAGAACCAATTCCTTTCCTAGACCCTAGGCCAGTTGATTTCAGCCCATCTGTGAATCCAACTGATTCACAGATTTCATCACACTGGAAGGGAGCCTCAAAGATCATCTTGTCCAACCCCCCCATGCACACAGCAGGGACACCTCAAACTAGATCAAGCTGCTCAGGGCCACATCAAGTCTGATCTTGAATGTCTCTGGGAACCGAATCTCCACCACAACCCTGGGCAGCCTGTGCCAGTGTCTCACCACTCTCACTGTGCAGAGCTTCCTCCTAATGACCAACCTAAATCTACCCTGCTCCACTTCCAAACCTCTGCCTCTCGTCCTATTGGTACAGGCCCCTCTAAACAGTCTCTCCTCAGCCTTCCTCTAAGTCCCCTTCAGATGTCTCCCCTTCAGATCATTTCTGTGACCTCAAATCAAACCAAGAGCTCAGCTCCCCTGAGCGCCCAGGGAGCGACAGGCACCGCAGCTCTGCTCCAGATCCTTCCTTCTCCCTTCCAGGCAGCTCCTTCCCTGCACCTTCTTCTGCATAATGCATTCAGATCCCGTCAGAGCTCCAAGCCCCAGCATAAGTCTTGTTTGTTTCTGGGCCAAGGAGGATGAAAGCCTGTTAGAGCTAAATGAAGGCTACATTTATGCCAATTTTAAGCCATAATTGAGGTGCAGCACAGGGGAATTTGCTGAACTCCTCTGTCCTCCGACGAAGAAAGAGCCTCTTTTGTTAGGCAGCACAAAAAAAGAGTCACCCTCATTAAAACAAACCATCTTCATCAAAACCACACAGAGGATTTATCATCTCTCCCCATATGCTGCTGCCTTTCAGACAAAAAGTAGAGGGGAGGCCAAGTCCAGAGCCCTCATTTCCAGAGGGTTAATTCTCACAGCTCCGCGATCCTCGCGCCCGTCTCATGCATGGCAGCGAGCAGAAGGCTGTGCCAGGCTTTGAATGCCACCAAAGCCTACCTGGGCTGCCTGCCTGGGCTGCCTGCTGGTATCACTGCAATAAATAATTGCTAATTTGCACCAGAGGAACAAACGAGAGAAGATGTAATTGTGTGAGGGGGGACAACTGAACAATAACATTAAGGTAGATAATTGACTTAATATCAGACGCTCTTCCCCCAGCAAACCTTCTCTTCATCCTCGGAGTAATTGTGTAATGACATTTATGTGTAATAGACTTGTGACATTATAAATGAC
Organism: Pogoniulus pusillus; assembly: GCF_015220805.1. Taxonomy (NCBI): domain Eukaryota; kingdom Metazoa; phylum Chordata; class Aves; order Piciformes; family Lybiidae; genus Pogoniulus; species Pogoniulus pusillus. The sequence continues at coordinate 5,759,857 of NC_087302.1, forward strand.
ACTGATGTCAGGATTGTCAGGCTGTGACAGCCTCACAGACAGCTCCACTGAGAAATTAATCACTTCTGAGCCTTCAAAGTTGCTCATTTATCGCTGCCAAATGAGATCTTGCAAAAACAAAAAGGTAAAGTCCCATCCACCTCACCAGGCAGAAAGGCTTCCTGGAGAGCATGCAGTGCTGGTGTCCCAGGCTCAGTCTGCTTGAAGGAAGGCAAGCAAAGGTCATAAAATCATAGAATGATCAAGGTTGGAAAAGACCTCCAAGATCATCAAGTCCAATCTTCTGCCCAACACCTCCATGACTACTAAGCCATGTTCCAAAGTGCCACATCTTACAGATCCATAGGGTTGAAAGGGAGCTCAATGCTCAGCCAGTTCCAACTCCTTGCCACAGGCAGGGACACCTCCCACTAGCACAGGTTGCTCAAGGACTCATACAACCTGGTCCTGAGCACCTCCAGGGAGGTTGTGGAGCACAGAAGCGCCCAATGTGAGCTTTGATCACATTGGGTGCTTCTGTGCTCCACAACCTCCCTGGGCAACCTGTGCCAGTCTCTCACCACCCTCAACCTGTGCCAGTGTCTCACTACCCTCACTGCAAATAACTTCTTCCTAACATCCAGTTTCCATCTCCCCTCTGCCACTTTAAACCCATTCCTTCTCCTCCTGTCATTACAAGACCTTGTCAATAGTCCTAGCCCTCCCTTACAGATCCTGCAAGGCCACTCCAAGGTCTCCTCCAAGCCTTCTCTTCTCCAGGCTGCAAAGCCCCAACTCTCTCAGCCTCTCCTCACAGCAGAGCTGCTGCAGCTCTCTGAGCATCTTGGTGGCCTCCTCTGCACTGGCTCCAACAGCACCACATCCTTCTTGTGTTGGGGGCTCCAGAACTGTACACTGTACATCGCTCTCTGAACAACTCCAGGGATGGTGACTCCACCACCTCCCTGAGCAGCCTGTTCCAACACCTGACTACATTTTGAGTGAAGAAATTCTTCCCAGTATCCATCCTAAACCTCCCCTGGTGCAACTTGATGCCACTTCCTCTTGTCCTGTGATTAGTTGCTGGCAAGTAATTAAAGATCCCAGAACCAGAGGATGCTCTGCGTTGGAAGGGGCCCTTAAAGCTCACCTAGTCCACTCCCACTGCAGTCAGCAGGGAGATCCCCAACTAGATCTTGCTGCTCAGAGCTCCACAAAGCCTCACTTGATGGTATGGAGGGAAAGTCTTACAAGGAGAGGCTGAGGGAGCTGGGGTTGTTCAGCTTGGAGAAGAAGAGATTTAGATGGAACCTTATTACTCTCTAAAACTACCTAAAAGGAAGTTGTTGTCTGGTGGGGTCAGGCTTTGCTCCCAGGCAACCTGTGACAGGGCAAGAGGGCATGGTCTGAAGCTGTGCCAGGGAAGGTTTAGGTTGGATATTAGGAAGCACTTCCACATGGAAAGGCTGATTAGGTAGTGGAATGGACTGCTCAGGGAGGTGGTGGAGTCACCACCCCTGGGGGTCTTTAAGAAGGGACTGAATGTGGCACTTGGTGGCATGGGTTAGCTGATGTCCTGGCATTAGGTTGCAGGCTGGACTCAGAGGTCTTTTCCAGCCTCAATGATTCTGTGATTCTGTTATCATCTCCACTGCATCCCCTCTCAACATCACAGCCCCTGTACAGTGCAAATACCTCTTTCCACATGTCTTACACATCCACACATTAGCACCCACATGTTTCACATTCCATGGGCTGCAGGTTGTGAAAGGGTTAACTTATTTGTTGGGGAGAACAGGATAGTTTTGAAATGTACTGTACATAATGAATACCAAAAGAGAAAAGAACAAAAAAGAGAAGAAAACCTTCTCCAAATCAGGGTAGAGGCTATTATTAGACTATCAAACTGTCATTTTTTCAAAGCATTTCAATTGTCACCAGGTTTTCTAATGGCTTCTAAAGCATTATCTAATGCCTGGGCCAAAAAAAACCCAGGAGAGGATCAAAGCATGTTGCAAAGCAATAGTCAGGCTGCATGACAAATAAGTGTTCTCAGGCTAAACTCTTCCTTCCTCTCCCATTTGCCTTCAAAAGTAGTTGTGAACTTCAAAACCCAAGATGGCTTTATTTGCAAATTGGTTTTTAAAGATACAAGTGGCCTTAGGAGCTTCATTTTCCTCTTTTCTTTTGATAATATGGAAAGACTCAAAGATGCTGAGAGGCCTGGAGCAGCTCTCATATGAGGAAAGGCTGAGACCTGGAGCTGTTTAGCTTGGAGAAGAGGAGGCTGAGGGAGGGATCTTATGAATCCTTACCAATATGTCAGAAAGATGGGGCCAGATCCTTCTCAGTGGTCCCCAGAGACAGGACAAGAGGTAATGGGCATAAACTTGACCATAGGAAGGTCCATCTAAACATGAGAAGGAGCTTCTTTGCCCCCTTGTACTCAGCTCTGGTGAGGCCACAGCTCGAGTACTGTGTTCAGCTTTGGGCACCTCAATACAAGAGAGATGTGGAGGTGCTGGAGTGGGTCCAAAGGAGGGCAAGGAAGCTGCAAAAGGGCCTGGAGAATAAATCTTATGAGGAGCAACTGAGGGAGCTGGGAATGGGTAGTGTGAGGAAGAGGAGGCTGAGGGGAGGCCTCATTGCTGTCTACAACTACCTGAAGGGACAGTGTGGAGAGGCTGCTGCTGGGTTCTCCTCACAGGGAATTGGAGACAGAACAAGGAGGAATGGCCTCAAGCTGAGGCTGGGGAGGTTTAGATTGGACAGTAGGAAGTTTTTCACAGAGAGAGTGGTCAGGGACTGGAATGAGCTGCCCAGGGAGGTGGTGGAGTCACCCAGCCTGGCTGTGTTTCAGGGTGGTTTGGATGTGGTGCTCGGGGCTATGGTTTAAGGTGAATGTTGTAGAGTAGGGCTCTAGGTCAGACTTGGTGCTCCTGAGGGGCTTTGCAGCCTGCATGGTGCTGTGAGTCTGTGATTCCTTACTTTGAGGGTGGCAGAGCCCTGGGGCAGGCTGCCCAGAGTGATGGTGGAGTCTCCATCTCTGGAGACTTTCAAGACCTGCCTGGATGTGTTCCTGTGTGACCTTCTCTAGGTGACTCTGCCTTGGCAGGAGGATTTGACTTGATCATCTGTCTGGGTTACTGGCCCAGAGACTTGTGATCTTTGTTGCCTTCCTGCCCCATGAGAAATGCTCAGCTGCAGCTGGGGCTGTGTCCTCCTTGGACTTTGCTTCCCCTGAGCCTCATGCTCCTCACTGCCCCACGCACAGCCCCGAGCAGGCAGGACAGCAGGGCCACTTGCCACTGCTTGTGGCCACCCAGAGCCACAAAAGCCTTCACCTGCAGTCCCTCCCCTAACATGCACCTAAGATTAGGCTGCTAATGGAACATGTATTTGTTTTCAGCCTCAGTGACAATGGAATTTACAAACTGATTTGGCTTAACTGAGTGTGACCAGGCCAGGCTAATTCCACACTCCTAATTAAATTACATCACTTTGTAGGTGGAGGTTTATCAGCAGAGGTGAAGAGCATTGACACAAGCCAGCTGCAGAGTCCTGTGTGCAGGTTAGAGGCTCTGCTCTAGATGGCAAAATGAGTTACTCTACATCTTTTTTACATGGCACAGAGTTTTCCTCTGCTTAATCTCAGGCTTGGTTATGCAGAGTGATTCTCTGAGGAGAAAATGGGAGCTTCTCAAAGGGAAAACTGCAGAAAGGAAAGGACCAGGACCTGGATTGTCTCAAAAGCATCTAAAGAAGGCTCCAGAGGGATCTTAGAGCAGCCTTGCAGTACCTGAGGGGGCTGGAAGGGAGTTGAGAAGGGACTTTTGACAAGGGCTTGAAGTGGCAGAATGAAAGGCAATGGATTGAAGTTCAGGGAGGGGAGATTTAGACTGGAAATTAGGAAGAAACTCTTTCCAGTGAGGGTGATGAGACAGTGGAACAGGTTGTTCAGGAAGGTCATGGATGCTTTCTTCCTGGATATGTTCAAGGCCAGGTTGGATGAGACCCTGAGCAAGCTGGGCTAGTGGGAGGTGTCCCTGCCCATGGCAGAAGGGTTGGAACTGGATGACCTTCAAGGTCCCTTCCAACCCAACCCAACCCACTCTATGAATCTATGACTCACTTCCCACATACAAAAATGCTGCTCTAAAAACAGTGACTTACTGCTGCTGGATGACTTCAGAAGTTCCTGACCAGAGATACAGAACTGACAGCAGGGACAGGAAGAGGAGTCCCAGGGCTGATCTCTCTGCCTGTATCCACCAGCTGCCTCTGCTGGGAAAAGAGCCCAAATTCCCTGTCTGCCACCCACCTCCTGAAAGCCACACTGCAAACTCAGCCAGCATTTTGCTGGTGCATTCCTCAGGGAGCAAGTGTTTGGAATCCAGCTCTGCATTATGGATGTTCAGAGGCAAAGTACAGACTGCAGGCTTAGAGATTTTCCTGAAATCATAAACAAAAAGGGAAGAAATACAAGAAGGAGGCCTGGAATTTTATGGTCTGTGAAATTGAATTGCCTCTCACAGGTCCTTACCTTTGGATGGACAGCAAGAGGTTTGTCACCCTATGGGAGAAGAGCATTAAAACCCAGCAGCGAAAGGGAGGATTTTGTGCTGCCTGATTAAATGTGCACACTCCCCATGAGCTCAGGGAGCTGCACCTCAGAGGTAGCTCTTATTTATTTGTTTCCACTGAAAAGGTCCAAGAAGCTTCAGACACACTCATTTCAGCAGGAATGTGCCTTGCTTTGTAGATCCCCACCACAGCAGAGAGCACTAAGCAGACTGAGAGAGGTGATTCAGCCACTCTGCTAAGAGGTCACCTGCAGTGCTGAGTCCAGCTTTGGTGCCCTCAACACAGGAAGGATATGGACATGATGGAGAGGGTCTGGAGGAAGGCCAGCAAAATGACCAGAGAGCTGGAACACCTCTGCTACAACGACAGGCTGAGGGAGCTGGGGTTGTTCAGCCTGGACAAGAGGCTCCAGGCAGACCTAATAGCAGCCTGCCAGTACCTGAAAGGGGCTGTGGGAAGGCTGCAGAGGGACTGTTTGCAAAGGCCTGCAGGGACAGGATGAGGGACAGAAATGACAGAAAAGGAGATTTAGACTGGATGTTAGGAACAAGTTCTGCACCACGAGGGTGATGGAACACTGCAACAGGTTGCCCAGGTGGAAGTTGAGGTCCCATCCCTGGAGATATTCACAGTCAGGCTTGACAAGGTCTCAGCAAGCTGCTCTAGTGGAGATGTCCCTGCTGACTGCAAGGGGTTAGACCAGGTGCCCTTTGGAGGTCCCAACCAACCCAAAGCATCCTGTCCCCCTCAGTTAAAAAGTGACTTATTTCCTAGTTGATGTTCTCTACCTTTACTGCCCAGACATGAGCTTTCACAGCAGCTACTTTCATTGCACTGAAAGAGCTTTTAAGCCCTGCCTGTCTCACTCTCACTCTACCCTTTGCACCTGATAGAAGACTGAAGAGCTATTCAACATCAGAGATCTCAGCAGCCCAGAGAAAAGCACAGCCAAACTGAGCCAAAACCAAGGGCTCTGTTGCAGTCAGCTGTGTTTGTGAACTCTGATAAGAGTAAGAAAGTCAGAACCAAGCTTTTAGAAGCCCCAGGGATAAAACATACAGCCCTTGAGCTCTCTATGCAGTTGTCAGAGCAGCAACTCAGAGAAGGAAGTTGTCAGCAAATTTCAGCTCTGGTGCATTTAGTCATAGAATCAGAGAATCACAGAATCAGGCAGGGTTGGAAGGGACCACAAGGAGCAGCCAGTGCCAACCCCCTGCCACGCCCAGGGACACCCTACCCTAGAGCAGGCTGCACACAGCCTCAGCCAGCCTGGCCTCAAACACCTCCAAGGAAGGCACTCAACCACCTCCCTGGGCAACCCATTCCAGCCTCTCACCACTCTGCTGCTCAACAACTTCCTCCTCACCTCCAGCCTCACTCTCCCCACCTCCACCTTTGCTCCATTCCCCTCACTCTTGGCACTCCCTCACAGCCTCAAAAGTCCCTCCCCATTTTTTTGTAGCCCCTTTCAGATCCTGGAAGGCCACAAGAAGGTCCCCTGGGAGCCTCCTCTTCTCTAGACTGCACAGCCCCCACTCTTTCAGTCTGTGCTCACAGCAGAGCTGCTGCAGCCTCTGAGCATCCTCCTGGCCCTGCTCTGGACACTCTCCAGTATCTCCACAGCCCTCTTGTCCCAGGGGCTCCAGAGCTGGATGCAGTACTCCAGGTGGGGTCTCAGCAGGGCAGAGCAAAGGGGGAGAATCCCCTCCCTGGCCCTGCTGGCCACACTGCTGCTGCTGCAGCCCAGGCTCTGCTTGGCTTTCTGGGCTGCAAGTGCACACTGCTGGCTCCTGTCGAGCTTCTCCTCCAACAGCACCCCCAAGTCCCTCTCCTCAGGGCTGCTCTCCAGCCACTTACTGCCCAGCCTGGGTTTGTGCTTGGCATTGCCTTGACCCAGTCCTCTGTCACTGCTCTTTCATACCTGAGACCACTTTGGCTATCTCCTTTGTAGCATTTCTCCCACTAAGCTGCTTTTGAGGATGCACTGAGCATTAGGCAGATACTTCATTACACTGTCTTGAGATCAAACTTGGGAAGGCACAATTGAACCTTTACCAATCCTACAATCTCATTTAGAAGACCAATTATTTTGTTTATCTACTTAAGCAATGCTGATGAGAGCCAAGCAGGGGAGCAGGACGCACCGAGGCACTTCAGGCAGAGTGAAGTCTGGAGGTGTCACTGAAACCGAAGTTTTAAAGCTGGGGAAGAGTGAGCATTTCAAACAGTGTCTCAAGCAGGAGGTAAGAGTAGTCACAGCAAGCCTCTGCAGGTGCCACAAGCAGCACAGCAGAATAATCAGCATCTTTGCATGTAAATAGCATCCACCTGAACTTTAGCCACAAAGGAGCCCAGCACAAAGACCCAAATGTAAAGAAGCAGATAGGTGCTCAGTGGGAAGTAGAGAAGCCTCTAAGCAGAGCAGGTACCCGATTCTCATGCAAAGCTCCTCCACTTCCCAGAGCTTGAAAATTCAATACTTTTAAGATTCTGGCTGCAGTTCTTAAGTGCTGAGAAAGGAAAAGTGGCAATCAGCAGAAAGGAGATTGGCTTTCAGAAGCCCAGATCACAAGGTGAAGAGAGGAAGAAGTTGCAGGTTTGACAGGGCAGGTGAGAGGCAGACCCTGGGGATGCTGTTAGGGACTCCCAGGGATGTGGCAGAGCTTGGCTGTGAGGCGTCATCCCAGCAGCTCCCCTGGCACCATGCCAGAGCCCTGCTGCCTCTGCTCTGGACTTGCAGAAGGAAAATTCCTCTTCCCAAACTCATCAGTTGAAAAAGGTAGGAATTCCAAGTGCACCAAGCCCATGTGGGTGCCCAAGTGCTGAGCTGCTAGAGGCAGGTCTCCATGGACCACCTGTTACATGGGCAGTGGAAACCTGGCCTGGCACTCGCTGTGCTCTGTGTCCTTCACCAACAGCTTCTACCTGACAGAGCCAGGGAAAGCTGGCACTGAAGGCTACTGCTCTCATGTACCCCAAAGCTGCTCCACCTCTCTCTGAAAGTGCAGGCACTTCCAAAACCCACAGGGTTCACCAGAAGAGTAACTGGAGAACATGGCCTGGAACCAGCTCAGTGTCCGTTCTGTTTGCAGATGTTTCTGTTCCCACTTATTTGTAGCTGGAATCTTCAGAGAGCTCCAAAAGATGCAGGCAGGCAAAGTGGAGTTAACTCATTTAGGTGTTTCACAACTTGTAGCCATAATCATTACCATTCTAGAGCACTGTTATTACATGGATAATAATTATTACTGCTATTAGTTACCACTATTATTACTATTATTACTTCCTACAGTATCAGGGAATCAATTCAGCAAGGAGCCTCAGGCCAGGGAGGTTAAAACCAGGCACTGAACCCTAAGCCAACCAATTCCATTCCTTTTCTTTCTCTTTTTTTTTTGGCAGTGAATGATAAAAGCTCTGCAGCTGTCCCAGCTCCGAGGAGGGGCATTAATACATCACCTGCCACAGTTGAAAAGCTTACCCAAAAAAAAACCCACCCCACCCTGGTGATATTTTTTAATAATCTTGCATTTTAGACCTTTAAAGTACAAATATGGATTTCAAACATATCAGGGGAACAAATTAACTCAGAAAAATGGCTGTACTTTCCAAGGTTGCACCTGCCATGAAATTGCTCCAAGTTTGCATTTTCCCTTGGTCTCTGGTGTGTCATTACAGCAGATTGATCGCCCTCCTCTCCCCAGCAACTCCCCCATTAGAGGGTTATTGTATGGAAATTAATGGGAGGCTAGAAACATTTCTTCTGCAGCTGCAGTAGTAGAAGTCAGTTTTGATTAAGCACTCGAAAACCCAGCAGGCTGGGGTGATCTCTGTGCTTTAGTTCCCTCTTTTATTATCACTGGTGTCAAGTTTTGTTACTTGAGCCATTCCCCTGCTTGCTCCCAGTGCATCCCTGTGTAATCATCAGGGTGATTCTTTTTTTTATGGGCACATCTATTTATTTTAAATATGTACAGGCTGATGCTCACTGCTCTAAAGTCCCTTTACACCACCCTGAACTCAGCCCTGCTCCTTTACACCAGGAGCTTGGTGCAAACCTACATGGAGTGGAGTAAGGAAGCCCTGCTGTAAATACCTCCCAGGAGCGTGGATCCAGCTCTGCTCAATGACCCTGCCAGCAGTTACAGCTGATGTCACATTTAATGTCTATCTGCTCTGCCTCTTACTCATCCTGCTGCTGCTTCTGCCCTGCCCAGTTTGATCCAGTTCCCACTGTCAGCTGGCAAACAGCAGGATATACAAAGTGGCTTTTATGAAAGGAGTCCATATCTTTTAAAAGCCAGGTATTAATCAATGCCAAGGTGGAAGAGAGAGGCTGTAAGATGCTTGGGAAAGGCATGAGCAGATACAAGGCTCAGAGGACAGCATTCCACTGCTTCTGCTGTCCTCACTGCTATTTCTGGCAAATAATGAACTTGGGGGTTACAAAAGCAGAGAGGGAAGCTCCTTCACAGAGCACTGAAACATGCAGGCTGGCAAAGCCCCTCAGGAGCACCAAGGCCAACCCAGAACCCTACTCTACAACATTCACCTGAAACCATAGCCCCGAGCACCACATCCAAACCCACATCTCTTAAACACATCCAGGGTGGGAGACTCCACCACCTCCCTGTGCAGCTCATTCCAGTCCCTCACCACTCTCTCCATGAAAACTTTTTCCTAATATCCAATCTAAACCTCCCCAGCCTCAGCTTGAGGCCATTCCCCCTTGGTCTGTCTCCAATGACCTGTGAGCAGAGCCCAGCAGCAGCCTCTCCACACTGTCCCTTCAGGTAGTCGTAGACAGCAATGAGACCTCCCCTGAGCTTCCTCTTCCTCACACTACCCATCCCCAGCTCCCTCAGTTGCTCCTCATAAGATTTATTCTCCAGGCCCTTCCCCAGCTTCATTGCCCTCCTCTGGACCTGCTCCAGCACCTCCACATCTCTCTTGTATTGAGGTGCTCAAAACTGAACACAGCACTCGAGCTGTGGCCTCACCAGAGCTGAGTGCAAGGGCACAATCCCCTCCCTGCTCCTACTGGATACAGCATTTTTAATGCAACCCAGGCTGCCATAGGCCTCCTTGCCCCTCTGGGCACACTGCTGGCTCACATTCAGCTCCAGGTCTGTTACAACCCCCAGATCCCTTTCTGCCAGGCACCTCTCCAGCCTAAACTGACCTAACTGATCCCACTGGAAAGCATGCAGTGATTGAAACAATAAATGACACTCCACACTGTGTCAGCCAGAATTACAGCCCTTGGAGCTTGGAAGGGAAACCAGAGTCATTCTGACTGTCAGCTGCACAGGACAGGGGTGGGGAGAGCTCTGCTGCTTGCACATCCACAGTCCCTTCCTTGCAGCTCCCTATGTGTGGCCTTCAGCAGAGCAGTGATATCTGCCCCTGCATGTGGTGCCATACTCATGAGAGATGCAGTCCAATAGCTGTGGAAGGTTTGCTCCTGCTTAAAACTCAGAGGGACCTCAGCTTTGGAAAAGGCTCTGAGGATGCTTCACTTACTACGACACAGCAGCACCTGGGGCTTAGCACAACGTGGCACTTCCTTGGTCAAGATGCACAAATGGCTTTGGATGTTGGAATTGGCTCTGTATGGTTTTATGTACACACAAAAAGCTTAGTGGCCAGACAGGAGCAGTGAAAACTGATCATGAGTCAGTTTCACTTCAGTTACAGTTTACAAGAAGTTTCAGAGCAGGAAACTTCTCTTCAGTCCCCTCCCCAACACAAAACACCTAAATTATGAGCCAATAACCACTGATGGGAAAAGCCAGGTTAGGCTTTTAAGGACAAAACACAAAGCAATTCCCACTGAGGCCAAACCCAGTGGGCACCAAAATGCTGTAGACCCTCCCTGAAGCCCCAGACCAGTGCTAGGCATAGTCAGAGCACAGCAGCTCCAGCTCAGACAGTGAGCAAGATGAAAGGTGTGGCAAGGACCATTGCTTGGAAAAGTGATTAAGTGGCACCTTTGGGAGAAAGAAGAAAAGAAAAACCTTTATGGGATTATTTATGGGGCTCATAAAGGTGCCTTTTGAATATCCATCAATCAAGCAGCCAGTTAAAACGTCTGCTCAGCACACAAGAGAGTAGAAGGAGTGAAGAAAATTGGATAGGGCTTGCATCTGAGGTGCGCAGGCTACCATCTATAATCTCCACGTGTACAGCACAGCAGTGGGGTGAGCAGGGTGGGAAAGCACTGAACAAACAGGTGCTTGGCTCTGAGCTGCTGTGGTGCTTTCCCTCACTGCCAAAGACAGGAAATATCAGCAGTAAGTTTTAACAACTTGGGTAGGAATAATGGAAGAGAGGAAATAATCTAAACAAAGGAAGAAGTATTTGGGTGGCAGCCAAAGGGCTGCAACCTGCCTTTAAGGAGCAAATAAAAGCAGGAGGACAATAATAACAAAGCAGTGGCTGACTGCAGATAGAATAAAGGGTAATTGCTGGCTGAGCATATGGTCTGCTAAGGGAATAGAGAGCGAGAGGAGAGGAGATTCACAGCCTGTTACAGAGCTTACACAAGCTGCGGGTCAGGGGCAATGGGCTGGTGATGATCACTGATTTTATGGCTGGTTCCTCTGCATCCTTGCTGCTGCAGGAATAAACTACTGACCCACGGCAGACAGCGTTCTCCAGTACTCCAGCCTTTTCTTTGTGCTGGCTTTGCAGCAGCGTTTGGAAGTGCAGGCTTTCAGGAAATCAGAGCAGTAGAGCAAAGCCCTTCTGGTTTCGCTTGTTACCAGGAGGCTCCATCAGTCTCATTCAGAAAACAAAGTGCATTTTCCTGATGAGCAGAACCAAGTGCTAGAAGCTGGCATCTGAAATATGCTTCCATCACTACAACACCTGCTTGGGCAGCCCTTGTGAGCAGTGGCTGAGCAGCTCAGGCCAGCAAACAGCTCCACGAGGCGCAGCTTTACAGCCCTTTCTGACATGACTTACACAACGACAAAGCAGCACACCCCAAACTCCCTCCCCATTTATCTCATCAAATGGTCCCAGAACAGCTCTGAGAAATACATTTAACACAAAGACATCTATTAATTAATAAGCAGATTATTCAGCAATCAATACTCAGTGGCTGATATTATTTAAATTACAGATGGACAATGTGGATAAGTTTCTGCCTTCCTCATCCCTTTCATGGCACGGATTGAAAATGAGCAGAGCAGAAGGGCTCTGAGTTGAAAAAAAGAAAGACAAAAAGTTTGATTAAAATGATTTTTGAATAGACTAATCCCAGGAACATATTACATGGCATCAAATTAGCCCTGAGCACAGTCAGTTTATCACCTCAGTCTCTTCACAGTCCATTGGTTAAGCAGACACCAGGAGCAGTCTGTTCTCTTTACTGCGTTCGGATTTTATTGTAGTGATTCTGTTATCTGGTTCAAACTCCTGAGCCAGGCATTGCTTGCAATTACTTCCTCTTGGTCTGCATAAAATGTGCAGATAGTTCTCTGGCTGATCCCCTATTGCCACTTGGAGATAACAGCAGCAGCAACCTCACACTGCAGATCCCTGTCCTCAGAAATGCTCTCCGACAACATCCACACTCGCAGCAGCATCGGCATGACAGCCTCTGCTGCTCTGCCTGTGCACAGCCTGCTTCTAGGGAATCACAGAATCATCAAGGTTGGAAAGGACCTCCAAAATCATCAAGTCCAACCTTCTACTCAGCACCTCCATCATCACTAGACCATGTCCCAGATCTCTGGACACCTCTGAGGATGGCGACTCCATCACCTCCCTGGGCAGCCTGCTCCAATCCCTGACCACTCTTGCAGTGAAGAAATTGTTCCTAATATCCAACCTAAACCTCCCCTGGTGCAGCTTGAGGCCACTTCCTCTTGTTCTGTCTTTAATTACTTACAGAGCACCTCTCACTGTTTCCCTGGCACAAGGGGTTGGACTGACACACTCCAAGACACAAAACTCACAAAATCCCAGAGTGCCAGGTTGGGAGGGACCCTAAGGACCACCTGGGCCAACCTTTCTAGGTGACAGTGGAGCTGAAATGAGCTGGCTCAGCATCCTGGCAAGCTGCATCTGAAAACTGTCCAGGGGAACCCACAGCTTCCTCTGGGAGAGGATTCCAATCTCTGTCTGTTCCCCTTGTTTTGCAGGATGAAGTCCCTGCAGCTTTTTGGGCCACTCATTCTCATGAAGGTGACTCAGAGCCTGTATGTCTTTGGAGCAGCATGGATCTGCTCTCCCTCCTGTCCCAATGGAATCTTTCTCTCCCTGAACTCTGCCATTCTGCAGCAAATCTCCTCCCCAGGCATGGGGCTCACAAACCACCACAGCCCTGTTTTAGTACAGCCAGATGACACCATAGAATGGTTTGGGTTGGAAGGGACCTTAAAGAGCACCAAGTTCCAACACCCCTGCCATGGGCAGGGACACCTCCCACTAGCCCAAGCTGCTCAAATCCTCATTCAATCTGGCCTTGAGCACCCCCAGGGAGAGCGCATCCACAACCCCACTGGGCAACTTGTTCCAGTGTTTCACCACCTAATTTCTCCCTAATCTCCAGTCTACATCTCCTCAAGCTTCAATCCATTCCATCCAGTCCCATCACTACCAGCCCTTGTCAAAAATCCCTTTCTGGCTCTCCTGTAGCCTGCTTAAGGAAGGCTGCTCTTAAGGTCTTCCTGAAGCCTTCTCTTCCCTAGGCTGAGCAACCCCAGCTGTCACAGCCTGTCCCCACAAGAGAGGTTTTTCAGCCTCCTTGAGCCAGTTCCTCATCACCTTCACTATAAAGAACTCCTTTCTAATCCCCAGGGGTCTTTTTCAATCTGCTCTCTTCAAGTTTCAAGCAGCCTAAACTTTCTTCTGATCAGGGCTGCCAGAAATGGGAATAACTCAATAGAAGTGAAAGAAGTCAATGGAATTATTCTGGGGTTTTGTCAATATGCTACTGTGGTTTAACAGAGCTTAAGTTCTCAGCTTGGACACTCTCAAAGGGGATTAAAAAGCATTTGGTTTATGTTCAGGAGCAGTCTGCTTAGGTGCAAAATTGATCTATTACAATATTTAATGCATGAATATTGATACTAATATGTTTAAGCTATGTTGAATTAACCCAAGCCATTTATACAAGGAGTCCTACATTGGAAGTTTTACCTAAATTGACTGAAGCTCATTTACCTGAGTGCACACAAGCCCTGGGTAATTTACCTTTCAATCATCACTCTCTGTTACAGCAGCAGATGGCCTCTCTTCCTATGCATGCAACCTAAAGTCACTAGGAAGAAAACTTCTTCACATTAAAGAAAACTTCTGTCTGCTTTGGCCATTTCCCTCTCAGTTTGGGGTATTGCAGCTACACGACCTGAAGAATCACAGCATTGGCATCTTCTTTCCTCATCTGGACACTGCAATTTGTCTGTGGCATCCCAGCAGCCACCCTCCAGAGCAGAAAATTCTCTGAACCCAAAGACTGTCACCAGCAGATGGAATTACAAATTCCCTGGGTGCTCAGAGCTAACTGTGCATTAACAAAGTCATAGCAGGGGCACAGGCTGGCTTGACAAGAGCAAATTAAAGGCGATTCCTTGATGCACACCGAGGGCGGATGCAGGAGGGAGAAGGAGGTGATGGAGGTGGGATCATCCTGTCAGCCCTCAGCACTGTCCTACCAGTGTTGTGCGTGAGAGGGTGCTCTGCTCTCACCCAGCTCCACTGCTCTGTCCCAGCTGTGCTCCATGGAGTTTCAGCTCTCCTCACTCTACACCGTTGTGAGGAAAGGGCAAAGGAAAATTGAGGGACCCCAGAGCATGAAGTGGGTTGCAGAGAAGGTGGCTGAGGGGCTGTGGGAACGGCTGGACATTGCCTGTTTGTTTTCTCTAATGATTCCTCTGTTCTCATAGAATCATATCAGAGATTCATGGAATGGCTTAGGTTGGAAGGGACCTTAAAGGTCATCCAGTTCCAACCCCTCTGCCATGGGCAGGGACACTTCCACTAGACTACACTGCTCAAGGCCTTGACCTCCTCCAGGAAGGGGGCATGCACAACCCCCTGGGCAACATGTTTTAGTGTCTCACCACCCTCACTGGAAAGAATTGCTTTGATTTTCTCAGTGCTCCTCTGAAGAGTGCACATCCAGGCCTGGGATCCAGGCATAACCCAGACACAAACTTCTCACCTGCACAGCAGGGCTGAAAGTGACCCAGGAGCCCAAGTGCAGGCAGCGCTGATGATCAAGCAGTGAGCACAGGCTGCTTTTTTCCCTCCTTGTTTCCTCTCTGAACCACCACAGACCAAACCTTCCTGGAGGTCAGCACAGGCAGCCACAGGCATAACCCAGACATAAGCTTCTCACCTGCACAGCAGCGCTGAAAGTGACCCAGGAGCCCAAGTGCAGGCAGCACTGATGATCAAGCAGTGAGCACAGGCTGCTTTTTTCCCTCCTTGTTTCCTCTCTGAACCACCACAGACCAAACCTTCCTGGAGGTCAGCACAGGCAGCCACAGGCATAACCCAGACACAAACTTCTCACCTGCACAGCAGGGCTGAAAGTGACCCAGGAATCCAAGTGCAGGCAGTGCTGACAATCAACCAGCGAGCACAGGCTGCTTCTTCCCTTCCTTGTTTCCTCTCTGAACCACCACAGACCAAACCTTCCTGGAGGTCAGCACAGGCAGCCACAGAGGGTGCTGCAATACCTGCAATAAAAACAACAACATAATGCCCTCTGATAGCTGGGCTGAAAATTAGCTGTAGGGTCTGCATGCAGTGCTCCCTTAATGATGTGAGACACGATGGCCTCGACTGTAATAAAGATGAATTACTCTTTAATAAAGTATTGAAACTCCAGTAAACACCCAAGGTTTAGCTCTTAATGCATCCCCCCAGTGCACACACAGAGGAGGGAGGTGGGGGGGGAATAAAACCAACTTTTTTTTTTTTCTTTTCTTTTTTTTTTTGCTACCTCATTTTTAATATTCTCAGTGATTAGATTTCAATAACCTGCTCCATAGTAATGTGTGTCTCATTTCCCTGGACAGACAAAATAGGCCATAACTTCCTCTCCGTTAGAGCACTAATGCTGTAATTTAGAACTTCTGTCAAGATGAAAGATCTTCCCAGGGAGTTGCAGCAGGCCCATGGCAATACTTTGGCACAGGGCTGGATAATGAAGTTTTCATTATTAAATAAAGATATTTTAGGAATGTCAGAACCCATAAATCCATTCTCCTACAACGCATCAGCACATTGTTTTGTTTATTGCTCTTCTGCTGACTCTGCCCTGCCCCTCCTCCCCTCCCCTGCTTTTTGGCTACCTTGCCAGCTCAGCAAGTTGCCATAGAGATCAACTCCCCCGTGGTGCTGGGGTTTGGATGCAAAGGCTGAAGAGGGCAATGAAGAGGGCAGCAGCTCCCAGCCCTTTGCTGGCAGATAGCTGAGGCCTGCAATTTGATGCTACCTGGAAGTGTTGAAAAGAAGCAGAGGTGTGGTGCTGAGGGATGTGGTTTAGCACCAGGCTTGGTAGAGCTAGAGAATGGTTGAGCTGGATGAGCTTAATGGGCTTGGCCCACCAAAATCATAGAACCATAGAATCATAGAATTATCTAGGCTGGAAGAGAGCTCCAAGCTCAGCCAGCCCAACCTAGCACCCAGCCCTGCCCAACCAACCACACCATGGCACTAAGTGCCCCAGCCAGGCTTGGCTGCAACACCTCCAGCCACAGCCACTCCACCACCTCCCTGGACAGCCCATTCCAGTGCCAATCACTCTCTCTGACAACAACTTCCTAACAACATCCAGCCTAGACCTCCCCTGCCACAACTTGGGACTGTGTCCACTCATTCTGTTGCTGCTTGCCTGGCAGCAGAGCCCAACCCCACCTGGCTACAGCCTCCCTGCAGGCAGCTGCAGGCAGCAATGAGCTCTGCCCTGAGCCTCCTCTCCTGCAGGCTGCACCCCCCCAGCTCCCTCAGCCTCTCCTCCCAGGGCTGTGCTCCAGGCCCCTTCCCAGCCTTGCTGCCCTTCTCCAAACACCTTCCAGCACCTCAACATCTCTCTGCAATTCAGGAGCCCACAGTACTCGAGATGTGGCCTGAGCAGTGCTGAGTACAGAGGGCAGAAGAGCCTCCCTTGTCCTGCTGCCTACACTGCTCCTGCCAGCCTGTAGTGCTGCTTGGGGTTGTTGTGGCCAAAGTGCAGAACCCTGCCCTTGGCCTTGTTCAATCTCATCCCATTGGCCTCTGCCCACCCATCCAGCCTGGCCAGGTCCCTCTGCAGGGCTCTCCTACCCTCCAACAGCTCCACAGCTGCTCCTAGCTTGGTGTCATCTGCAAACTCACTGCTGCTGGACTCAATCTCCTGCTCCAGATCATCAATAATGATGTTTTTTTAACCTCACTTCCTCAGCACAGATAAAGCTGCCAGTTTGATCAACCTGATTTCTGTGGCAGTGCTGAAGGTATGGGGGAGTTTCCAGAGGGGAATCTGCATTCCTATGAAAATCACTTTGAATTTCAGTGGAGTGTTCCCACGACAAAGCTCAAGAACTGCTGGAGGCAAAGCGGGACCAAAGGAAATTCAGCCCCTGGATAAGTAGCAGCAGTTAAGATCTTGCGTTTGCCTTCCCTAAAATAAACAAATAAACAAACAAATCACTGTGAAACAAAAGGAAGAGAATCTCCCCAAAGAACAAAGCTTGGGGAAATTCCAGCTCCCTGGCCACTAGGTGTCTGTCTTGACTCAACGGAAATGGGTCTATGATAAAATCATCACCCGGCCCAAGGAAGCTCTCTGCTCCCCAGCAGCTCTGGAGATGAAAGAAGATCCTTTTTCCACCTTTCCTGGTCTTTATCATACAGACAGGGCGTTCAGGTCCTGTACTTTATTGTCTCTCATGGTATCAGCAGCATCTCTGGGGATAAAGTTCCAAGTGCCCTTGATCCCCACCTCCAGGAGCAGTGATCTGGCTGAGGTGGTTCTCACCATGCATCTCAGGATGGGTGGCTGGGCTGCAGCCCTGCACTGTTCTTAGAAGCTCTTCTCTTTATGGAAATTAATATATTTCATTTCAGCTAATGAAAGCACCCAGGAGCTATCAGGCTCATGGTTTTCAGGAGATTAAAGTGTGCTTTCAGAAGGCAGAGAAGGGCCAAAGGCTGAAGCTGAGGTTTGCAACAGCTCTTTAGTGGGAAGAGATGACATCGGAGTCAGAACCATGCTGCATGACCCCAGCTAACTTCTTAAGTCTGATTCCTACCAAGAAGCTTAAAATGGACAAAATAACAGAGCAAACAGTTCTGGGATGTATTTCTGCTGCCACTACTGGCCAAAATCTGTAAGTGTTCTGCAAAAAGACAAATGCAAATGCAACAGAAATCACTTTCCACTTCCCTGATTCACCCAGTTTTAGCTCCAATATTCACCTGAAGTTCAGGTTTTGCATCTCAGAGGAAAACAGTGTGGCAAAATTCCACTGACCTCACAGAAGTGCTACTCACAGCAGTACAAACACAAAGACTGAACAGGTCAACCCCACTCAGCCTACCTCTAGATTGACTTAGAGTAGATCACTGAGTCTGGGCAATTGGGATTTCAGTGAAGGTACCTGCTGAGAGTCACACAGGTGAGAGCATCCATTTGGTTTCCAGTTCATGCCATTATCCAGCCTAGCATCAGGCATCCATCCTGAGCCTTGTTCACAGCGTGGCAGAACCAAAACCAACATTGTCACTGCAGGAGACAACAGACTTCTGCCAGAGCAGCTGTGGTGGGCTCAGCACTGAGCCCCAGGCCACGCCGGCTCACGAGTGGCTATCTCAGGCAAGCATCTAAAGCCACTTCACTATGGCCAACGGCAGCTGCAGATGTCATTAACCTGTTTGTGCTTTCCAGCTAGCATCAGAAACATCCAAATCTGCCACAGTCACAGTGCAGGGTGGAGAGCTCACTGCTGCTTAGTCCACCTGACCTTTCTGGGTCCAGAGGGTGCACACTAAGGACCTGTCCACACACAGCAGCTGCTTTCTGTCCTTCCTAGTTGCAGAGAAAAACACATTTGTCATTTTGACACTTTCAATGCCTGGTTGATCACACTGCTGTCACTGCAAGGCTGTTACACTCCTGGTGACAGACTGCACAGTAAAATCTAGAGACACCTCCAGAAGTGGACTTGGAACTTCAAACTGCATTTTAAAAGTGAGCGACACTGCTCTTGGCGATGTACCAACAGAAGTCATCCTTCCACATGTTGCCCAGGGAGGTTGTGGATGCTCCCCTCCTGGAGATGTTCAGGGCCAGGTTGGATGAGGACTTGAGCAACTTGGGCTCGTGGGAAGTGTCCCTCCCCATGGCAAGGGGGTTGGAACTGGATGATATCTAAGGTCGCTTCCCACCCAAATCATTCTATGAACCTAAATGGCTCTTCAGCAGAAACCACCACGAGGCAAAGGCTTTGCCACACTATTTCCTATCAGCAAGAGGTTAACTTTGCCCAGGCTTCCCCTTGGAAATGCCACATGAAAATATTCCCTGGTTCCAGCCAGCCAGTGAGGTATTGCAGCAGAGAAACGAATCTGCTGAGCTAATGAAGCTCAGGTCAGATCTCTGTAAACACTGCAGCAAAGAATTTGCAAACATTTGTTCAAATGCAGCCTTGGAATTAGGTTTGAATAGCACCCACGAGTCCAAACATCTCCTGCAGGCTCTCCTGGAGTACCTGAACAAATCAACTGGTGTTTGAAAGAATATTCAGACAAAGCCTCATAAAAAGCACAGGCAAATACATGCTCAGATCTGAGCAGTTACATAAATATTCCCTCTGATGACTAATGACACCAAGGACTTTTAGTGCCGTCTGTGAACTTGGAACTCTTCTGCCCAGGAGCCTAGAATGTGCCATGTGCAGAGATGAGTCAAAAGCACTGCACTTTGAGAGGTGCTCTTGTAGGATTTATTGGTGTTTCCACTAAGATTCAACCCAGCATCTTTCACCTGATTGCAAAGTCACTTTAATATCTTTGGAACCCATCCCTCCTATCACCCAATTCATCTAAAAGCCTCTGAATTCCTCTCTGCAGGAATCTGTGTATCCCAAGGCTGTTGCAAACATCTGTCTTCTTAGCACCTGTCAGAAACAGCCTGATGTCATGGCTTCAGCAGTGCCAGCCTTCCTCCAACAAGTAAACTCCCTGCTTGAGAGTGGATGGAGCAAAATGTTGTCAATTCAAAGCAGGGCAGCTGCTGCTGCACAGCAGAAGCCATGCTGGAACTATGTGGGGCTTCTAAGGCACAGGAGGAGGTGAAAAGTGGGAGTCTGGGATGTCAGCAGAGCGCTAATGAGAAGTCAGCAGCAAGAGACATGGGTGGAGAGTCCGGAGGCCCCACAGATCGCTGAGGTTGGAGATGGGAAGAAGATGCACTGCAGAAGAGTTTCTGCAGGCTGCTGGCAATTGCCCACCCCAAGGCAAGCTCCTACTTGAGCTCCTCAGTTGAGCTCAACAAACCTGACACTCGGCCAAAAGTCTTTGACAAGCTGGATCTTGAAAGCCTAAGAAAACAACGCCCTGACATTTGTATTTGCATAAACATCATTGAATCAGTTCTCTGCCATCTCGTCTTTACAGCAGGCTGTGCCCAGACAATCTCCAAAAATTAGTTTAAATGCATTTAATTCTGGTGGGAATCATTTTGCTGCTGACAGCTGCTGAAGGCAAAGAGGGCTGGAGGAGAGGCTGAGCAGGGGCAGGCAGCGCACAGACCCTTCTGCAGCGCTGCCAGTGCAGAATAGGCTTGCAGAGACTCCTGAATGCAGAGGCTGAGCAGGGGCAGGCAGCACACAGACCCTTCTGCAGCGCTGCCAGTGCAGACAAGGCTTGCAGAGACTCCTGAATGCAGAGGCTGAGCAGGGGCAGGCAGCACACAGACCCTTCTGCAGCGCTGCCAGTGCAGACAAGGCTTGCAGAGACTCCTACATTCAGAGGCTGAGCAGGGGCAGGCAGCACACAGACCCTTCTGCAGAGCTGCCAGTGCAGACAAGGCTTGCAGAGACTCCTGAATGCAGAGGCTGAGCAGGGGCAGGCAGCACACAGACCCTTCTGCAGCGCTGCCAGTGCAGACAAGGCTTGCAGAGACTCCTGAATGCAGAGGCAAGCTCAACCTGCACAGTCCCATGAGCTCAGCAAGCTGCTGGACTCTACACATCTGTGAATTTTGAGACCAGTCATTCATTTCTAAGAAGCTACTCAACAGGCATTAAAGCACTGTGAGGAGTCCTCATCACCACCTCTGAGCTAGCAAACAAGCTCTGTGATTTCTCCAGGGCTTTTGCTCTTTCCAGAAGGTTCATGCACACCTGATCTACAACACCTTGCTGCTTCCCTTGAAAGAAAAGACCTTCCTGGCTCACTCTGGCTCGGTGGTTGGAGTGGGAAAGCTTGCTGAGAGGAACTCAAAGCCTTTGAAGATAATTCCTACTTTGGTCAACAACTGTAATAAGGTAGCTAAAATTACAATGTGCTCCAAGCACTGAACATTAAAGGCCTTGCATTTCTAAAACTAATAAATCAAACATGCTAAGTGCTCAACTTCAGGCTAAATCTAGATCAGAGGTGCAGCTTCACCTCCCCGAATGGCTGGGAGGTTATGCACTCAAAATAACTCAGCCTCCAGAAGTCATTGAATCAGCAGCAGATTGTGCAATGTCTGGGCCAGTCTGCTTGACACTTAGGCTTATACACAACTGTTTAGCATGGGAGGCTGATCAAGAGTGGCCTCTTCAGAATCACAGAACAGTCCAGGCTGAGAGGGACCTCCAAAGGTCATCTAGTCCAAGTCCCCTGCAGTAGTCAATAGGGACATCCTCAACTAGACCAGATTGCCCAGAGCCCCATTGAGCCTCCCTCTCTTTCTCAGGCTCCAAGTGCATTCTTTGACTGATACAGAGAGGGCAATTTCTTCTGAAGCTGTGGTTTGAAATCCAAACCATGGCTCTGTTCTCATGTGCAGCGTAAGAGGAGGTTTCTTCTGGATTTCATAGACTCCTTGAACGGCTAAGCTTGGAAGGGACCTCAGAGATCTGCTTCAATCCCCCAGCTTTGGGCAGGGATGCCTCTCAGCCAGGCTTGGTTGCCCAAAGCCTCATCCAGTCTGGCCTTAGACTCCTCCAGGGAGGGGTTTGAAGGGTGTGATGTGTCTCCTGGCTGTAAAATGGAAGAATTCCTTTTAGAATGAAGTGAAGTTGAAGCAATATAAAAGAGGAAGGACCTTATAAGGCATTCAAGTTAAATTTGGAAAGGTGTCTGCAAAGATCCTCATCAACTAACAGATAAAGTTAGGCTGTTAAGGGCAGGAAGCTGATGCTCACATTTTCATGGTGTATCCAGGCTGTTCTCATGGGGATGCATGAGCATCCTGCTCCCACCCACCTGAAATAGTCCTGGAATAGCCACAACAGCTAGGACTAGTTTCTGCCTTGCTTTCTTTGCACTGGTAACAATGTTCTACATCTAAGCCCAAGGAAGACATAATCTTTTTGCCTGAGCAGAGGACAGCCCTTTGTCTGAGGTCAGTACCACTGGTGATGTAGATCCAAGAGCAACCAGAGATTCGGCTGGTCTGTGTTACTGACAAGACTCAGCAGCACCTGTGACACCTCCAGGTGTCTAACACGGAGAAAGAAGTAGAGTAGAAAATGACACAACTCCTTATGCTGTCCTCTTGAACATCCTTTCCACTTTCCTGCCCCTCGGATCACACATGGGTGTAACATCTGCTCCAGCAATGGTCCTTCTGTGCAGCTCAGCTCAGCTTGCTGAAGGAGCCTGAAATCCTCAGCTCAAAGGGACTAGAAAAGGCAAACACAAAGCCTGAGCAGATATCAAAGGTAGTCAGAAGGCACAAGGACTGCCACTGCCTCTCTCCTGACCTGGCTGCCTTTATCTACCATCCTGTGAAGCCTCCTGAGGTGGTGGCTTCACTCTGCTGAAAAGAGAGGCTCGAAACAAAGGGAATGGGGAATGGAAATTTACTTCCATTTAGCTGCGACTGGTTTTTATGTGGAAAATGCACCCCACCCTCTCTATCTGAGAATCAGCAGGAGTGCAGCTCCCAGTGCTGTTGCTCAAGGGGAGATCTCCACTGTCAAGTTGATTTGTGATGCGTTTGAGTTGACAGATTGCCTTGGGCAAGGGAGGAGGTGGGTTTGCAAAGGAAGGAAGGAAGGAGATTAAACCTCCATCAAAATGTGTGGTTACCTACGGTAAGGAAGGGAAGAGGAGGTGGGGGAGGGAGGAAAGGCAAAAAGCAAATGAGAAAACTGCATTACCAAATAGGGAAAAGGTGAAAGGACCTGAAGAGAAGTTTTGGCAGAGCAGAGCCAGGAAGCATCACACATCTTGATTTCAAACAGCAGTGTGCAAGCAAGGCAGAAAAGCCAGGATGTCCTCCTTGTCAGATGCTGAGAATGTGCAACTCCATCTGGAGCTGCTGGAAACCCTTCAGTGTTTGGTACCCCTGAAAATAAGATTCCAAGTGATCCTAATTCTGTCCCCAGAGAGCAGGAACAGCCTGTTTGTGTGGGAGGCACATAGAGAAGATATGTAGTCACCACTAAGGCAACTCTCCATCATCCTCTCTGGTTGAGAGGGCATCTAAGAATGATACCTTGACTGACACTAAAATAGCAAGAAAAAAAACCCAAATCAGTACTTTTTTCCTGTTGTGCCTGCAGAAAAGCACAGGAGCATGAGCTCAGAGGAGGAAAATTCCAGCTCCTCCTTCGTGGCCACACACCTGAGTATCCCTAAATTGGGTTTACCAGCCTTGATCTGGGATTGAAGCAAGCACAAAGTCAAAGTTGAGTCTTTCCATCAGGTGCTCAAAATGCATACTCCACACAGTTCTGTTCCTCCTCTCCTCAATCATTCATCTGTCACCACCTTTGAAAATAGAATGGATGAATAAAGACTCTGAAAAGGGTTGTGAAGCTGCTGGGTTGCTGTTTCTGTTGGTCTTATCCCTCAGTGGAAGCAGTTTATTGCTGGATGTTCAGTGGGTTTGATTTTCAGTACTTCTGTGGCTGTAACCTTCACTTCTCTGGGCACATTTCTACAGCCATGGCAATGAAATGTAGCTGAGCTATCTCTGGTCCCTTCTGTGCAAGTGGCACTTCCACTCACCTCACCAGCAGGACATGTGCAGGGAATAGCACAGACAGATTGGAGCAGGTTGACAAGGATATGTGATGGGGAGCTGTGAACCATGAAGCCAACCAAAAACTACCTAGAGCATAGATGGGAAAAACCTGTGAGCCTTATGGATCACACCTTCTCTTGAGGCAGCTGCCAAGGGATTTCACACCTAAGGTATTACCAAAGACCAATAAATCTCTAGAAAGAAAGAGGCCTCCCTTATGCAATCAAGTCAATAAATTTAAGTTCCAATTTCAAACTCTGAATGTTCCAATAGAAGGGCAAGGAAGATGGTGAGAGGTCTGGAGCACAGCCCTGGGAGGAGAGGCTGAGGGAGCTGGGGGGGTGCAGCCTGCAGCAGAGGAGGCTCAGGGCAGAGCTCATTGCTGTTTACAGCTACCTGAAGGGAGGTTGTAGCCAGATGGGGTTAGGCTCTTCTGCCAGGCAACCAGCAACAGAACAAGGGGACACAGCCTCAAGTTGTGCCAGGGCAGGTTGAGGCTGGATGTGAGGAGGAAGTTGTTGTCAGAGAGAGTGATTGGCATTGGAATGGGCTGCCCAGGGAGGTGGTGGAGTGGCTGTGGCTGGAGGTGTTGCAGCCAAGCCTGGCTGGGGCACTTAGTGCCATGGTCTGGTTGGTTGGGCAGGGCTGGGTGCTAGGTTGGGCTGGATGAGCTTGGAGCTCTCTTCCAGCATGGTTGATTCTATGATTCTAACTTCACAAGCCAGGAGAGAGATTTAAGACCTGCAGCTTCCATTCTGATCCCATCCTAATGATGTGTCCAAATGTGAACATAGGGAGTCTGGATTACAGGTACCTCTGGCATGTTGTGATGTGCTTAGTGGAAAGGGGCAAGGAAAGGGATAGAAATTGTCTGTGGAGACACAGCAGTGAACATCCTTCTCTGGAAGTGGCTTAGTGTTTTCCTCTTCCAAGAAGCAAACATTTCACCAATCTCTTTTGACACAGAGAGGGTAGGGGATGTTGTCTTCTGATTTTCTAGGGCAGCAGTCAACAGTAAAGCTTAGTCCAGCACTACTGCACCTGGTGGACTTGCAGGTAGAATTTACTGTGCAGTGCATGTGTCTGCAGGTCAGGGCTCTGTAGGCTTCATGTTGCCTTAGGGAAGGTTTAGAGAGGATGTCTGAAAAACTTCTACACTGAAAGGGTTCTCAAACACTGGAACAGGCTCCCCAAGGAAGTGGTTGAATCCTCATCCCTGAAGGTGTTTAAAAGCTGCAGAGATGTGGTGCTGAGGGCTATGGTTTAGCAACAGCTTTGGTGGAGTTAGAGAATAGTTGGACTGGATGAGCTTAAAGGGCTTTGCCAACCAAAATGATTCAATGATTCCATAACTGACCTGGAGAGAAAAAAGTAAACTACAACAGAGAAAGATCATGTGCAATCTCAAGGGACTTATTTTGTATTCCCATTATATTTTGATGATTTCAAACTGGAAAACACAAAGTGTGTTACCAAGCCATGATTATATGGTAACAGCTTTTAGTTCTTTCCATATTGCACATGAACTAATTCTCCAATGAGGAGAGACTGAGGCAGTTGGGGCTGTTCAGTCTGGAGAGGACAAAGCTGCAAGGTGACCTTACTGTGGCCTTTCAGTATCTTAAGGGGGCTACAAGAAAGCTGGGGAGGGACTTCTTAGGATGCCAGGTAGTGATAGGAGTGGGGGGAGTGGAACAAAGCTGGAAATGGAAAGATTCAGACTGAATGTCAGGAAGATCTTCAGCATGAGGGTGCTGAGACCCTGGAACAGGTTGCCCAGGAAGGTGGTAGAAGCCTTATCCCTGGAGGTGTTTAAGGCCAGGCTGGATGAGGCTCTGGACAACCTGATCTAGTGTGAGGTGTCCCTGGGTATGGCAGGGGGGTTTGGAACTGGATGATCCTTATGGTCCTTTCTAACCTTGACTGATTCTATGATTCTAATTCAGCTCTAGTTTAGTCCAGTCCTTGTTGAAAACACATTCTGTGCTAGCCTGAGGCTTCACCATAGCTAATGTGGCTGTGCACTGCTGTCCCTCAGTGTCCCCTCAGACCATTCCCATCAATCATGTCTTTATTGCTCCTCCTAGAATTCAACCATTTACTGATAAGAGAACTCTTTGTACTTTTGTTTTCATATCAAGTGCAGGACTTAGTAGCAACACTCAGCTTCTCCAGCAGCGAAGCAGCAGCCACAACAGCCATTCCTAAGCTCTCACCGTGCCTGCAGCTTCTTTCCTCAGCAAGTTACTATTAGCAATTAATGTTTTATGTATTCCATATGTTGACATCTTCTCCTACCAACAGCCAGATAAACTTCTCCAAGACCTTCCTGACACTTCACAGTTGTGCATTTGGGATTATCTTCACTGATCTCAAACCCATTTTCTTTGTTACTTCCTCCAGCCTCTCAAACACTTGCTGCTCCCCGACAGCAACGGCACAAGCAAAAAGTTGCTTCACACTGTTTCACTTTACCTCATCCTGATGCTTTCAACATCTCTGATTGGTTTGGGGTTTGTTTTTCCTTCCCAGTGAGATGTAAAGTGAAGCAGAACTGGGCTGTATAAATCCTATTACAAGCTCTGCCTTTTCAGCATTAAACAGCAAGCTCATAATTTTAATGCAATCCTAAATTGTTGCCCAGCTAAGAGATGTCTTAAGGAATAGACATATTTTTTCTTTAAAAGTCTGTAAAATAAAGTAATTTTTTCTGTCCATATTTTCAGATTCCATTAAGCAATTCAGAAGAGAAAATGCTCTGAAAAAAATATATATAAAGTATCTCTTTTTCTGGAACTCAAACCAATACTTTCTTCCCATTCCCTCTGTGCTAAGGATAAACATATCAAAGACCAGACTGAATGAGCCAAAAAAGGGATTTTGTAGATCAGCAGAAGAAAGAAGCATCCAAATGCCCAACACGACTCCAAGGAACCATCTCAAGCTGTATTTTTGCATGTTTAAATCTCATGGAGATGAGAATGAGGTCATGGGTTTGGAAAGCTGCTTGGTCTACTGAATGGCTGCACTGTAACATCAGCATTGGAATGGGCTGCCCAGGGAGGTGGTGAAGTCACCTCTCTGGTGTTTGAAAGTTGTTTGGATGTAGTGCTTGGGGATATGGTTTAAGGTGAACCTCTAGAGTAGGGCTCTCAGTTGGACTTGGTGATCCTAAGGGGCTTTTCCAACCTCAATGTTACTCTGATTCTATGACCAGAATTAGTTAAGAGAGGAGGGTAGGAGCTAGATACTATTTAAGATCCCTTCCAACCTAAGCCACTCCATGAGAATTCTGGCATGACCTCTCCTCAGACTTGATCCTCTGCTGCAGACAAGGATTTCCCTCCTCTCCAGGGTCACCAGTTCAGATGCTGGTGACAAAAAGCTGTTTGGGGGACACAAAGCTTCAGGGCTGCTCCTCAGCTGGTGCCAGGGCAACTCTGGCACTCAGTTTCTATTGATCACCCTTTCAGTGGTGGCTTACAAGAGAAGTCATTAAGAACTGGTAATGGCTGCACACCGAAGGATTACCTCTAACAGCTAAGAGGATCAGTGGAGAAATCTTTCTGCTCCAAGCTCCACTGCTGCCTTAAGACCCTGCACACACAGACACACCATTCCCTGCCTCAGCACCCAACACTTCTCTGTTTAATTGCCCACTGAATGAAAACTTTTGGAAACCACTTAATGACAGGATTTCTACTTCATGAAAGGCTCAGTTGTAATTACAGGCTGGTTGGGGAAGGGGTTTCTCTTTTCATTCTAATTACAAATAATTGACTGTAAAACCTTTTTGAGCTTTAAGTGTAGAACAAAGATGCTTCCTTTGAAGATAATGTCCAGGCTATACCTTTCTGTAGAGAGAATGGAGGAGAAAATAAGGCTTGTTTCTGGTATTGACTGACTCTGATGGCAGCCACTGCAGCACCTGATCAAAGAGCCAGACCTTAGTACTGCACTAAAATCAAACGGCTGGGCCCTGCTCAGAGTGATGGCAAGGCATCTCCAGGGTGATTTGAGAGCAGGCATCAAGCAAGGAAATAAAGAGTAAATGATAAGCACTGACTCAATTCCAACCACTTCACAAAGCATCATTTGCCATACCCTCATTTTCTAGCCTCCTTACCCTGTTTTTAAATGACCTGTCACCTCCACAAACTACTTTTAAGAAGCGATGTGGAAGGAGGCAGTCTATCACTCTGGATTTGAGTTCCCACGGGACAACACACTTAAGCTGCTCTCTTGGAAGAATGAAGCTTTCTACCATCATTATATTACCTACTTATACAGGGAGAAGAGTTTTCTGGGTAAGAACTTCACAGTTGAACACATTTCAAAGGACAGAAGAACTTGAAACAGGCCACTGAAGGCTTGAGATGCATCAACGCCGTTTGGAAACCTTGACACGAAGTACAGACTCCAGATGGTTTAAAAGTGAGGCTGATTTGGTAATCTCTTTGAATTGCTGCTCAGAGGAAGGCATGAGGAGCTCTGGAGGCTGCACACAGAGGTAAAGTATGTGTTTATTCTGAAGAGAAAGAGGCCAGCTAAGGAAAGTGCATACTGAAAGGAACACCATTGCCTCTGCTGTCTCAGGAAGAAAACAGTCAAGTGGTTGTGTGCCAGGAGAGGGTTTATTTGTCTTCATTTTCTACCAGTAAAGCATGAAGCTATTTAAAGACATTTGATCATTCTATTCAGTAAAACAGCAAAATTATTCAAGCTGACTAGAAAGATTTGGGCCTAGGCTTGCAAATGTTCATTATTCTCCCCATGGCCTTGAGGGTGTGATTCATCTGCCTCAACGTCTGGATCTAAAGTAGTCACCTTAGGCTCCCTTGAGAGATAAGGGAGAGAAATCAGAACTTGCAAGATGTGATTCATCTCATCCTAAGGTTGGCACCTAAAAATCACAGTATCACAGTATTATCAGGGTTGGAAGAGACCTCACAGATCATCAAGTCCAACCCTTTACCACAGAGCTCAAGGCCAGACCATGGCACCAAGTGCCACGTCCAGTCCTGCCTTGAACAGCTCCAGGGATGGCGACTCCACCACCTCCCTGGGCAGCCCATTCCAGTGTCCAAAATGGGCCCTTTGGAAGCCTCACTCTCTGTCTCAGAGCCTGAGCTGCTCAGCACTGCCTGGTCAGCCCTGGGTGAAGGGTTCTAATTTCAGACATTTCAAGGGGTGAGACTTTTTCCTGCCTTAATGTCTGGTTTTAGACAAGGAAATACCTATATGCTCATGGTAAGCATAGAGACAGCTTAAACCCCATCCCCAAACCCATTAATTTCCTTCTGAAAAAGAAAATCAGTCTTCTTTTGTCTCCCCTGTTTGATTGCACTCCTTGAAATCCCTGGAAAATCAAGTTCTAGCCCAGCTATTGCATAAAATACCTTTCCTGTTCTTTGTTGCTTACACTTCAGTAGCAAATCATCACCCTTCCACTTGACCAATCATAAAGGAAGCTGAAGTTTTCTGGATCTGATTGCCCACTATATCCTAGATTAATGCTTTCTAGATTCAGTTTGACAGGACTAATATTAGTTTGATTGTTCGTGGAATACCTCATCTGTACAACAAGGGGAGAAATCAATTCAGCAGAATAGCTGGGGGAAAAGAACAGGAGAAAAGGATTCTTTTGTGGGAGGGGGGGAAAGGTTTTGCCACGAGGAGGGAAACAAGGAAAGATACAAATATGAGGTTGTCCTGACAATATGCTGCTGCCTGTAGGAACAGCCATTTCAGGAAGCCTGACAGCTCTGATAAAGGCAAAAGGGAAAAGGAAGACAAAAACAGAGCAGGAAGAAAAGAAGGCCAGCAAGAAATAACAATAATGAGAAAGATGTCACATTAAATGTTGAGAGCAGCCTCAGCAGCTGCCTACACCTGCAGGGGGAACGAATGCAGACGGCGGCCAGGGCGGCGTGCTGCATCTTGTGAGCATTCCTGCGGCCAAGGCAAGTCCCTGCAGCCCCCAGAACATTCCAGTGCCTGCCCTCCTGCTTCCAGCTCTGCTGCTTCTCACAAAGACATCAAATGCACAGATGCTGCTAACATGGCCCCAGCCCTGCACTCTGCACTCCTGGAGTAGCACTGAAACATCTTCTGGTTTGCCGCGGAGGAGGAAGGTGCAGAGGTGCAAGCCAGAGCGCTTGGAGGACAGCAAGGTGGGACAGTGTCCTGGCCCCTAAGTAACCTCAGCTCCCATCAATGCTCACATGGATTTTGGATATTCATTTGCAGAAGAATGATGTGCATGTGGAATGGTTTGCTAAGTTTCACCTGCACATGGGTAAGGGAGCAGAGGAGATAAGGCAGTGGCTGTAAACCATCACAGAACACGAGCATTAAAAGATGAAATGACCCTTACAGTCTTCCCTGTGCTTTATAGCCCCCTCTGCTTCTCTGCTGGGAGAAACTGTGCTCCTTTTTCAACCAGCTACTGCCCTGGATGTGGGCTGCACCTCAAAGAACTGTTAATAAGCACTTCATTATCCCGATGCTTCCTACCCCGTGTCTGTTCCTGGGAATGCAGCAGGCTCACTCCCCAGTAGATGAACTACACCACAAGGGCTATGAGCACACACAAGCAAATCTGATTAATCTCAGCACTCCACCGGCTACAGTTCAATGGGAGCAGAGCATCAGCCTGGAGAGCTGTCCCTTGCTGGGGACAACAGCCACTGTAGGGTTGTCCCCTTGCACTGCTGTAGTCTGAGCACAGCTTCCAGAGACCAACCTGGTGCAGAGTTAACTGGGTGAATTTGTCTTCATCTGTCTGTTTGGATCCCCAGCTTGTGCTACTAAAAAACAGAAAGCTGAAAAGAGTAGGAGAGGAAGAGAAGCAAACAGATAAAGGCTCAGTTCAGCAGATCTGCCTTTGCCCTCCCCCCGTGCACTGCTCACACGCTGCCTGCTGTGCTGACAAGAGGTGTACTCGAGCTAGACTCTTGTTTTTTTCCTTTTGCCTCCTGTTGTCTTCACAGAGTTGTAGAATCTGCTGCCAGATGCTCATTCATGCCAGAGCAGGATGAGTAATAGTTTCTTCATTCCTAAATGAGCTCCTCTGATGCATGGTATGTGCGAGTCATTTTCTCCTAGCACCAGGGGAATCAGAGTTCCTCATGGGCCCCCAGTAGAAAGAGGAACACACCAGCAAAAGGCTGACTGGGAACAGGGGTGGATAAATAATGCTGGGTTGTGTGTTTGTTCTTTGCCTGCAGTTCTTCCTCTCTAAGCAAAGCCCATCAGCATTTCCATGGATATTACATCCATTATCATAATGAGCAAGAGGTAAATCTTGCTCACCATCTTCCTGCTAATTCCACCCTGGCTGTGCTTCTCTAATCCTCATCAGATTGCATCCTCTGCAGAGCTGCAACAGCAGCAGTTGGGAGATTGTGGCCAGGGAAGCCTGAGGTTGTGTGCATTGCTTCATGCCTTTTTTTCCAAAGCAAACATGCAAGGGGGGGGACTTGTGGAGTCCCTCAAGTGTCTGCTCTTTCTTCTGTTGCTTCAGAACTAAGAGACTTGTAAATCATTGCTGAATGGGATGCTCTATGCTTTTCTGCCTCTATTATGTATTATGGGGAAATTAATAAGTAATGGGATTTGCAAGATGAAAAGCAAGGAAAGCCATAGGGCAGGTGATGGAGAGGCATAATTTAAAAAGCCAAGGGAAGGTTCTGTTAAATCACAGTTAAATGATGCTGATGTTCACCAAAGTCCTGTGGTAAAATGCTTCTTTTTTTTCCCCATAAAATATTGAGGCTCCTTTCTGCAGTGACAAATGATGCTGCCCACGGCCCTGGAGGAGCTGGAGGGGGGTCCTTTCCTACACCACATGAGCTAAACAGGCTGCACCTTCAGAGCACCATGCCCCAAAGCTCCCTGTCACAGAGCCGCTGAATGCATCAAGTTGGAAGGGACCCTCAAGGTCACCTTGTCCAACCCCCCCTGAAGTGAGCAGAGACATACTGTGTGCATTGATGTTCAGAGAAAGTGCAGCACAGGTTCAGGCTTTCCAGGATATGCCCTCTCCCTCCTCAGCTCTTGCTCCTGACAAATGAGGTCATGACATGAACTCAAATATTCCCATAACTTGCCTTCAGGCTCTCCTAAAGCCAGGCCTCTTCCCCTCCCTTAGGTCCTGCCCTTGCTCTGTACTTCCAAGGGAAAGGGAAGCTCTTGGAGCTACCCTCCACATTCTCTGCAGAGGTCTGCAGGGTGGTCCAGCTGTCCACCCAGTCTACAGTAGCAGATCTCATTTTAGTGCCTGCAGCATAGCCCTGCTCTGGCAGGGAGCTTGTCAGCACAGGTGAAATGTAAATAACCCTGCAGGCAAAGCCCCTGCAGCCCTTCCAGTCACTGCTCATGCAGTGGCCTCCCAGTTTGGCATCACATCTGCACAGAGATTGTCCTATGAGGGTGCAATGGTGGGGCAGAAATCAGCATTAAGGTCGTTTTACTTTTCACCATCTTGCTGCTCTGCACAGCATGAGAGAAACCCACTGGATCTTACAAGCTGTGCCATGGCATCAGCACAGAGAATCAGAGAATCTCAACAGGGTTGAATGTCAGCTTTTGAACTGGTGAAAAGGGGGAGCAGTTCCTGCCCCCCCTGACAAACAGAAGGATGAATGACCATCAGGTGAGCAAGAGTTTACAAAGCACAAATGCCTCTTCCTAACACCTAAAGGTTCAGGATCCTGTTGGGTTAACTGTTGGACTCAATGATCTGGAAGGTCTCTTCCAACCAAAGCAGTTCTGTGATTCTGTGATTTTCTTCCCATTTACAGCAGGGCCCCCAGATGCACAACTCAGGTTGAAATCACAAAGCCACAGAATCAATGAATGTTAGGGGTTGGAAGAGACTTCAAAGATCATCCAGACCAGCCCCACTGTCAGAGCAGCATCACCCAGCGCAGGTCACACAGGAACGCATCCAGGTGGGTTTGGAATGTCTCCAGAGGAGACTCCACAGCCTCTCTGGGCAGCCTGCTCCAGGGCTCTGTCACACCCACAGTGAACCTGGGACCTCTTCTGCTCCAGCTTGCACACACTGCCCCTTGTCCTATCCTGGGCCACCCCTGAGCAGAGCCTGGCTGCATCCTCCCCACACTGCCCTGCACATCTTTGTAGCAGCCCTCAGGCTCCTCTGCTCCAAGCTCCCAGCCCCAGCTCCTTCAGCCTGTTCTCACAGGGAGATGTTCCACTGCCTGCAGCAGCTTTGTGGCTCTGTCCTGGATTCTCTTAAGCAATTCCCTGAGGTCCTTCTTGGACTGAGAGGCCCAGAACTGGAAACAGTATTCCACTGTGGCATCCTCCATGACTTTGCCCTGTTGATGCTGAAGGTGATTTGGCACTGGCATGAGCAAGGACAGCCTCAAACCACTCTCTTCCAGGCAACCTCATGATATCTGCTATCTGCTAAATGAAGCCTTGGAGAAAATGGCTCAGCAGTGAAACTCTTCTTTAGATCACATCACTTTAATGTCTTTTTTTTTTCTTTCTTTTTTTTTCCTCTCCTGTTAAAGCTTGTAAAAAGCAATCTCTGTCTTGTGAAGAATTGTTTTGCATCTGGGGACCTTAGGGAATTGGATGGGGCTAAGTAATTATCAGGAAACTTCCCTGAGTTGAATGGAAATGGACTAAATGGGCAGGAAGTTATGCAGTGCATTAAGATAAGGAAACTAAAAGTGGGGAAAGCACTAAAAAAGATAGTCTAACCTTTGTGTGGACTTTAGCCCGTTTGGAATTGATTTGAATATATATTTTAAAGGCTGTTTAAAACTCTCTGCTCAAAAGTGCCAAAATACCTTTGTACATCAACACTGCCTTTGACCCAAAGGGGAAGAAACCTGCCTCAGCTCAGATCTTTTCAAATATTTATAGACAGATTTTCCACTTTGACCTTCATTTGAATTGCACATCTATTTCTCATAGAATTCCAGCACCTCCATTGGTGGCCAAATCTCCTGAAATACTCACAGGAATGGGAGGGAAGGAAGGAAGGAATGTTGAGCCAAGAGCTAAGAGCTGGAAGGAAACTTTGCCTTCATGTGTGGGGATGAACTGAGGCAAAGTACTTCTAGAATCACAGAACTGTCAGGGCTGGAAGGGACCTCAAAGATAATCCAGTTCCAACCACCTTGCCAGGGGCAGGGACTCCTCACACTAGATCAGGTTGCTCACAGCTCCATGCAGCCTGGCTTTAAAGACCTCCAGGGATGGAGCTTCCACCACCTCCCTGGGCAACCTGTTGCAGTCTCTCACCACCTTCACGGTGAAGAACTTCTTCCTAACATCCAATCTAAATCTAGTTTTGCTCCATTCCCCCCCAAGTGCTATCACTACCTGACATCCTGCAGGGATGGTGACTCCACCACCTCCCTGGCAAGCCTGTTCCAATGCCCAAGAACCCCTTCTGTGAAGAATTTGTTAGTAATATCCAGCCTGAACTCCCTCTGGTCCTGACTCTTGTTACATGTGAGAAGAGTCTGAGCCCCATCTTACTCCAACCTCCTTTGAGGTAATAATAGAGGGCAATGAGGTGTCCCCTCAGCCTCCTCTTCTGAAGACTAAACAACCCCAGAAAACTCCTGCAGCCTCCTCCAGATGCTTCTCACCACCACCCAACAACTCTGGGGACCTTCATCCTCCTTCCCTGCAGGCTTCCAAAGATGCAGTTGGAATGAAGTCCATTTACTTGAGGGTACAAGAAAGCTCAGAGAGATTTCATGTTGAAGCAAGTTATTTGGAAAGAGAGATCATTTGTTACTGGGGCTGAAATGCCAGGAGCAGAGCAGAAAGTGGCAACAGGGATTTTAATTCTTATTAACTTCTGGAGTTTCATTACTTTTTGCACTGAATATTTATGCAGCAACACAGCATCAGGAGCTGCATCTGCCTGTGGCTTTTTCTCAGTGCTGCTGTATTCGTTCCAAGTGGCTCCTCAGGTGTTAAAGGTGAAACTTGAAAACAAATGAGCCTAATTTCCTACAATAAACTCTCAGCGCATCTGAGATGTCCTCTCACTCTCCATCCAGGTCAGCAGGTATCACACATGCAAGGCACAGAGGGAGGAACCACCAAATTTAAGCAAAGTGATGCAGACTGGAAAGTAAGCAGGGATTTGTGTGCTGATGGAGCAGCAGAATCACTGCAGTGGAGCCCAGTGAGGAGGTGGGAAACACTCAGAGCTTCAGCTGGGCTCTGCTGGGATGCTCATCGCCTGCCTGCACACCCTGGGGCTGAGCTGTGCTCTCCACCAGCAGGCTGCTGCTCTGCTGTCACTTCTCAGTGTCACTGCAGCCCCTAAATTCCCAAACCAGAGCCAGACCTTAACAAAACCTTTATGAGAACCTTCCACAGCAGGCTGCTGCTCTGCTGTCACTTCTCAGTGTCACTGCAGCCCCTAAATTCCCAAACCAGAGCCAGACCTTAACAAAACCTTTATGAGAACCTTCCACAGCAGGCTGCTGCTCTGCTGTCACCTCTCAGTGTCACTGCAGCCCCTAAATTCCCAAACCAGAGTCAGACCTTAACAAAGCCTTTATGAGAACCTTCCACAGCAGGCTGCTGCTCTGCTGTCACCCTCCTGTGCAACTATAGCCCTTAACATTCCCAAAACAGAGTCAGACCTTAACAAGGTCCTTAAGAGAAGAAGAATTCACCAATTCAATAGAAATTAAATGAGGTTTGCTGCAATTAACCAGAGCACATCTACCATAACTACAGTGAAAGCCAGGAGTCAGATGCTGGCATTGGTCAGATGCTTTCCTCCAGCCTGTTTTATCAGTTGTACAAGCACAGTGCAAGATCTCACACGTTGTTATTACTGCTCTTATTAAAATCCACACCAATATTCATTCCAGAGGAGGCTGAAAGGGATGAAAGTAGCAATTCTCTTCCCTCCTAAAAATAACTGCCTCTCCAAAAGAAACCACCACCATCACCACAACAACATCAAAATCTCTCTGAGATTCTAAGTCAGGATCAAACTTCTGCCTGTTCCTATTTTTGCATCAAGAGCCAGTCTCTACCACTTGACTTTTACAGTCCTACAGAGAACAAATTTGCCTCGGAAGAGCATGACAAAGGAGGCTGCAATTCAGGAGCTTTATGATGGGTTTTTACTGAGTGATTCCCCTGTGTCACAGCAGCATTTCCCTAAGCTGCTGCTGCAGTTGCCCACTGCTGTGCTTCAGTGTTCACTGGGGCAAATGCCAGGAAATCAGCAGCTTTATATTCCCCTTGTCACCAAGAGAGACATGCCCCAGACCCCTGAGATGTGAACTTATGGAGCCAGCAGCATCTCAAAACAATACAAAGACCCAACCTAGGAGTGGCTGATGCCCACACAGGTGCTCTGCCATTCAGTGACACCTGGACAGGCTGCAGAGCTGGGCAGGGAGAACTTCATGAAGTTCAACCAGGGCAAGAGGGGAAGAACAACCTCCTGCACCAGTACAGGTTAGGAGTGACCTGCTGGGAAGCAGCTCTACAGAGAAGCACTTGGGAGCAGACAAGCTCCCCAGGAGCCAGCAATGTGCCCTCCTAGCCAAGAAGACAAATGGTCTCCTGGGGTGCATTAAGGAGAGTGTGGAGGTTCTCCTGTCCTACTACTCTGCCATAGTGAGGCCACATTTGGAGTACTGTGTTCAGTTCTGGGCTCCCCAGTTCAAGAGGGACAGAGTACAAGAGAGGGCCACAATGACAGTTAGGGGACTGGAGCATCTCTCTTACAAGGAGAGGCCAAGAGACCTGGGGCTGTTTACCCTGGAGAAGAGCAGCCTGAGAGGGATCTTCTCAATGTTGATCAATAACTCCACGGTGCAGGTCATGAGGATGGGGCTGAGCTACTCTCAGTGGTAGTCTGTGGTAGGACAAGAGATAATTCACACAACCTGGAGGAATCTCCACCAAGTAGAGCAGGATCAGGCCCCATGTTTCCATAACTGGAGCATGTAGTGTAACCTTAAAGGCTGGTCCTGCTCTAATTTGGAGCCACACACTCAGGATAGCTGTAGGGACCCTTCCCATTTCAAGGGAGAAATGTGCACCTGGTTTTAATTTCATTCCCTAACAAAGACAAGCCTCCTTGCAGCCATCACTGAAGGGGATTGGGCATTTTCCAGCCCTCCTGCAGCACTTGCCAGCAGCTTCTCTGGGGGGATGTTGTATTTTGATGGGCATCAGATCCTCTGTATTTAACCCCCAGTGATAGGCATCAGAGAGGCTCTGTGTGCAGCTGAGCTTAAAGGGGACTTGGAAATAATACTGTAAGAAAACATGGGCCAGGAGATAGGATTTTAACAGGGTTAGCCATTTCCTTCTGTGCTTGCACACCTGATGCAGGGGGAGGAGGAGCTGGCTGTTGTTTTAAGTCTCCCTTTTCTTTTGTGCTGTGTCTGGGCAGGACCCATATGTCTGGAATGCACCTTAAAACAGCCTTATCTCCAGAACAGATCATTACATGGCAGGTGGTGGAGCCTACTTTATTTTCTCATTTCTCTTCTTCTTCTTCTCCTCCCTCTAACTTCCCCCTCCCCTCCCCCCTTCACCCCAGGGTAGGAATTTCTGAACCTCAACCACTAAACGTCCACAGCTCACACACCTGGAATCCACTCCTCTCTTTCACTGCTCCAACACAGAGAACAAGAGGAGGAGGAAGACAAAAGCTATGACAGGAGGATCACAGGCTGTTCCAGACAGGGAATGCCCATCAGATTTTCAACTTGCACAGAAATCATAGAATCATAGAATCGACCAGGATGGAAAAGATCTCCAAGCTCAGCCAGCCCAACCTAGCACCCAGCCCTGCCCAACCAACCACACCATGGCACTAAGTGCCCCAGCCAGGCTTGGCTTCAACACCTCCAGCCACAGCCACTCCACCACCTCCCTGGGCAGCCCATTTCAATGCCAATCACTCTCTCTATGAGACTGTCTCCCCTTCTTCTGTCCCTGGCTGCCTGGCAGCAGAGCCCAACCCCACCTGGCTACAGCCTCCCTGCAGGCAGCTGCAGGCAGCAATGAGCTCTGCCCTGAGCCTCCTCTGCTGCAGGCTGCACCCCCCCAGCTCCCTCAGCCTCTCCTCACAGGGCTCTGCTCCAGGCCCCTCCCCAGCCTTGCTGCCCTTCTCCAAACACCTTCCAGCACCTCAGCATCTCTCTTGAACTTAGGAGCCCACAACTGGACACAGCACTCAAGCTGTGGCCTGAGCAGTGCTGAGCACAGGGGCACAAGAACCTCCCTTGTCCTGCTGCCCACACTGCTCCTGAGCCAGCCCAGGATGCCATTGGCTCTGCTGCCCACCTGGGCACTGCTGCCTCCTCTGCAGCTCCTCTCTGCCAGCACCCCCAGCTCCCTCTCTGCCTGGCTGCTCTCAGCCACTCTGTCCCCAGCCTGCAGTGCTGCTTGGGGTTTCCAAACTCATTTTGTCCTCCTGTTTCACTGCCCTACTTCAAGATAATGTCAAATTGCTTCCCCTTCTGAGACTTCAGAGACACTCTGGAGGTGGTGGCACTCTGCTAGAGAGACAATCTGGCAATGCTCTGTAACCCACTGCTAAAATGAGCATTTACTACTCAGTTCTCTCAGAATGTGCTGCTCATCAAGGGGTACAGCTCCTTGGCACCAAGTTCAGCCTCTAGCCCAGGGCAACCAACTCCATGAGGCTTAAGTAGGACAGCACAGCTTTCACCTGGGCAGGGGAACACGTGAAAGAACCTCCAGCCAGCTCACAAAGCCCTGGAGAGCCTGGCACAATAATCCTTTGATAACATCAGCGTGTTTTGGTTCAGGGCTTTGCAATTGCAAGGGTTGTTTTACACGCTGGGGGTAAACTCTGTGTTTCTGGTGTGCAGGCAGCCTTCTCCAGACTTCTGTGATGCAGCACAGTCATCCTCAGTCTTGGATTTCATGTTTCTGAGCCCAGTGCTCATGTGCTTCATCCACTGATGCACAGATCTGTGTGTCCAGCAGAAGGGAGAAAAGGCTGCTGCAAAGCCTGGACTAGTCTGATCACAGGCTCAAATGATATTAGGGGTTGGAGGGGACCCAAGGAGATCATTGAGTCCAACCCCCCTGTCACAGCAGGACCACACAATCTAGCTCAGGGCACACAGGAACACATCCAGACAGGCCTGGAAAGGCTCCACAGAAGGAGACTGCACAACCTCTTTGGGCAGCCTGTGCCAGGGCTCTGGGACCCTTCCAGCCAAGAAGTTCCCCTTTGTTAAGCTGGAACCTCCTGTGCTGCAACTTACATCCACTGCTCCTTGTCTTGTCCCAGGAAGCAGTGAGCAGAGCCTGTCCCCCCCTCCTGACCCCCAGCCCTCAGATGCTTATAAACATTTATTAAATCCTCTCTGTCTTCTCCAGACTAAGCAGCCCCAGGTCCTTCAGCCTCTCCTCATCAGCCATGCCCTCCAGTCCCCTCATCATCCTTGTAGCTCTCTGCTGGACCTTCTCCAGCAGATCCTTGTCTCTTTTCAACTGGGCAGCCCAACCCTGAAGGCAGTACTCAAGATGAGGTTTCAGCAAATTGTCAAGAATTTTCAAAGTTAAGCTTTGGGTGCAGGATGGGCATCTGAAGCTGACAGCTCAAGAGGTTCTACCTGTGCTGTGTCTTGTTTGAATTAACTGTCACAGAAGCACAGAACAGTGTGGCTGGAAGAGACCTCTGGAGGTCGTCCAGTCCAAGCCCACTGCTAGAGCAGAGCACCCACAGCAGCTTGCCCAGGATCACAATGACCAGGGGGGGTTCTGAAAGCCTCCAGAGGAGGAGACTCCACAACCTCTCTGGGCAACCCTCCCCAGGGCACCAGCACCCTCACAGCAAAGTCTCTCCTTAAGTCCAAGTGAAGCCTCCTGTGCTCTCCTTTGTACTTGTCGCCCCCTGCCCTATCAGTGGCTACCACTGAGAAGTGTCCAGCCCCATCCTCACAACCCCCACCCTTCAGGTATATATAAGAAGTGAGAAGATCCCTCAGAGCTTCTTCTCCAGGCTAACCAGCCCCAGGGCTCTCAGCCTCTCCTCCTCAGAGATGCTCCAGTCCTCTAATCATCCTCAGGTCCCTCCACTGGATTCTCTCCAGTAGCTCCCTGTCCCTCTTGAACTGGGGAGCCCAGAACTGGACACAATACTCCAGATGTAGCATCCCCACGACAGACTAAAGGGGCAGAAGAACCTCCCTTGACCACATTCATACACCTCAGAATAATGTTGTTCCTCTTGGCTAGGAGGGCACTGTGAAAGCATTGCCATGATCAGCTCCCTGGCACAGCCAACTTGCTGTAGGGGCTGACAAGCAACAGCAAATCTGTTGAAGGTGCTGATGCTTATTTGGAGTTATCTTCTGGTTTGCACTTTGCCTCTTGCACACCTGCATTTTGAAGCAGCAGAGCATTTTCAAGACAGTCCACAGCACCAGGAAGGCAGGAGCCAACCAGCTCCAGCTCCAGCAGCAGCAGCAGCACCTTTCATCTAACTCAGCAGCTCCTGGGATGGCTGTGGGCAGAGGAGAGCCTGGCTTTGTTGTAACTTGTGCAGCTACCAACCAGCACAGAGAAGCCTAAGGATTAGAAGTATGCAAAATGACTGCAACTGTATTACCTTTGCTCTGCCATCCCTGAAAACATAGCCCACAGTTATGCTTTCTGTGCTGGAAAACCCCAGAAACCACAGCACATGAGGAGCAGCAGAGCTGGAGGTTCTGGTTTAATTAAAGGAGGTTTTATCACCTACAGAGTCCTCTGGGCTGGAGGAGCAGGGGCAGCTCTGAGCTCACTGTTGGAAGGGTTGAAGCACCTCCTGACCCAAAACCTGGGGGACATTCTCAGCTCTCAGAACACCAGACTTTAGTAAAAGTCTGGGGAAGAGCAGCCTGAGAAGGGATCTTCTCAGTGCCACTGGAAGTCATGAGGATGGGGCTGGGCTCTGTTTAGTGGTGCCCAGTAGCAGGACAAGGAGCAATGGGCACAAACACAGGAGGCTTCACTTGAACTTAGGGTGAAGCTTCTTTATTTTGAATGTGCTGGAGCCCTGGAGCAGGCTGCCCAGAGAGGCTGTGGAATCTCCTCCTCTGGAGAGCTTCCAAACCCACCTGAACATGGTTATTCTGGGCAAGCTGTTCTGGGTGACTCTGTTTGAGCAGGGAGGTTGGACTGGATGGTCTTCAGAGGTTCCTTTCAACTCCCACCATGCTGGGATTCTGGCATTGTGTGGAGAGCTACAAACAGGAGGGAATGATTTTGCCTAAGTCAAGAAAGGTTGGAATGGAAGGGTTTGAGGTTAGCTCCATGATGATGTGGAGAACAGCTTCAGTCCACAGACCCTTCAGAAAAATAACCTGGCTTGTGCAGGTGTGAGGGCTTTGCAAGTGGAGGATACAAACAAACTATGGACATGGAGGAATGGTTTGAAGCTGAGGCAGAGCAGGGTTAAACTGGAGCTGAGGAAGAAGTTCTGCAGTACAAGGATGGTGAGAGTCTGGCACAGGCTGCTCAGAGGAGCTGCGGCTGTCTAGTTGAGAGGTGTCCCTGCCCATGGCAGGGAGCTGGAGCAGATGATCTCTGAGGTCCCTTCCAACCTGAGCCATTCTGTGACTCTGTGACCTGACCCACTTGTTCCTGAGCCTGCGACTCTCTGCTTTCCTCTATTATACACCCAAGACCAAAATCCATTCCTCACAACAGCCACACATCCACTAACACCGTGCTTCAATGCAGTGGTGCTAACCAAACCCTCTTTGTGCTGCTTGTGCAGAGTCTTTGGGGCTTGGGTTTTATTTATTTCTTGGTCTGTTTTTTTTTTTCCCTGAGCTTTATTGCTGGAGCTGAAATGCAAGAAGAGAAATTCAAATGGAGGAGCCGCAATAACGCTGGCGCCTGCTGCTCATCAGCACATCTCCCATTAAAAAGCAGAGGCCTTTATTAAAAAGGACAGGTCTTATTAAAGAGATATGAAACAAAAGTGATTCTTAATTTTATTGGGGAGACAGAGCCATTGCCAGAGACAGCCTGTGGCTACGTGTGATGATGGAGGCAAGAGGGAGGGCAGGGAGGCACTAACACAAATATGAAGCTAATAACTTTTTTACTCTTAGGGAAAGTGCAGCTCAATTTCTGCTGCTTCAGGCATGTGCAGCTTGAGTGGAAATTTAGAGAAATTACATCCACCTGCTTCCATTTCTTACATCCAGGGCCAGATCTTCAGCCAACGTAAATCAGTTTATCTCCATGCAGCCAGGCAGATTTATGCCAGCTGAAGATGTAGCCCCTGGTCTTGCACTTCAGAATAAGAAGCTTTAAAATACAAATGAGCATGAACCCCTTAAAACATTCTGCACTCAGAGAACTTGGGAGGTAAAACAGAGCTCCCAGACTGCCTCCTAGCATCCCACAAACTGCTGTCTGTGAGGAGAAAGTTCTTCCCTGAGAGAGTCATTGGACACTGGAATGGGCTGCCCAGGGAGGTGGTGGAGTCGCCGTCCCTGGAGCTGTTCAAGGCAGGATTGGACGTGGTACTTGGTGCCATGGTCTGGCCTTGAGCTCTGTGCTAAAGGGTTGGACTTGATGATCTGTGAGGTCTCTTCCAACTTTGGTGATACTGTGAGACTGTGATACTGTAATGGATGAGGTGATCCATCAGGATTTTGAAGGATCTCCTTTACAGATCCTAGAAACTTATTTTAGGAAACAAGTGAAAATGTAACCAAGAGGTGAAAGAGAGGATCCTGCAAAACACTGCTAGTTCCTGAAAGAGACCTGAGGGAAGTGAGCCAACTGTATCCTGCATCAAGAGAAGTATGGTAGCAGGTTGAGGGAGGTCATTTTCCTCCTCTACTCCACTCTGCTGAGACCCCTCCTGGAGTACTGCATCCAGTTGTGGAGCCTCTATTACAAGATGTGCTGGAGTGTGTCCAGACGAGGGACATGAGGATGATGGAGGTCTGGAGCACCTCTCCCCATGGAGACAGGCTGAGAGACTTTGGGCTGTTCAGTCTGAAGAGGAGAAGGCTCCAAGAAGATCTTATTGTGGCCTTTAAGAAGGCAACAAGAAAGCTGGAGAGGGACTTCTTAGGCTGCCAGGTAGTGATAGGACTGGGGGGAGTGGAACAAGTTGCTGTGAGATGTCCTGCCCCATGGCAGGGAGTTGGAGTTAAATGATCTTTGGAGACCCTTCCAGGCCAGACAATTGTATGATTCTAAGTGTGAGGTGTCCCTGCCAGTGCCAAAGGGGTTGGAACTAGATGATCTCTGAGCCATTCTGTGACTCTGTGATCTGAGAGTTGCTAACATCCCACACACAGCCTGGTGCAGAGCTTCTCGGTGAGGGCCCCTACAGAGCACAGCAGTTCTCTGAGCCCTGGTAGGCAGCCACAGCACTACACAAAGGATGAAAACCTGTAAATGACAATGTGGGATCCAGCAGGTCCAGGCTGTTTCAGCTCTGCAGCAGGAGGCAATACCAGCTTCCCAGAGTCGTGGTTTTGTGAGGTTTTGCAAGTACAGACAAAGAGCAGCTTGCATGTGATTGAGAAACTGAATATACCTGTAAGACAGTGACTGATGTCAGACTCCCCTGGCTGCAAGATGCCTCTTCCACAGTAATTCCAGAGCAATCCACTGATGGAGCAAGTTGCTTCATGTTTGCTGCCCAGGTTTAGAGAAAAAAAAGACATAATTAGCTCAAAGTGGATGAGAACTGAGCTGGGATATTGAGAGCTGCTGGATGCCTGGTGAAGGGCAGCTGCTGCAAGTGGGAGACCTGCAGCACTCGTGTTTAGATTTGTTTGAAAAGGTGAAAGCTTGTGAAATTGGTGGCAAATGCTCTAAATGCAGTCAAGGACCAGCCAAGGACTCCATGATGTCACCTTCAAGCTCCTTCTGATCTGTCTTGGGAGTGGGTGACAGACTGCCTGGTGTCAGCCCACTGATATGGCAGTAAGGAGGGT
This sequence comes from Pogoniulus pusillus, assembly GCF_015220805.1. Lineage (NCBI taxonomy): Eukaryota > Metazoa > Chordata > Aves > Piciformes > Lybiidae > Pogoniulus > Pogoniulus pusillus. The sequence goes on from NC_087302.1 coordinate 5,803,576, forward strand.
TTTCATCTGAGCATGGGAAGGCAGACAGGCAGACACCTCCTGATTCAAGAACATCACTCGTTCAGGTCAGGTGAGATGAGCAGCAGTGGAGCCCTTGCTCCACCCAAGAGCTCCTGAGTGACACAGCATGATCCAGGAAGGACACACAGCCAGGTCCTGCTGCAAACACCATCCTCGATCAGGTCTAAACCCTTGTCAAGAACCTGACAGCTGCAAGCAGGGACCACATCCCCTCCTGAGCCTGTCTTGACTCTCCAGAGTCAGCCAAAGAAGTTGCTTGAGTTATTCCCAGCTATCGCCAGATTCAGCCATGGAAAGCCTCAGGCAGAGGCAGGGTATGGAAACAGCTGCAGAGCTTCAGCTTAACTTTCTATTTCCTTGTTCTGGTGGAGATCTGGGATAACTCCTTCCCTTCCAAATGCATTCTGATAAAGGAGCTTAAACAGGGCAGACTGGTGTCAGGCAAAGCTCTGCAGCAGCACCAGCCCTGGCACACACAATCACTTGTGCTCATCTTGTCAGAACAGCCTCTTGCACTCACATCATGCAGGCTGTCTCTGAACACTGCTGTCCCAGAGGGTCCCTCAGGACACCCTCAAAAGCAGGTTGTGCCCAGAACCGTGAGTGGCCCAGGTCAGAATCCTTGGCATGGATGGGCAGAGTGTTCCCAGTTCACCAGGATACATCTGTGCACACAGGGAGCATGGCTGGAAGTGAGCAGGAGCAAACCTTGCTCCTCACTCCCAGACTGTTGTCTCTTAAAGAACAGAGCTGTGTGGGCAGCATTAGGCAGGAGGAGGAGATAGAGCCTGTAAGACTTTGTTTGTGGCAGAATCTCTCCTATCAGCCTTGGCTGCACAGCCCTCATGAGAGAAAGCACAACTAACACAGAGGGAATATGGTTTAGGGGGGGGCTTTCTCTTGCTAGCTCTCAAACTCAGGCCTTGGCTGCTCTGGCTCAGCTTGGCAGGAGCAAAGGAGTTCTGCATTTTCCCTGATGAGATGGAGGGGAGGGAGTCTCATATTTTGCCAGGGAACACCTGTAATGTCTGAAAAATTACCTTCTGTCCAAGATAAATCACTTAGATCTTTACAACACTTCTTGTGCAGACTTTTTCACAGTTCATGAAATGAAGTGATCAAAAAAAGAAATAACCACACACACACACACACACATATACATATATATATACACATAAAAAAGCCTTTCTAGCTGTGAAACAGCTTTTTTCAGTCTGGGCTGAACTAAACATTCCCTAAAGCAGCATCTATATATTTAACATTGGTTTCTTACACATCCAAGATTGTCCTCTCAGAACATGACAATACAAAGAGAGCAAAGCAAAGCCAAGCTGCACCCTCGCTCCATCAGGAACACAACAATGACATCCTGGGATTGTGCAGCAAGCCCCCAGGGATCAGCTCTGCAAACAGGCAGAATGTAAAACATGGCTTCCTGTGGCAGGGGTTTTGCTGAGAGTTAGAAAGCTTCAATTTTTAAAAAGGCAAAGAGATCCAAATCAAACCTGAGTTGCTTTGTCTCATTGTAATTGTCATCATCAAACACCCAGTGCCGAGATGTCAGCTTAGACAGGCGAGCATGGGAGCGCATGCTGCAAGAGTAAATAATGCACGAGGAGGATATTAGAGCAGAGCACTCTCTTTATGGCTTCTGCTGCTGTGATGCTGGAAGGCAGTAACTGCTCATCATTTGCACGTATCTTCCACTTTGTCTTGTTTTTTTCCCAAGGTGTGGTCAAAGTCAGACATTGTTCGTCCAGTGACTGCAGCCTGAAGCTACGCATCCCACGCTGGGAGAGGCATAAGCTGCAGGGAAGAGCTAAAACAGGAGCCATGAGGCTGCAGAGGAGCAGTCAGCACAGAGAATCATAGACCTGCTGAGGTTAGAAGAGACCTCTGAGATCACCAAGTACAAATGCTTGCCTAGAGCTCACAATCCCACTGCCATCACTAAGCTCCTACCACTAAACCATGTCCCTCAGCACCACATCCACACATCTTTTACATACCTCCAGGGATGGTGACTCCACTACCTCCCTGGGAGAGTCAACCTAAACCACACGCTTCAAATTTGCCTTAAATCACATGCTTCAGACCTTGCCTTACACCACTTACTTCAGACCTTGCCTTAATCCACTTGCTTCAAATCTTGCCTTAAACCACTTGCTTCAGACCTTGCCAACAGCGCTTCTTTTACTGCCCCAGCTACCCCAGTCTGAACCCAGTGAAGCCTGGGCAGGGCATGTCATGAGGATGGCTGAGTTCTGTTCAGTGTTGTCAAGTAACAGAACAAGCAGCAATGACTACAAACTGGAACCCAGGAAGTCTCACTCGAATTTAAGGCAGAATTTCTTTGGTGCGAGTGTGCTGGAGCCCTGGAGCAGGCTGCCCTGAGAGGTTGTAGAGTCTCCTCCTTCGGAGAGCTTCAAAACCCACCTGAGCAGGTTCCTGTGCTGCCTGATCTAGGAGAACCTGCTTTAGCAGAGGAGTTGGACTGAATGATCTCCAGAGGCCCCTGAGATTCTGGGTGCAGGTTTGCTGCTATACTGATGCTGTTTCTAACCCAAAGCTCTGCTGGAGCGAGTCAGACTTGCAACTCAGCACCCCTGGGGATGTGTCTAAGGAACTGCTCTGCTAAAAACACCACACTTCTAACCAGAATCATTAAATTAGCATTATTAGTGTTGGCTAGGCCTCAGCCTCTGTGACTTCAGCAAAGCTGAGGCATATACTTTAAATACTTCTTGGAACCCTTTCATCTCCTGCTCCACTGAAGCCACACGTACACGAATACTCCTCTGTTCCCCCCAATCTACATAAAGATCAGAACAGCAGCTATTATGCAGAGTGATTAAAATTATCCATCTCTTATTTTAATGCACAGCTCTGAACAGAAGGGTGCAATCGTTCCCACACCAGGAAGGTTCAAAAGGGAGCTGCAGGACCCCCTGTGACAGCCCCTCCTGAGCTGTGCTGCCCTTGACCCTGCACTGCAGCCTCTGGTTGTGCTTCACTGCCTTTCAGGTGGGATATGGGACAGGGTTTGCACAAGGTCTGCCTCTCACTAGAGTTTCAAAGATCCCCTACAAAGAAGGTGATTTTGCTCTTGGAGATGTTGCTCACAGACACAGAAATGGAAACTGTTGGGGTTCCCTTCAACACAGACAGCCTCCAATTGCAGACTTCCACATTCCCAAATGCTGCCAGCACTCAACCTGGTTAGAAGAATGAAGCTTCAAACTAAGCATTATTTATTTAAACACCATACCAAAGAATCTGGGTGCTGCCTTAACACATCCAAATACCACCAGAGCCCATGCACATGAGGTTACCCACAGCAGTGCTTGATTGCTCCAGCTCTGCAGAAGCCATCAGAAGTAGCACATCACTGAGCAGAGCATGGCTGCTCCCAGATGCTCGGTCGCTTTCTTTGGATGGGAACAGACACTGTTGCACCTGCAGCCCCAGAAGGCTCAGCACACCCTGGGCATGGACAGCAGATTGAGATTCTGCCACTCTGCTCTGCTCTGGTGAGACCTCACCTGGAGTGCTGTGTCCACCTCTGGGGCCTGTAACGTGAGAGGGACAATGGACCTGCTGGAGTGGGTCAAGAGGAAGCCACAAAGATGATCAGAGCACTGCAGCACCTTCCCCATGGGGACAGACTGAAAGAATTGGGGTTGTCCAGCCTGGAGAAGAGACAGCTCAGGGTGGGGGGATACTTTACAACTACATTCTAGTATCTGAAAGGGACCTGCAGGAAGGCTGGGGAGGGACTGTTCTGAAGGTCTTGGAGTGATAAGATGAGGGAAAATGGTTTGAAACTGGGAAGATTCAGGTTGGACATCAGGAGGAAGTTCTGCACAATGAGGATGGTGAAACGCTGGAATAGGTTGCCCAAGGATATGGTTGAGGACCTGTCCCTGGAGACATTCAAGATCAGCCTGACCTAGTTGGAAGTGTCCCTGCTGACTGCAGGGTGGTTGGATGAGATGTCCTTTGAGGGTCCCTTGCAACCCGATGCAATCTGTGAAGCTGTGAATTCCCGGGCTGGGGAAGCTCAGAGGCAGGGCTGGCTGACAGAGGCACTTTTAGCCTAGAGAGCAGCGCAGAACAAGTCGAGACAGTGCCCAGCTGAACAAGGCTGAAGAGAGCAGCGTTCCCAAAGGCGTGTCCTTGGCCCAGCCTGGAATTGCTGCTCAGAGAAACCAGCGTGTACCTTCATGTCGGGGAAAGGGAAGGGCTCAGGTTACTCACAAACTGCTCTCTGAGCTGCAGACAAAAGGCCAGGAATGAGTTGACAAAGCCTTGCAGCTCGGCGTGCCGGAACAGCTCCGGGGAGCCAGCCTGAAGAAAGGTCTGTCGCTGACCCACCAGGAAGCAAGCAGGGGGAATGTGTGCACTCCACGCTGCAAACCTGGCTGGAAATGAGCACCCAGGCCACAGGGAAGGAGCTAAAGGGGGGAGCGGGTTGAACTAGGACCTGTGTTGCTAAGTCTGGCCTCAAGAGCATCACTTCCCCAAGGCTATCTCCCAACTGCACTGTCGAATGCTGTGATAGACTTTCCCACAAACAGTTAACAGCTACAGAAGCCTTTAAGAAGCTGTTTGTTACTTCTAGTCGATAAAACCAGAAAAGAACCCAAAAGAGAAAGGACATCTCAGTATTTTCAGTTTCACTCAATTCATTATTAAAACCAAACAAAACCAAAGCACCAAAACCTAACTCAACATCTTTCTTATCATTCTTAGTAGTGGGGTTGGAAAAACTATGAGAAAAGGCCAGGAAGCTAGGAGGAGCCTCCAGACATCAAGGACACTTCATCCAAACTACACTCACGTTGTTCACCACCACCACATCCTGAAACTCAGCTTCGTCAGCACTTGCAGGCTCACAAGGATGGGGTCGGACCAACTGCTGGTGGGTTTGCACTGTGAGCATCTGCACCTAGGAGCAGCAGTTGTGGCTCCCTAGTGGCAGTTCACAAGAGACCTTCAGCTTCCCATTAAACACCCCCCCCCCCCCCCACCACCAGGATGGCAGTAAAAACCCCTGCTTTGTCTAGTTACTGTTTTGTGCAAACTGAGGGGTACACATTTTTCAGCAGTGCAGGTGGTTTTTCACTCCAACGTGGCACATCTCAGTGTATGGAGCAGCACAGCAGAGCAGAGCTTGCATTTCACCTCCTGAGCTTGTGCCCAGAGAGCAAAGCTACAATTAAGGGGCTGAAAGAGGTTTGTGCCCAAATCCATTATTTAGAAACTGGCACAGAAAGGGCACAGCTCTGGCTGCATAGTGCTCTGCCCTGCTCTTGAAAAGGAACGTGCTGGCACATGCTAAAGGTAACCAAAGTGTCACTGCAGGAAGCAAACCCTAGCCTGGGTGGAATCTCAGATAGATTAAATGCAAGACCAAGGAGCAAACTCTATCTGCAAGCAACGTCAGACCTGCCAGCAGCGTTCCCATCCATGCCCTAAGTGTGAAGCCAGACTTCTGGAACCAGAGGATCAGCCTCACACATTGCTCCACCCTGCTTGCTAAGGTGCTGTCATGCTCAAACATCAGCTGCAGAGCTGCCTCCACATCACTTTGTTCCCCAAATTGTGAATCTAATTCTCTTCTTCTACTTGCACACCAACAAAGCTTCCCAGGAATGGCCTGTGTGAGCCAGGCAACAGGAAACAAACCCCAGCAGCTTCTAGGAACAGCTTTCTGAAGGAGCAGGCAGTGATTTCACTTGGGTATAGCAGCTACAATACTGACTCCTTCCTGAGAATGAAGGGTCTGGGTAATTTCTGAGCCTGGGTCTCCAATCACAGTGGCCTTACAGCAGCATAAGTCATTTCCCTTCCTCAGACACAGGTCTGCCTTAGCTTTGGTGCAGATACAGAGCGGTGCCCACAGTGCTTTCAGAGGCTTGGCTTTCCATGTTTAAAACAAAGAACTGTGCCTGAAGCCCACAGATTCCTTGGAAAGCAAGCTCTCCTCTGCCCCTCCCACCCACAAGGGTTATCAGAGGCTTTAAAATGCATCTTGCTGTGGAATGTAACTTCTCAGTGTTCCTCTAAACTCCAGAAGAGAGGAATATTCCCTCCAGGTTTTCCAGGTAATAGGTTTGAGTGTAATTTAATTTCCCACCCTGTGCTAGGGTCCTCTGTATGTTTATACAGCATAAATAACTCAGATCCCTACAGACGTGGATCTGTGTCTGTGATTCAGTCATCTCAGCTTCTTGATCTGCTCCTTCCTTAACCCTGAACTTCTGCCATCAGCTATTTCATGTGATTGGAGCAGGCAGCAAGACTCCAGCCTGGGAAGAGGCAAACAAGACTCCTAAAGCAGAGCTCTGCATGAAGAGGTAAAGACCTCCAGACCTCCATAGGCCAAGAAGTAAAACAATGCCCCATGCTTCTTTCAGGGCATTAAAAGGGCAGCAAGGCATTAAAATTCATAGAGGAGTCTGAAAATTCATCTTTCCTGCTTAAAAGTTGCTTCCTTGTGGCTGCAGATGTCAAAGGGTTTTTTCTTGCCTTATCTTTTTCCTCAAACATCACAGGAGAAAGCCTGCTCCCTAGCAGTGCTCTGGTGGCTTCAGGCCACAAACATCAGCCTAAAAGGGTTCTTTTTAAATTACTGCTGCATTACTCTTGGCAGCAGGATGCTACACTCTGCCTTCAGCCCCAAGTGTGCACAGAGAGCTTTGGTTCTGCACTGACCTCTGAGTGCAGAGGCTATTTTGCCTGACGGCTCTGCAGCATGCAGGTCTGGATCACACATCCCAGCACAAACATCTTTGTCCAGGAAGGTTTAGACAGACTTTACAGATGGAATACCCTGAGAGCAGAGAGTCTGAGCATCCCCAGCCAAAACCTGGAGCAGGGTAGATTTAGGCTGGACTTCAGAAGGAAGTTCTTCACAATCAGAGTGGTGAAATACTGGAACAGGCTGCCCAGGGATGTGGTTGAGGCCCCATCCCTGGAGACAGTCAAGATCAGACTTGACGTGGCCCTGGGCAGCCTGATCTCATTGGAGGTGTCCCTGCTGACTGCAGGTGGGTTGGGCAAGATGACCTTTGAAGTTCCATTCCAACCCAATCTGTGAAGCTGTAAAGCCCCCATGTGAAGATTGCCTGTGGTCTGACTCCTGTGTGAGTTTTGGAAGTAGCCTCACACAGGAGCAGAAGGCAGTTTGGCTTTTGGAGCTACTGACAAGTGCCAGGCAGGGAGTGCTGGGTTATTGCAGGGCTGTAACAGATGCAGAAAGGGATAAACTTACAACCAAAGCTTGCATTTTATTCCTCTTCTGATTCTGCTGGTTTGAAAGCCAGAACCCAGAATCACAAAATGGTAGGGGTGGGAAGGCAGATCCTCAAGTCCAACCCTACCAAGCAAAAATTTAATAGCTTATAGTTATGTCCTCAAGTAGAAACCTTAGAAACCCCTGCTATAAATTTCAGCTCTTGACCTCCTGCAGACACAGAAAATGCAAGTAACCTTCCTGTAATTAAAACACCACCACTCTGCCTTATCTTCAAAGGCAGAGGAGAAAAGGCCTGCTACCTTTGGAGCCTTGGGATACTGTTTTACAATTAAGGTATAATCAATCTTTAATTATTTCGTTTGAAGGTTATTTAAGCCCTTCCCTTATGACAGCCCCTTCGGAAAAGCCTTAGCAGAGAAGCAGCAGCAGCTGCCAAGTCTCCTCCTCCCCCCCAAGGTGCTCTGGAGCTTGGGTCCCTGCACAGAGCTTGTGCTGGTGCAGCTTTGCTGGCAGAGAACAGAGTTTTTACACAGAAATGAATCTACAACAGCACATCATCTAGTGAGGGAAGGTATGTTGGCACAGAGGTGCCTCATTGTCTCCTCGAGGAGCTTCGTGTCCATACTAGCTCACTTCAGCTACACAACTGCATCCTGACCCCCGCACCATCCACGGCCTCAGACCTGGCATTTTGTTAACACTCAAATTCACAGTACCACAGTGTCACAGTATCACAGTATCACCAAGGTTGGAAGAGACCTCACAGATCATCAAGTCCAACCCTTTAGCACAGAGCTCAAGGCCAGGCCATGGCACCAAGTGCCACGTCCAGTCCTGCCTTGAACAGCTCCAGGGACGGCGACTCCACCACCTCCCCGGGCAGCCCATTCCAGTGTCCAATGACTCTCTCAGGGAAGAACTTTCTCCTCACCTCCAGCCTAAATTTCCCCTGGTGCAGCTTGAGGCTGTGTCCTCTCGTTCTGGTGCTGGCCACCTGAGAGAAGAGAGCAACCTCCTCCTGGCCACAACCTCCCCTCAGGTAGTTGCAGACAGCAATGAGGTCTCCCCTGAGCCTCCTCTTCTCCAGGCTAACCAATCCCAGCTCCCTCAGCCTCTCCTCGTAGGGCTGTGCTCAAGGCCTCTCCCCAGCCTTGTTGCCCTTCTCTGGACATGCTCAAGCATCTCAATGTCCCTCCTAAACTGGGGGGCCCAGAACTGAACACAGTACTCAAGGTGAGGTCTAACCAGTGCAGAGTACAGGGGCAGAATGACCTCCCTGCTCCTGCTGGCCACACCATTCCTGATGCAGGCCAGGATGCCACTGGCTCTCTTGGCCACCTGGGCACACTGCTGGCTCATGTTCAGGCAGGTATTGATCAGCACCCCCAGATCCCTCTCTGTCTGGCTGCTCTCCATTCCTCTTGTTCCTCTCGAAAGACACTGCTTTATCCCCCAACAGAAACCTGCATCACATGCAAGCTGGAGGCTGTTATTCTTCCAGCCACTGACAGAGCAAAAGAGACTATCTTATCTACAGCTAAAGGTTGTGCTTCCTTTGATTCCCCAGTTTAACACCTCAGGATGTAAGTGGTGAGCACTTCATACCTCCCAGAACAGGCCAGTCTGACACAGCCAAATGAAAAACCAGACAGAGCAAACTGCCAGCTTTCCAATTTTCTGCTCTCTGGAAAGGCAGCAGGATCCTTTCCAGTGTCCACCTGCAGGCATGCTCTTAAATTCAGCTTTAGTTTGACATCCCCTAAACACTGGTGGGAGACACGGAGCTAACAGGATGTGTCACCAGTGTCCTTTGCTAAGCCCTGAGCACTGTGTTGAAACATGGATGTGGCACCCAGAAATAACAGCACAGGAGAGCAGGCTGCAGCTTGTTGGCTCTTTTCAGTGGTGCTCTAAGTGACTGACACCTTCTGAAGCAAGAGAGTGAAGCTGAACAAATAAATATGTGCAAATATTTTGCCTTCCAAAACTTCCTCCTTTTAAAGCAACAAATCTGCATGGAAATGTTCCCTGTTGCAAAGACACAGCTAAATCTCCTGGAAAAGGTCTTTCTTCCTTCTCTTCACCAGGCATTGATAAAACCAAACTGGGACTTCAAGAATCTAAAGCCTTCCTTTTGTTCAATTTTTTCCCTTTGAGAGAGGCCATAACAGAATGAAAATCCCAATGCTTCATTGTGCTCCAGGTATTTATTTGCAGGCTGGTTCAGCCTGAGCTGGTAACAAGAGGGCAAAACCTTTGTGTAGGGAGCTCTCTGCAAGGAGCATGGACTCCAGGAGTTATCCTGCCCTGCCATTTATGGGCACCTTTTTGTAACTGCTCTACTCTGGAAACTCTACCTGCTCTTGGCTGCAAACTTGGACTTCAGTCAGAGCAGCCACTGACCCTGCCCTGCTCTGGGTGGCTTTGAAGAGGTCTGAACATGGAAAGAGACCTGTTCCCTGCATAGCACAGTAAGAAGAAGTGAGGAGCCTTCTGGCTCTGCTGCAGGCTCATTCACAGACTGTTTCCAGGGCTTGGAGCAACAGGACAAGGGGCAATGGTTTGCAACTAGAGCAGGGGAGATTTAGGATGGACATTAGGAAAAAGTGCTTCAACATGACTATTGACAAGGTCTTGTAATGACAGGACAAGAGGTAATGGGTTTAAACTGGCAGAGGGGAGACTCCACCTAGATGTTAGGAAAGGGTTCTTTACAGTGAGGGTGGTAGGTCACTGGCACAGATTGCCCAGGGAGGTTGTGGAGCAGAGAATCACCCAATGTGATCACATCAAGGATCACATTGGGTGATTCTGTGCTCCACAACCTCCCTGGAGGTGTTCAAAGCCAGGCTGGATGAGGCCTTGAGCAATCTGTTCTAGTGGGAGGTGTCCCTGCTTATGGCAGGGGGTTGGAACTAGATGATCCTCGAGGTCTCTTCCAAGCAAAACCATTCTATGATACTATGAGGGTGGTGGAACACTGGAACAAGCTGCGTGTGGATGTGGTGGAGGCTCCACCTCTGGAGACATTCTGAGTAAGGTTGTTTGGGGCTCTGAGCAACCTGGTCTAGTTGGGGACATCCCTACTGACTGCAGTGGGGTAGGACGAGGTGACTCCTGGAGTTCCCTTCCACCCCAGTGCATTCTATGATTACCAGGGAGCTCTCAGGATGGGGCTGCCAAGGACACACACTGCACTTCAACCAGATGCCTCTAAAGGAAGGAAAGAGCCAAATGTACTAATGAGAGCCAGATCCTGAACCAGGCTGCAGAACCAGGTGTGCTAGCTCATGCCAACTCCCATGGCCAAAGGGGGAATGGGAGCAGAACAGAGGCAATGTTTGTTTTAACATTTGGAAAGGGAGAAAGCAAACTTGCATGGAGCCTGAGGATGGAGCGAGATGACAAGAGAGGTTGGTGTCATTGGTTTTCTTTTCCCTGCAAGTTGCAAATGAGCAATTATGGCTGAGAATATTTGAGATGAAATTACTGGAACCTGTCATCAGTTGTCTGACCTCTGCACAGATGTCTTGTTGAATGAGGAGCATGATTAGAGTCTTGGCTATATCAAGCCATTAAGGATCTAACACCATTTAGTGTGGATGTGAATTCATCAGGACAAGTGCCTTCTTCTGTCTTTTTTTGCTTGCAAGTTCCAGTAGATGCAGTCCTGCTGCAGGTGCCCTATGCCACCTCAAAGACACCTGCTTGTCAGGGGTGAGCAGAACTCAACTGAGTGGTGAAACACCTCTGCGTTGTCAGTAAGAACAAGAAGCTCTGAGCAGCCACCTTCAGCAATGCTTTCAGAATTCCTGCAGCAGGAATTGCTGTGAAGCAGGCTTTAAAAAGAAGTAGCAACAGCAAATGGTACTTCAAGTGATTGAGCTGTAGTCTTAGACAAGTGTTTGGTAATAGTACAGGGATAAATCTCAAAGAAACCTAAGCAAGTCTCAATCTTTTCTCCTTTTCTCTATTGTTCCAGAACACAAAGACTTTCTTACATGCTTTAAGCCTTAGTTTTGCAACAGGCATTTCTCCCTCTTCACTTCAGTAAGCTCCAGCAGATGCCCATCTCCACTGAGACAAGAGCAGCAGAAGAAAGGGACTGACTGCCCCTGATCCTGGTGTCAGCACTGAGCTCCCACACAGCTTGCAAACACTAAGGGCATCATCACACCTATGGTTTGAGAAGCCTGCAGGAGAAGAGCTGCCTAGGGATGTGGTTTAGGCTCTGTCTTTGGATATATTCAAGATCAGACTTGATGTGGCCCTGGGCAGCCTGGCCTAGTTGGAGGTGACCCTGCTGACTGCAGTGGGCTTGGACAAGATGACCTTTGAGGCTCCCTTCCAACCCAAGGCATTCTGTGAAGAGAGCAGGGAAGATGACTCCCTATGATCAAACAAGGTTTTTTGGCTTCACTTCAGAAGGGTACAAGATGGTTCTCCTTTTATGCATGTGGGAGAGCAAGTGCTGCAGAGGGAAAGGGCTAAGCTGCAGCACAGAAGGGTCACAGAGAAGTGAACCCCAATGCTACTCTGTGGTTGATTTTTCTGTGATGGGAAATATTAAGAATGCATAGTCTGAGGGCTCCATTTCCTCCTCATTCCTGTGTCGCCAGCTGCTTCATAAAGATGTTTTTCACAATCATAAATAAACTTTGGAGGCAAATGGGAGAAAAGCCTCAGGTAATTATTCTCTGCCTGCTTGTGGACTGAATTTACAGTGGGCAATTTCAGGAGACGTGGCCCTGAGCTTTCCTCTGCCTGTGTTTGATGTCTCAAACCTGCAGCCCAAGTAAATAATTTGATTCCATTTATTGGATAAATTTAGAGGTCAAAGCTGACAGGCCTTCAAGACCACACAAGTTTCCTCCCTGGAAGGCAAATGTTGGAATGTGCCTTTCAGATGCTGCAGGGAAGACCCTTCATCCCCTGACATGTTTCCATCAGCAGGGTTTGAGAGCTTCCAGCAGCAGTTTGATGATGTGTTAGCAGCTTCTGCCACCTATAACAGGGACATGTTGAAAGTTTAAGGGAACAACCAATTGCAGTGAGTGGATACTGTGGAACACAACATTCCCACCCAGCTACCCACACCACAGTCCTTGACAGCAGTGCTTGTAAACTCTGAAGACATTTGTTATTTTGCAGCAGCAAACAAAACAAATAAAGAACTGATTTGTATTTGAAATCTACTGCCCTGGCTTCAAACTGTGCAGCAGCACAAAACTAGGGAGAGTTTGACTTACTGTTTCCCACAGCCCTAAGGAAATTAAAGGAAGCACTGAACAGCGAGAGCCTTCAGCATGTATTTCTCATCTGAAAAGCACTGATTTCCTTTACTCTCAAACTATTCCAGCAGATACATCTATAGGCTGATACATCACCTCCATGCTTAAGTTGTGTGGCAGGAAAAAACACCCAGAGCTTTTAATTTCTAATTGTCATGCTGGACATGGCTGCTCACTGCAATTCTGCACAGAAATCAAAGCAGGAAACCTTAGCACCGAGGTCATAACCAAAGCAGCCTGAATTTTGAAGCTCTGGTTCGCTCAAGGAACAAACAGAAAAGGAGGATTTGTGTGCAGGCCTTACATGGAGAGCAGGGTGGAAGGATGGCAGAAATCTGTCAGCACTGTAAAAGGAAGTAAGTGAAATTTAGGGCTTTTGTTTAACGTAGTTCTCTATCCCCTGCTCCCCTGCAAAGGCAAGCTGATGAAAATATGTTGACTGATGCAGTTAACAGACTGAAAAGATGCAGAAATAACCTGCCTTCTAGAATAGTTTTGCTAAATGCAAAACAGGGACACCTCCTGTCCTAGACAGTGATGCTCTGGGAGGCTGCAGATCAGACGTTGTCTTGGAGTGCCCTGCTTGCTCCCACCTGGCACCACCAGCACTAGTCTGCTGGTTGAGCACTTCTCACTCTGTGGCAAAGGAGGGCAAAGAGGATATTCCATGTGCAATCCAAAAGAAAATCTGTCACCACGAGAACAGTCAGAGATTGGAATAACTTCCCAAGGGCAGCAGTGGATTTCCCTACACTGGACAGCTCTAAGACTCAGCCTGACAGGGTGTTGGGCCAGCTCCTTTCAATTCCACTACCACCTAGAAAGGTTGGAGCAGATGATGCTTGGGGTCCCTTCCAACCTGGCATTCTGTGAACATGATTCCAAGAGCGTCACTACAAAGTGACTTCAGAGCTGGTATCAAACCCATTCCACAGAAGCACTTTGACAGAGCATCCTGCACTCCACAAACTTCTGTCCAGATTCCTTACAAGGAGACACCTCCGCGGCAGATTCTTGCTCCTGGAATTATTAACTTCCAGGGTTTACATTACCTTCCTGATCCCAATCTCACAGCACATTGCACACTCCACAGCAAGCTCCCAAACACATTGCCCGATGCTTTAGCGTCACTGCCTTGTGCAACCTGGGCTAGTGGGAGGTGTCCCTGCCCGTGGCAGGGGGTTGGAACTGGCTGAGCTTTGAGGTCCCTTCCAACCCAAACCATGCTATGAACCTACGACTCCCAGGCAGAACAAAGTGGGGTGTTCCCTTACAGAGAGCAGCAAGCAGCGAGCAGAAGGGGAGCAGCTGGAGCCGACCCCAAACGCCTGCTTCAGACTCTGCATTAAGATTTTTTTTTCCCCGGTTTGTGTTCTGGGAGCAGGGAGAAAAGATCCGCCTGGCTGCGGGGCCGCGGAGGCAAAGCCCCCCGCGTTCTTTCGGCGCTTTCCGCGGCCCCCGGGTGGGTCCGGACTCCCCTTTCGCCCCCGCGCAGGCAGCGCGGCCGGCCGCGGGGCGGAGCCTGCAGGCAGCGCTCAGCCGGAGCTCACCTGAGCCCCACCCGCCCGCGGCCCCTCCCCGCGCCCCGCCGCCTTTTTAGGGAGCCTCCTGCGCGGGGTGCGGGTCCCGCTCCCGCCTCTCCCCTCCGCACCTCTCCGCGGGCGGGACCTCCCCCAGCGCGCAGTGCCCCCCGCGGGAAGCTCCCCTCTGAGCTCTGGGATTCTGGTTCAAGGAAGGCTGGAGAAGGGCAAGCAGCAGCCCCGGGATGCCAGCGCCCAGCTGGGCCATTCCCAGCCCCGGCTCCTCAGAGCCTTGGCGCTTTGGTGCGAAGCTGAGCCGGGGGAAGCCGGGATTGGTAGCTGGGTAACCAGGAGAGGTGAGTGAGCGCCACGACCACGTGTTCTCGTGTCTTGCCTAAACCTGCTGTAAACCGGGGCAGCCTGGCATCGTGGCTGGGAGTCACTTGGCATAGAGGTGGTGGTGGCTCTGGAAGGCTGTGGCCATGGAGAGAAGGTTGTGAGGAGGTGGGTCCACACCTTTCCTGCAGCAGGACGCTCCTCATTCCACCTTCTGCCAACAGCAACGCAGCTGTCCTTTGCTGGTTGGAAACCGAGGTCAGGAAACGGGGCACAAGCTGGAACCCAGGAGGTTCCACGTGAGCTTAAGGAAAACTTTCTTGATTGTGAAGGTGCTCGGATGCTGAAACAGGCTGCCCAGAGAGGTTGTGAAGTCTCCTTTTCTGCAGACTTTCAAAACCCACCTGGGACATGGAAGCCCTGGGCAGGCTGCTCTGGGTGCCCCTGCTTTAGCATAGAACAATAGAATGAGTCAGGGTTGGAAGGGACCACAAGGATCATCTCGTTCCAACCCCCCTGCCATGGGCAGGGTACACCCTACCCTAGATCAGGGTAGGGTGGGATCAATGGGATTGAACTGGATGATCTCCAGAGGTCACTTCCAACCCTCACCATTCTATGATTCCTTTGAAAAGAAAAATCCAAACATCTTAACAATTCACTATGGACATTCTAAGGTTATAAATAAGAGCAAAGTGACTCAGGGCAGCGACTGGTGATGCACAGAGAGATTCCCTAGAAAAAACAGAACCATTTGGTCAGCCCTGGCTTTTAATGTATCACAGAACCCACAGAGCTGCTCTGGATTTGCACTGGTGCCATGAGCACCAGATCTGAGCAGCCATCTCTAACTATCACTCATAAGAATTGAGCTTAGTTTCAATCAGTTGATTCTTCTCTTGTGTTTTTTCTATGCTACTGACTTGAAGAATGGTCTCTCACTTATCCAGAGAGATCATGAAAAAGGGGAACGTTTCCAAAAGTACTTCTATTTGTTGATTTTCATTCTGGAGAAGTTCTAACTTGCATTAGTTTGAGTTTGTGAAGTCCAAGATGTCCCTAGTGTTGCATGACACTGTGGATGCTAAGGATTAGGCCAGGTGAGCTCTCCTGAAAAAGCAGGGAGGCCTCTGAGGCCAGAGGAACCACTGGGCTCAGGCTACTTTTCCCCTGCTTCTGTGGATGTTGCTTGTCCACCAAAAGAAGATTCCAAAGACCTTCTTCCCTCTCTTTTAAAACAGAGAATCAAGAGCTCTGTAAATTCTCCAGCTACTGCTGTGAAGCCAGGGTCCTCTCAGCGAACACTGCACAGTGATGAAGCCAACCATAAAGTTAGCTTATGGTGCAGTAAAACTTGCTCAAAACTAAGAGAAAGACAGAGTGAGTTTCCCTTTCAAAGCCAACAGCAAGCAAAGGCTTTGGAGAAGTGTGAGGGCAGCAGCAGAGTAAGGCAGAAAGATGGAACTCCCTGAGTGAGCAGCAGAACATTTCCAGCAAAGGTCATTTTTAGACATCCCATCTGGCTCAGGAATGGGCTAGAAGAGTGTTGCCTCTGGAAGTCACACTTTGTATTGGATCTGAGCTTCAGAAGATAGGTTTTCCTTATGCCTTGCTTTATATATGTTTCAGTAAAACATTATGCTCTGCTTTTCTTGCCAACATGATGAGTTGCTGGCACTTTGAGAGCACTCAGGGCGCTGCACTGAGAATTACAAGGGCTTGCAATCACCAGGCCCAATGCAAAGTCCACTCCAGGTAACAGGGGCAAGGAGCTTTGGCTCAGAGCATCTCTCTTTTGCTCTTAGTTCCCCTACAGACAAAAAAAAACCCATAGAAACATCTGCTCACTTTAAAGTTCAAAGAAGTCCAGCACAATTTTATCTGACCTTTAGTTAAAGGTTTGCCACTTCTGAGGATGCAGCAGATCTTTGCTACAGCAAAAGACCTCAGCCTGGTTCTCAAGACTTCCCCTAGGGAGAAGGAAAAGCCAAGGGGTATCTCATTAAAAGGCTGAACCCTCCCCCCCACCATACTGGTAACCTTTAATTTACTTTAAATCCGCAGTTCAGGAGTGAGGGGTAGCTACTCTTGCAGGTGGGTTCCTGGAGCTTGAATTTCAAGTTTTTATTACCATTGTTTTAATGTCAGATTTTGTTGATAAGCAGCTTTGGTTACTCCTCTGAGCTGTTCCCGCAGGAAACCAAAGCCAGCCTTGCAGCGATTCTTCTCTCCTGGGCATGCTGGCTTTGTGGATTCCGGGCACAAAGGGGTTAATAGCTGGAAGGTGTGCATTAGGCATTTACGGTGCTAAAGCCCGTTGTAACTTGCCTGATAAAAGGCATCTCAAATAAGCCAGGATTGCGGAGAGGAATTTGGGTTGATGGGTTCCTGCCTAGGCCACCCTTTCTCAGGACTTACCCAAATGCTTTTAACATGTCTTGACAAAATGGAAGGGAGAGGCTTCAATGCAGCAAGAGACAGCAGGGTTGGATTTACAGCAGGAGTGAGCAAGAAACCCCCTAAGCTATTTGTTCTGTTAAAGCCTCCATCAGCACCTCCACTCTGAAGGTTTTGGTGCCTTGGCTTTTTTTCTTTTGTAAGTACACTCAAGTATTTCAGTTCATCATCCAGTCAAGTTTTTGCAGCCCAACCTAACTTTTCCCAAGCTTCCAAGTACAAACTAATTAAAAGCCGAAATCCTGCAGTTATCCAGGAGCAGAGGAGAGCTGCCAGAATGTGTTGCTGTTCAGAACTTCATTTCCCTAGGCACTATGAAAGTCCCAGTTTTCCCCAAGAGGTCTGGGTGCCCTCATTTGATTTCATGTCCCTGGGAGGAAAAGCCACCCAAAATGGAAACTATTTGCCGTTGCTTGCTGGGCTGTGGTGAATTTTCATTTCACTCACAGGATTTGTGCATTTCAGGGTAGATTTTGTTTGTTTCCTAGTCTTCAGATGAGCAGCAACCCTCACTGCTAAGCATCTGCAGACTAAGGGATTAAGTTTACAGGGAAACCCAGGACTTAAGTAAAAAATGAAGTATTTCCAACTGCAATCAAAAGCCTTTGCAAGAATCACAGAAACATCTTTACTGCAGAGGCACAAGGATGGGGTTGGGTCTGCTGCTCTTTTTTGGTAGGGGAATATTTCTAGCAGTCTTAATTTTCTTTATTTTTGTCTCTTTCACAGGTTGGAAGCCCTTTGGAAGAGGCTGCACAGTTTTTAGAGCTTGGCCAGTGCTTGGCTTAAGTGCCTGAATCTTCCCAAGCCCCAGAGGTGTTCAAGAATTAAGGACATGGTTCAGTGGGCATGGTGGTGTTGAGTTAATGGTTGGATTTGATGATCTTAGAGGTCTTTTCCAACCAAACAATTCTACAATTTCATGATTCAGGGCAATTCCATAATATTCCTGGGATACAGAAAGGCGTGGGCAGTGGCAGCTGGCAGTGCCCTGTCTGGACAAGTGGTGGTGTTGCTCTGCTCCCTACCCCTGCATTAGACTCCAATTGCCACATCCATCATGTGGGGCTGTGACTAAGGGAGGATTTTTCTCACCTGTCTAAGCTAAAGGGAAGTAGCAGCTTCACATTTCTCATGGCCAGAGGTCTTTGGAAAGAACCAGTGGTAGTAGACAATTGCCTCCTGGCATTCTTTGGATTTTGCAAATTCAGAGGGTTGATGCCAGGAGGAATATGGTGATTATTTTGTTGGCCCTCCTTTGTAACAGCCATAAAAGCACAAAACCCTGAAGCAGTTAAATTTGGAGAGGCTCCTGATAGTTTCAGACCTTCAAAAGGCAGAGACTTGCCCGGTCCTCTGGCAAGTTGTTCCCACAGTTAACATTACAAAATCACAGAATCACATAGAAGCATCCAGGTTGGCAAAGCCCCTCAGGATCACCGAGCCCAACCTAGAACCCTACTCTACAAGATTGACCTTAAATGGGCCTGGCTGCTTTGTTGCAGGGTGAAATCAGTGAAGGAACCACAGGGATATGGGGAGAAGAATTGAGCCAATGGAAGTCTGAGCCTATAGCACTCCCCAGGCACTGACTACGTGTAGGGTTTCATGCCTCCTCCAGAGGGTTTGGACACAGGTGCCCCAGCTGTGCTTCCCTACCAGGTATGTTAATGTGTGATAAGCTCACCCACGTTTTCCAAGTGCAATAAGGACCATCCATGGGTTCTGTTGTCCTTCATTCCACCGGAGTCTGTCTCATACCTAACCAGATTTCAGTGGAGTGAAGCACAAGAGACATGGAGATGAATCAGCAACAAGAGGAACTGCTTCCCACTGCCAGAGATGGGGAAACTGCATGGAAATCTGGATATGCCAGGCATCCAAACATGCTGGGGAATGGAGAGCAGCAGTTCACTGAGCACTTGAAAGACCTGAACCTTTCCTGCAAGTCTCCAGTAAGAACCCATTTTGAGAATGTACTTTCTGTGTAATATGTAAAGATTAAAAACTCTACAAAGACCACAAGCTGCTTTCTGGGAGGCTTAAATACCTTATTAGCAGGAAATTAAACCCTAATGTGGATAAATTGGATGAGTAACCTCATTGCTTTCAGTCATTTTCCCCTCTAGGATGGTATGTCCAGGCAAGCAACCAGACTGTAACCATGTTTTGGTGCATGTGCACCACTCCACCTTCCCTCGAGGGTCTTTCTCTAAAGAATCACACCAGCAACACCTGCTTCCTTCCAGCTCTGCTGCCACAATGCCTTCAGAACCTGGCAAAACTCCATTAACATTTCAGCCCCGTTTATTTGGTAATAAAATGAATGTAAATAAGATTTAAGTTGAAGGAGAATTCAGATCTTTTTTCAGGCTGAGCAAGAGATAGATCTTTCGAGGTGTCAGTGTAAATTCCTCTAAGGTTAATACAGTTAAACATATTTGATGCATAAAAGTGTCACATCCAGCACTAATCAGTCACCAATTGTAATTGCCTTTTCAAAGTCCTCACCTCCCTGAGATAAATGCCCCAAAAAAATGAGATCTGGCAAATTTAAGACAAAAACCCAAATAATGTCCTCTACCATCAGGACCTATTATTTGCTTTGATAGATTTAGTACCAGATTTCAAGAATTTATAGTCCTGTATTTCTCAGCTGCTTGCCTAATCCCTCTTTCCCCTTCCCCTCCTATCTGATTGACTTTAAAAGCACTCAAGAACTCCTTGTTGATGGCTCTTCTTACAACCAGACCACTGAAGGATTTGGAAAGCCAGCAGCCAGCTTCCATGTCCAGTGGTCCTCTTCCAGTCAGCAGGGCAAGTTACCAAAGCTTTTGTCATTTATGCCCTTGCTCATTGTTCAGCATGAACACACAACCCTGTGTTGGACATACTGCAGAGAGTGATTTCCCTGCTCACTGTTAAAGTCAGGCTCAAGTCAAACCATGACAAAGCAAACCACAACATCTTTTCAAACCACAGTCTAGCCAACCCTGTGCCAGTGCCATGGGCTGAGCTCAATCTGCTGAGGATATTCAATACCATGCTGCTGTCATGCCAGCTGCAACAGTGAAAGTGCTAGCTAAGTATCATGGGGCTTGAGGTTCAGATTGGAACCTGAGTGGCTTCCTGTTCCAGTTGATGTTTCTGGTCTGGGGGCTTGGGTGTGTTGGTCCTTGCTTCCTGGACAGGTTGAGGGCTAGGGGAGGTTCTGCTGTTGTCTATACTTTCTTACTCATCTAATACTCCATCTCTGTAGATGTCGTGTAACACATAAATGGTATCTCCTTTCCTGAAGAGCTTTTCCTCAGGGCATCCCAGAACCTCTTTCTAGGAAAGGCCACATGAACAAGAACAGGAACCACAGCAGCTGCTTTAACTTCAAGGATGTCATTTCTTAGACTCCCATTACAAAGCCATGAGCAAGCACTTTGATACTGGTGGATTTCACCATGTACTTTGCAACCTGGGAGCAGCTCCAGGGCCAGAAACAGCTGCAGCACAAAAAGCAGGGCACAATTCCTTGCATGTGAGTCATCTGTTGTATTGAGGTACATTAAAAACTTCAAGCATGATGTAAGCTAGAACTGGAAAACAATCTCAAATAACTACTCCAAGCAGGGTAGTTTTTGCACTCAGGATCTGTTTACTGGAATCAGTGCACAATCACTCTGAGTCTCACTCAAAAATTGAAAGAGGCCCAAAATGGCACAAAACCAGGTGAGCTTATATCACACAGTCACAGAAACATTCAGGTTGGAAAAGACCCTCAGGAGCACCAAGTCCAAATGATACCTCCACTCTACAAGGTGTATCTAAAGCCATGTCCCCAAGCACCACATCCAAACAACTTAAATGCACCCAGGGGATCAGTGACTCAACCACAGAAGCAAAGACAAAGCAAGAGAAGTAATATTATTGAGCTGAGCTGCATGCCCAGGGAGACAAGCAGCTAGAAAAGCTAACAGTTTTCAACTGGGGTTGTTTAGCCTGCAGAAGAGGAGGCTCAGGGGTGACCTCACTGCTGTCTACAACTACCTGAAGGGAGGTTGTAGCCAGGTGCAGGTTGGTCTCTTCTCCTAGGCAGCCAGCAACAGAACAAGGGGACACAGTCTCAAGTTGTGCTAGGGCAAGTCTAGGCTGGATGTTAAGAGGAAGTTCTTCCCAGAGGGAGTGGCTGGCATTGGAATGGGCTGCCCAGGGAGGTGGTGGAGTTGCCATCCCTGGAGGTGTTCAAGAGGAGACAGGCTGGAGCACTTAGTGCCATGGTCTGGTTGACTGGATAGGGCTATGTGCTAGGTTGGACTGGATGATCTTGGAGGACTCTTCCAACCTGCTTGGTTCTATGGTTCTATGATTCAAACTTTTGAAACAGTTACATTTCAGGGCTGTGCCTCAACTGCTTACATAAAGTCAGCTTTTATACAGTGGACAGCAAGGTCTCAGATACCCTCTCAACACAAACCTTCTAGGCCTATCTTTGAGTTGCTTCAAATAAACGTTGCCTAGTGTCTGGTGTTAACTTTGCAGAGCTGGGAAGCAGAGGGGAGGTTTGGGTAAGAGGCCCTTTAGAAACCCTTTACAAATGTAGATTTGATTGACTGACTGATTGAACTTAATTGCAGACATTCTCTTAATTGTACACTTAATTACTGACACTGTGTCAAAAGATTTCTGATGCAGCACCTGGAGGACAACCTTGCAAGTGCCAGTCCAAGCCAGCTGCACAAGGCATCGGGGAGGTGCTGCTTATTGCTACAGCTTGGAAAGGGGAGGGGAAAAAAAAATCATAATATTTTAATAACATACAATTAGGGTTTCAGCCACCCTCGAGCGTGTGCGTGCACACACACACAATCACAAACCCCTTCCCAGGGAGGGCAGCTAATACATCAGGCACAGAAAAGGAACAAAGAGTGATAATTATGGGACCATGTGACAGTACCACCCTTTTGTGGTCTCTGGTAATACCCAGAGTGCTGTGAGCTGCAGGGGGAGGGCAGAGTGCCATTGCTTTTGGCAGGAGGGATACAGCTGCTGGCCACTCTCGATTGAGCAGCTCCAGATTTTCGTGTGTGCGTGTTAGAACTCTGAGCAGAAATAAAAGCCCTGATGTTTGTTCAAAGGTTACAACTCTGAACGTTCTCAGCAGTGATTTGGGGGTCACTGCAGGTCTGCCTGAAAACAGCAATGCGTGGAGCAAAGATAGCAGTGTCCTTGCTGTTGGTAATAAGAGAAGTCTGCAGAAACTTGGCTCCTATGCTTCTCAGCAGATAAATTAGTATTGTAGTGAACACAAAGCTCAAACCCAGGCTGCAATGGAATCAGAGAATCAGAGAATGGAGGAGTTGGAAGGGACCTCTGAAGAGCATCAAGCCCAATGCCCCTGCCAATGCAAGGTCACCCAGGGCAGCACATACAGGAACACAGATGAGTTTTGAAAGCCTCTAGAGAAGAAGACTCCACAACCTCTCTGGGCAGCCTCCTGTAGGGTTCCAGCACCTTCATACCAAGGAAGTTTTTCCTCATGTCAAAGCAGAACCTCCTGGGTTCCAGTTTGTATCCATTGCCTTTTGTCCTATCACAGGACACCACTGAAAAGAACCTGGCCCCTTCTTGACACCCTCCCGTCAGGTATCTGTAAGCATTCCTAAGACCTCCTCTCAGGCTTCTCTTCTCCAGCCTAATGAGCCCAGAAGCTGATGCCTTTCCTCCTCAAACAGATGTTCCAGACCCTTCACCATCCTGACAGCCTCTCCAATGGACTCCCTCCAGTAGTTCCCTGTCTGTATTGAACTGGGGAGCCCAAAACTGGACATAATTCTCCAGACATGGTCTCACCAGGGCAGAGTAGAGAGGGAGTAGCACATATGATACACAAATAAGAGGAAACTGACCTGAATGCTTGCCAAGGCCATGACTAAGAAGCATGAAAACTCTGTGAATTAAGGACTGACAAAGATGTAGAGAGAGAAAACTGAACCTATTGACACTGCAATATCAAGTTACTGCAATATATCAGTCTTCTGAAGCACCTCTGAGCCTGGAAAAGTCACAGAAACTGCCACAAGTTCTACTTCTGTTGGCTTAGAGCAAGTCTATAAACACTGATTGGGAGAAAGATCTTCTTGAAAACAGCAGACATGGATTTTAAACGTCTCTCAAGTCACAGAATCACAGAATGCTAGGTTGGAAGAGGCACCAAAGATAGTCTGGTCCAACCTTTTAAGTCAGGGTTCTACAACGTGTAGCACATCACAGAGAACCTATAAACACAGCCAGCAAAAGTGCTGATGCAGAGCTACATTTCTTTAAATCCCCTCCACCCCCCCCAAAAATAGAGCCCATCAAAACTGTAACAGACAAGGAGCAGAGAAGATGGGAATTGTTTTACACCTATATAAATGCAATTTGCTCAAAACACCTGGAGCCTCGTTAATTTACCTGTGACATGTTGCTACACTTAATTGCCTTTGACAATTAGTAACATTTCAACACCTCCTTTAATGGCCCAATTATGAGAACACTTGTCTTCTGCAGCAGATAGAAGAAAATAGATGGGTGAACTTCCAATGCAAAACTCCTCTGCAGGTATTTTAATGAAGGGCTTAAAACTCAACCCCCAAAGAGGCCATTCTGGTTTTGTTTGGCTCACACTGCAAACAAGATGGGTTGTGTTTGTTCTGCTCTCTGGTTGTGCCCCTCCTGGTGACAGCCTCTGCTCTGTGAAATTAATTGCAGGGGAAAGTGCTGAGCATTTGCCTCCCTCCTTTTCTTGCACTTGAGGTTTTATCGATTACTTCTTTATGCTAAACAAAGTGCATCCTTTGTAAAGTAAATCCCATTTCTAAACTGAGGCACAGGAACACAGAACCACCTGTCCCAGCTACACAGGCTCCTGCCTGTCTAATGGGAACGTTTGTTAGACTAAAACTTTGCAGAACTACTCTGATGAAGTATGACCGCAAGTATTGGCTGCAGTCTGGTGGCCATTTGCTCTTAGGAATAAGCAGGTAGCTTCAGATGCTACTTCAGGCTGGGCACAGACACTGGACTTGACAACTCCATTGAGTGGAAGAGACTGGGGAAACCTTGCTGCTGCTTGTGAATTTGAAAAATCCCTGCTGATAAACACTGCAGAACTCAGATGTAAAACAAGAGCAGAAGACTGATGGGTCCAGCCCCACATGCAGTGCTGCTGCTGAGTACAAGCTCATTACTGAGCTCATTCTGTTCCAAGACCAGTGCCAAATGGGTGCACTGCATAAAGAACACTGAGGGTTGATCACATTTTCACTGCTTTCCCTTTTCCTCCCTCCTTTTCCAGTTCTCTCCTCAGACACTCTCAGCTGAGCAGCACAATTCATCTTCCAGTTCCTGGAATGCTGTTGTCAAGTCAGTTTCAGACCTCTGCTGAACACCCTGCTCCCTCTCACCTAGGTACCTGCACTTCTCCTCCAGATTTATTTAGTTCTGTGAGTTATCTTGAGCTTCAGATAATTAAAATCTCCATCAGCCTCAGCCACTGCAACCCCACTGATACTACCAAGCACAGCTGGTTTGTACCAAGCACACCAGCAGCACCACAAAAGGTATCACCAAAAGCTTTCTAGCCAAATCCTGCAGGGATTGTGGGTTCCTGCATCATGACCACAACAACTGTTGTTCTTTTCACTTTCCTTTTTAACAGCAGCTCTGAAATGACTTGGGTCAGAACATGGCCCAAATGCTGATAGGCATTTGCTGCCCAGTTTGTACCCAAGTCCCAGATGATTGGAGAGCAGTGAGCATTGACACAGCTCCAGGAAGCACTTGTGGGGCTGGATGGGGCCAGGCACTCACTCAAATTTCATCCCTCTGGGTTTTAACTGCAGACAAAGCCTGTGGTGGGGCTCACCATCCAAAACGGGGGGAGTGCAACTGTAATGAGCCACTTTCACCTCAGCTGGAATTGGCTCTGCTGGATGTTGCCTTGACAAGTGTACAACACCAAGGAGAGCAGCCCATTGCATTCTCGCTGTCTCCAAGAAGAAAGGAGATCCTGCCCTTGTACACTGATGTCTGTGTGTTTTCTCTCACTGGAGTTGTGTCAACTAGGAGCAAGTCAGAAGAAAGTTCATTAGCCACAGAGCTAGCCCAAACTAGTTCCCCAAAAGTGTAGTCTTAATGTTGGATAGAGCTTAGGAATCAAGCAGTGTTTTATTAAACCACTCTTACGATTTGATTCAATAGCATTTGAGCTACAGAGGAGCAGACATACCCCTGAAAGTAATTGGTTTTCCACATCTGCTTTCCTTTCTAATTGGACTAATTACTTCAGTGTAGGATCATGTTCACTACTCTCCAGAAAGCAAGAAACCTTGATTTACAGTGAGAAGAGCAGCAATTAGAGAGAATTAATTCATACGGCAACATCTAAATAAATCATATTATGAGAAGACAGCGATGTAATTATTGTGACTGGAGACTCCCTTGTGGAAAAACATCATCCTTAAGCCTAAATCAAGCAGCTCAGTTCTCTGAGGCATCAACCACTGCTCCTCCAATTTCAGAGAGCATGTACTACTAATTTTATTTTTAAGACCTAATTGAGGTGCACTGTCAACAACAATAAGGTCTAACACCCTTCAAGCAGCTGTGAAAAACACTCAGATCCTTGACAACTCCATGTTTGTCCTCAGAAGCAAACGTGTGATCAACAGCCATGGATAACGTATCCCAGCAGCAGCCTCCTGTCACAGGTCCATGGATTTGATGGGTGTAACAGCCCCCGTGATGAGCCAGGCTTTTCCTGCTCTCCCAACCCAGTCTGCCCCATCCCAAGGGCTGATACAAAGACTTTGTGAGAACACACTGAACTACAGGGTCTCAGAAGATGATCCTGCTTCACACATTCATTATCTTCCTACTTCCACATTAGCAGTCTGGACCTACCTCCTTGATCAAATGTGTCTTTGCTATTCCGGCAAGTGGTGAAAGCCATTTTACCAAGGCAAAGTTCCCTTCATCTGCTTGTTATTAGCTCCAACCTTAGCCCTGTTCTCATCACATCACTGGGAGCTTTGGTGTTCCTCTTACAAATGGCTCCAGGAAAGAAAAGGTTGCCTCCTTCTCTTATTGTTCATGTACTTACAAATCAATCAATCAATCAATATTTTAAAAACCAGTAATAAAAACATTAAAATCCATAATGCTTTTTTTTTATTTGGAAAAGGAGGAGACCATTTCCACACATGAACCAGACAGCAGTCAACTGTCTGTGCAAAACCTCCATGGTTTAGATTGTTATAGTCCAACCTTGCCTTGAACACCTCCAGGCACAACCTCTCCAGGCAACCTGTTCCAGGGTCTCCTCACCCTTCCATTAAGAAAGAATTGGATGGAGTTAGGAAATAAAAGGATGGAATCTTCCATCCAGTCTAAATCTCCCCTCCTCAAGCCTCAATCCATTCCCTCTCATTCCATCACAACAAGCCCCTGTAAAAAGTCTCTCCCCAGCTCTCCTGCAGCCCCCTTCACAGAATCATAGAATCACAGAATCATAGAATCAAGCAGGTTTGAAGAGACCTCCAACATCATCCAGTCCAACCTAGCACCCAGCCCTACCCAGTCAACCAGACCATGGCACTAAGTGCCCCAGCCAGGCTTGGCTTCAACACCTCCAGCCACAGCCACTCCACCACCTCCCTGGGCAGCCCATTCCAATGCCAATCACTCTCTCTGCCAACAACTTCCTCCTAACATCCAGCCTAGACCTGCCCTGGCACAGCTTGAGGCTGTGTCCCCTTCTTCTGTCCCTGGCTGCCTGGCAGCAGAGCCCAACCCCACCTGGCTACAGCCTCCCTGCAGGCAGCTGCAGACAGCAATGAGCTCTGTCCTGAGCCTCCTCTGCTGCAGGCTGCACCCCCCCAGCTCCCTCAGCCTCTCCTCACAGGGCTGTGCTCCAGGCCCCTCCCCAGCCTTGCTGCCCTTCTCCAGACACCTTCCAGTACCTCAATATCTCTCTTGAATTCAGGAGCCCAGAACTGGACGCAGCACTCCAGGGGTGGCCTGAGCAGTGCTGAGCACAGGGGCAGAAGAACCTCCCTTGTCCTGCTGCCCACACTGCTCCTGAGCCAGCCCAGGATGCCATTGGCTCTGCTGCCCACCTGGGCACCGCTGCCTCATGTTCAGCTACTATCAACCAGTACCCCCAGATCCCTTTCTGCCTGCCTGCTCTCAGCCATTTTGTCCCCAGTCTGTAGCACTGCTTGGGGTTATTGTGTTGCTCTAAACCCACCAAACACTATGGAGTTTGCTATACCAAGATCTAGCCCTGGGCATGGAGGCAGAATAAGTCAATCTGTTCTCTTAACATGGTTATTCTGCTTCCAGAACATGTCTCTGTAGGATTCTCACCCTCTGAATTAGGGGGTGGGTGTTCCTCATTTCAGAGACACTTGCTCCACTCACATGTTGGAGAGTCACATTGTCTTACCCTGTCGTAAGACAGGCATAAGCATGACAAGAATTAGCATAATGTGATATTATACTTTATGTCCACAACCTGACACGCCATAAATCCCTTGCATCACAAAGCCAAGCTTCACATCCAAACAATTACCCTCTCTTAGCAAATGCTTGATCCATTAGGAATTAAGGTGATGAATTGTCAGTTCAGACAGGTGGAAACATATCCATCTCGATTTGCCTTTCTTTTGCCATAGCAGATAAATACAATCATCAGTTACAGCTCTGGCTTGCTACAAGCAAGGCTCCAGGGTCTAGAGGGAAAAGGTGTTTAACACTAAGCCTGGAAGCAAGCAGAGCTTGCAGCTTTGTGGTTTTAAGAACACATGTTTAGGAGTTGTAGCTCGCTCTGTTCTTCACTGCTATTCAAATCCTCTCACCCCTTTCCTTCTGAGGAATTTTCATGGCTGCCATTAAATCTCTAAACCTTTTCATAAATGAGGAAATAAAACTACCTAACTCCAATAATAATAATAAAATATAAGTCCTCTCTGCTCTGTGAGCTGATCCAAACTGACAGGCACACATAAAGGTGAGAATCCCCTGGGCTGGATTTCCTATACCACATAATCTGGAGGTCATTTACACACAAAAGTATACAATGGTGTAAAACCCTGCACCCCACTCCAGCTGCTTTCTGCACTCACTGCAGCTACAAATCTGGACATCAATGACACCAAGGAGCTCAATAGCTCAGCACTGGGCCCACCTACACCTGTGCAAACACCTAGGGGAAAGACTCCAAACAGCACCAAACACCTACAGGAAAGACTCCAAGCAGCACCAAATTCACCAAACACCTACAGGAAAGACTCCAAGCAGCACCAAACGCCTACAGGAAACTCCAACTCACCAAACACCTACAGGAAAGACTCCAAGCAGCACCAAACGCCTACAGGAAACACTCCAAGCAGCACCAAATGCCTACAGGAAAGACTGCAACCAGCACCAAACACCTACAGGAAACTCCAACTCACCAAACACCTACAGGAAAGACTCCAAGCAGCACCAAATTCACCAAACACCTACAGGAAAGACTCCAAGCAGCACCAAACACCTACAGGAAACTCCAGCTCACCAAACATCTACAGGAAAGACTCCAAGCAGCACCAAACTCACCAAACACCTACAGGAAAGACTCCAAGCAGCAGCACCAAACTCACCAAACACCTACAGGAAAGACTCCAAGCAGCACCAAACACCTACAGGAAAGACTCCAAGCAGCACCAAACTCACTCATCTGACTTCCCCGAGCTGCTCCATTTTTATACTAATATTTATTGCATTAGCCTGGCCTAGAAACAGAATAATGGCAAAATGCATCTGATTACTTTGGAAGCGATGGAATAAAGTAGAGTTTTAATTATTTTAGCCCTGCATATCCATAACAAAAGTCTGAAGGCAGAATTAACAGAGGTCCTAATGAAAATGAAGCTCACAAGAAGCACATGCACATAAAACAAAACAAGCCAAAAATAAATATATTCAAGTATCACAACAGAGCAAGACCTATTTTGAAGACAAGTGGAGCAGCTAATAAGTCACAGCCATTATTCTTTTATCATTGTTCAGCTGAAGGCTGAGAAGATTTTAAAACTGCAATTATTAACAACAGATTTGCATTGAAATCAGCTCCTCTGCTGCATTCCTCACTCCTCTCCCCCTCCTCCTCACTAAAGAGGTGAAGGCAACAAAGAAAGCAACATCTTTAATACAACAGAGAAAATTCCATGCAATCAAAGGAACCAGAAGAAAAAAACCAGGAGGAGAAGCAGAGCCTGCTGGGCACTTCCTAAAATCAAACCAATTCAGGCATTTCCTTCGTGTCAGGCAAGTAAGAAACAAGGAACTTGCCCTGCACAGTTTAATTATGGTGATTTCTCTTTCTAGCTTTTTACTCCTCCTGGCCAAGCTTCAGTTAGCACTTTGGGGGGGCAGGGGGGCACACTCACTGGCCCACCAGTAAGAGGAAATTTTACATGACTGGGAGTAGTGGAAAGGGTAAAAATCCTATCCTAGAAAGAGTTGGTCTGGCCCAGCGTGGGAGCAGGCAGGGAGAGGTTTTGCTGCACCTTGCAGGCACAGCACCAGCCCCCAGCTCCTCAGCCTCCACACACAGACCAGCAACAGCTCTGCTGGTGATAATTTCTCCCCTTAAACAACCTAAAAAATCAGATTTCCAGTAAAGGCATCACAAGCACAATACTCCCCACTTTGGGTTTGCTTTTCTTTCCTGGTGCTTTTTCCCACCAGCGTCCTAATAACCACGGATTAATGAACAATTACAAGGCTTCATCCTTACCACCATGTAATTCCAAGAAAGGAAGAGCATCTTTCTGGAACATTATGTTTGAAAAACAAAGGAGAGCTTTGACTGTCAAGTCACTGATGTTCCCTCTTCACTTAAAAGCTTTCCAATTTACTTACAAATTATAGTGTTTTTAATGCAAATTAAGCACTAGAGAACATTCTTTCCTTCCCCCAGATTAGCAAGAACCAAATTGACCAAGAAAGCCAAACATGGAATCTGGATGCAATGAATATTTAAAATAATGAGCCTGTTTAATTATTCTGATTGGTGAAGTATGAGGTTATTAAACGCCTCTGAACTGATGACAGGGTTTGAGCATATGGTTTTGCTTTCTGAACACAGAGGAAATGTTTTCTGATACTCTGTGTTCCAGTCCTCTTTGTTGAATTAACTATGGGGATGAAATACAGCTACACATGCTCAGAGACCTTTGGGAAATCTCTCTTGCTTCAGAAGCAAACACGACGATGTGGAAGGCAAAGGCACTCCAGGACGAGAACACACAAGCAATCAATTTCTGCACAGGTTACCTGGCTCATGCTGGCTGCTGAGGAGAAAAATAAAACCCCAAAGTTCACTCAGGTCTGCTTTTACTCCAACATGTCAACAAACCTACTCCTGCCTGCCAATTTTCCACTTACATGTGCAGGAAAACCTTAAACCAGAGGGACTTGCTTGCAATGATACACCGTGCTGAACCTGACAAGAAAATACACCAGCTTCTCTGTATTTCATGCTAGTGTTCAATCACAGAATCAGAGAATGGCTCAGGTTGGAAGGGACCTCAGAGATCATCTCCTCCAACCTCCCCACCATGGGCAGGGACACCTCTCTACTAGACTCAGCTGCTCAAGGTCTCATCCAAACTGGCCTTCAACACCCCCAGGGAGGAGGCAGCCACAACCTCCCTGGGCAGCCTGTGCCAGTCTCTCATCACCCTGGTACTGAAGATTTTCTGTCTAAGATCCAGTCTAAACCTCCTCTCCCTCAGCTTCAAACCAGTCTCTCTTACCCTGTTGCTACACACCTTCATGAACCCAGCTCTTTTACTCTGAACCCTACAACACCTTTTCAGCCACCTGGCCTCTAAACGCCAGAGCAACCAGCCAGGGATGACTTCTGTGCCAGAAAAGCTACTTCATGGCACTTTCTTCCAGTGATCCTGCAGCATTCATGTTTGGATTGATGATCTTGAGGTCTTTTCCAACCTTTATGATTCTGTGATGTTACTGAGGCAGGCACACTGCAATAGCAGACCATCAACAGGGGAAAGGTGACATGTCCAGAGCCCCCACACCAGCAAAGATACACTGACAGCTGAATCTGATGATCTCAAAGGTTTTTTCCAACCTTAATGATGCTGTGACTTTCTATCCTTGCTCTGACATCATTTTCCCTGGTCTGATAGCATCCATCAGTACAACTCAGCTATTTGCCTTAGTTCCTTCCCCACTGTACACAACAGCCTGCACTCTCCCCTTTCAGTTAGGGATTTATATTCCAAAGAGTTTGTTTGTTCACAAATAATCTGGAGTTCAGAGGTGTTTATTTCCAGACAGAGAGGGAAAAGGTAAGCCAGTTTCTCCTGGACATCCTGATTTTTGCAGTACTCAATTTGATGGACTTTTGGGTCAGTGCTCTCTGCTTCCTGACAGTCATCCACATAGGAGACCTAATTACTTTGAAATAATGAGCATGCTTTGCACAGAACTGAGCTGGAGCTTGTGACCCACCTGCTCTCCCCATGATAATCTTTCCACCAGCTCCTTGTCTGGCTCCATCAGCAGCCTCCTCACAAGATGGCAGTTTCATGCCTGCACGGTGCTCTGCCAGGGCCCATCAAGAGGTTATGTGGGTGAAACAAGTTCACATCCCCGTGGCAGCTCATTCACACCTCCTGATTCCTAATGCCATCTGCTCCTCCCTGAACCTATTTCTGCCTTTAATTAGAGATTCTGGAACTTCTGGAGATTGAAGGGCAAAGGGGTGAGTGAGCACATCTGGCCCACACCTCCTGGCTTAGTGTCTTCTACTTTAAACTCTCCTAATATCTAACGACTCTGAGCACAGGGCAACTGTCACTGCCCTTTGATAAGCACTCCGAAAGGTCAGAGCCCAACGGGGACATTCACTGTTCTTGGGCTTTTTAGTATGGATTTCCTTTCTCCTGGCTTCCTGTGCTTCAGCTTAGTCAATATGCACCTGACTCCCATCTGCCATCCAAGCTCTTGCACGGCACCAACTGCTCCTTGTTCCCTCCAGAACAAAGCTGGAAGCAGCAAAACACAAACCACTGTGATAATTATCTTGTCGACATCTTTCCTTGAGCTGGCAAGAAAGAGCAGGTGTGGATTCATCTGAATTAAACTTCCCTTTGCTCTTCCTTTTCCTCTTGGCTTCCTACACTCTAATGTAATTGTGTACCACCTCAAGAACACTTTGATCCCAAGTCCAAGATAGGTGTTCTGGAAGGGCACAGAGGAGCACAAGCGAGAACAGAGATAAGACATTGCCATGTGGGCTCAGAAGGATCAGGTTGGAAACGGTTTCAGCTGCTGGGCAGTTTTCTCCATCATTTTGCTAAGGTGGCTTTTGCTGATTGAGTATTTCCAGTTTCTAATTCAGAATGCTTTGAAGAAGCCTGGTGCCTAAGGCTAGGAAACCCTTCCAAGAAAGCAGGACACAGCTGCTGTGCTGTGTCAGAATTGCCAGAGATGGAGGGGACCCCAACGATCATCTAGCTCCAATCCCCTTGTCATGGGCAGAGACACCTCACACCAGATCAGGTTGTCTAGAGCCTCATCCAGCCTGGCCTTAAACAACTCCAGGGATGAGGCTTCCACCACCTCCCTGGGCAACCCATTCCAGGGTCTCACCACCCTCATGGTGAAGAACTTCTTCCTAACATCCAATCTGAATCTACACATTTCTAGCTTTGCTCTATTCCTCCTAGTCCTGTCACTACCCTGCATCCTAAAAAGCCTCTCCCCAGCTTCCTTGCAGCCCACTTCAGACACTGGAATGCCACAATAAGGTCTCCTTGGAGCCTTCTCCTTTCTGGACTGAACAGCCCCAACTCTCTCACTCTGTTTCCATAGGAAAGGTGCTCTACCCTCTGATCATTCTCCTGGGCTTCTCTGGACACACTCCAGCAACAACTCTTCCCTGGAGGTGTTCAAAGCCAGGTTGGACAGAGCCTTGAGCAACCTGTTCTAGTTGAAGGTGGCCTTGGCAGGGAGGTTGGAGCTAGATGATCTTGAAGGTCCCTTCCAACCCAAACCATTCTATGAATCCATGAGCACTCCATCATGGCCAAAGCCAGCTGCCCTGAGTGGCCACTGGCACCTAAAGACAGGTCTGGTGCAGTCAACACACCACTCTGCCAGCAAAACCCATTCATATGCAGCTCTCACTGAGCTTCCCCATTCTTTAGCAGAGGCTGGCAAAATTTTCCCTCAAACAAAACCCCTAAAATACAACATTCAAGCTTCTACCCACAAGAGCTGCTGAACAGAAAGGGGAAAAAAATAAACCCAACAAAAAAATACACAAAAACCAAACCCACAAAAGCCAACTAAGCAAACAAAAAAAGAACAAGGAAGATAAAAGCAGTTTGCTTTAAGGCAAGAGCTATTCTGAAAGCCCCCAGTAAATCTTTAAGATTATCAATAATGAACACATTGAATGTCTTTTTTGGTCTTCTTTTAAATCACTCCTTGCAGAGGAAAGAAATCAGTCCAGGGGGTTGTTCATATGCGAGCTGCATTTATTATCAAGGGACTGAGACTGCTAGAGACAGAGAGAAGGAAAATGAGCCTCGACAAGGCTCGGGAGGAAAAAAGCACACTGCCACTTTGCAGTCCTTCCTCCACCTATTTGTCACAGCACCCCAGTAATGAGCACTGGGATTGATCTTTCTCTAATGACACTCACAGTGGTAGATGTTTTCCCAAATTTAGTCGAGTGACAATGCAAAGTCTTTAATATGCAAAGGAGTCCTTTGTGGAACTCACCAGAACTTTGCTGTCTTGTCATGCCTTACAAAAAATTCAGGAGAAACAAATTGCAATAATCATAGGAGGGAGCAAGTCAGAAGGCAAGTGTCATGGCAGTAAGGAGAGCTGCTGTTGATGTTCATGTATGTGGAGGCACCCACTACATAAAAGTAAATGCAGCTGCATGAATCTCCCATAAATCACAATAACCCAGCCCCATGGAGACCACATGCACCTCACACACATCCCCCCACCAGCAGCAAGCAGCTGTCATTTAGTCACTCTCCTGTTTCTCACCTGCCTGGAGATACAAGAGTCGTGCCTTAAGCTGTGTCTTCTGTTCCTGTCAAATTGCCATGTCCCTGCACTACAGCAGCAGGATGAAAGCCATGCCTCATGCCTCTCACATATGGCAGGCATCAGAAGGTTTGCAAGCCAAGAGGACTTCTCTGCAGGACCCTGCCCAGGCCACATAATGGCTCAGGTTGGAAGGGACCTCAGAGATCATCTCCTCCAACCTCCCCACCATGGGCAGGGACACCTCTCTACTAGACTCAGCTGCTCAAGGTCTCATCCAAACTGGCTTTCAACACCCCCAGGGAGGAGGCAGCCACAACCTCCCTGGGCAGCCTGTGCCAGTCTCTCATCACCCTGGTACTGAAGAATTTCTGTCTAAGATCCAGTCTAAACCTCCTCTCCCTCAGCTTCAAACCAGTCTCTCTTACCCTGTTGCTACACACCTTCATGAACCCAGCTCTTTTACTCTGAACCCTACAACACCTTTCCAGCCACCTGGCCTCTAAACGCCAGAGCAACCAGCCAGGGATGACTTCTGTGCCAGAAAAGCTACTTCATGGCACTTTCTTCAGGTGATCCTGCAGCATTCATGTTTGGATTGATGACCTCGGAGGTCTTTTCCAACCTTTATGGTTCTGTGATGTTACTGAGGCAGGCACACAGCAACAGCAGACCACCAACAGGGGAAGGTGACATGTCCAGAGCCCCCACACCAGCGGGGACACACTGACAGCTGGATCTGATGATCCAACCACCACCCAACCATTCCCCCCTGTCCTACTGCTAGCTGCCCCCCGGGAAAGTTCCTCACCTTGGAGCTCCAACGCGAGGCCCAGCGCAGCTCTCCGCGTTCCACTGCACAGCCCAGCGCAGCTCTCCGCGTTCCACCGCCGGGCCCAGCGCAGCTCTCCGCGTTCCACTGCACAGCCCAGCGCAGCTCTCCGCGTTCCACCGCCGGGCCCAGCGCAGCTCTTAGCAATCCAGCGCCGGGCCCAGCGCAGCCCTCCGCGTTCCACTGCACAGCCCAGCGCAGCTCTCCGCGTTCCACCGCCGGGCCCAGCGCAGCTCTCCGCGTTCCACCGCCGGGCCCAGCGCAGCTCTTAGCAATCCAGCGCCGGGCCCAGCGCAGCCCTCCGCGTTCCACTGCACAGCCCAGCGCAGCTCTCCGCGTTCCACCGCCGGGCCCAGCGCAGCCCTTCGCGTTCCACCGCCGGGCCCAGCGCAGCCCTTCGCACTCCACCGCCGGGCCCTGTTGAGTTCTCCGCGTTCCACCGCCGGGCCCAGCGCAGCCCTTCGCACTCCACCGCCGGGCCCAGCGCAGCCCTTCGCACTCCACCGCCGGGCCCAGCGCAGCTCTCCGCGTTCCACCGCCGGGCCCAGCGCAGCCCTTCGCACTCCACCGCCGGGCCCTGTTGAGTTCTCCGCGTTCCACCGCCGGGCCCAGCGCAGCCCTTCGCACTTCACCGCCGGGCCCAGCGCAGCCCTTAGCACTTCACCGCCGGGGCCAGCGCAGCCCTTAGCACTTCACCGCCGGGGCCAGCGCAGCCCTTAGCACTTCACCGCCGGGCCCAGCGCAGCTCTCCGCGTTCCACCGCCGGGCCCAGCGCAGCTCTTAGCAGTCCAGCGCCGGGCCCAGCGCAGCCCTTCGCGTTCCACCGCCGGGCCCAGCGCTGCCCAGCAGAGCTGCCTGCAGCACAGGGCGCAAGACCCCCGCACTGTGGGGCTGTGAGAGGAAGCTTTCCCCTGCCTGCCTGCGCTGAGCAGGAGGAGCAGCAGCACCGCTCGCACCACGTCTCCGAAGTTCCCGCGTCTGCCTGCTCGCAGCTGCAGCCTGCCCTGCGTCGAGGGCACCGAGCTTGGACTGCCACTGGCAGCACCTCAGGCCCCTGCTGTGCTGCAGGCCCAGCTGCTGGGTCATGGTTAGAGTGGCCCAAACACAGGGGAACAGGGCAAAGTATTACCGTATAGTGACAGCCACAGAATGACTGGGGGCAGTTCTGCAGCCCCCAGCACAAGCAGGACATGGAAGTGTTGGAGCCAGGCCAGAGGAGGCCACCAAGATGCTGAGAGGGCTGCAGCAGCTCTGCTGTGAGCACAGGCTGAGAGAGTTGGGGCTGTGCAGCCTGGAGAGGAGAAGGCTTGGAGGAGACCTTGGAGTGGCCTTCCAGGATCTGAAGGGGGCTGCAGGAGGGCTGGGGAGGGACTATTGACAAGGTCTTGTCATGACAGAACAAGGAGGAATGGGTTTAAAGTGGCAGAGGGGAGATTGAAAGTGGATGTCAGGAAGAAGTTGTTTGCAGTGAGGGTGGTGAGAGACTGGCACAGGTTGCCCAGGGAGGCTGTGGCTGCTCCTCCTCTGGAGACTTTAAATACCCACTTGGATGAGTTCCTGTGTGACCCACACTGGATTCTATGGTCCTGCTCTGGCAGGAGGGTTGGACTCGATGATCTCTTTGGGTCACTTCCAACCCTAACATCCTGTGATGGGAGTTCAGCCACCTCCATGGGGAGCCTGTTCCAGTCTTTGAGAACCCTTTCAGTGAAGAAGGATCTTCTAAACCCCAACCTAAACCTTCTTAGTGCAACTTAAGGCCTCTTGTTCTGTCACTTGTTATGACTTCATGTCTTTATTCCACTGAATCTGCCTGTCCCTGCAGCTCTGGGTGACACCAGCAAACATCAAACCCACACCAGGGATGGATCTCGATCCTCAACCACACTCCATACCATTTCTCTGCCAGCACACTGTAGAATCAGAGAACAATCTTAAAGGTCTTTTCCAACCAAAACTCTTCTATCATTCTAAATCCATTTCTGGCCATTACATCCAACACTAACACAAATTCACAGTCTCACAGTATCACCAAGGTTGGAAGAGACCTCACAGATCATCAAGTCCAACCCTTTACCACAGAGCTCAAGGCCAGACCATGGCACCAAGTGCCACGTCCAGTCCTGCCTTGAACAGCTCCAGGGACGGCGACTCCACCACCTCCCCAGGCAGCCCATTCCAGTGCCCAATGACTCTCTCAGGGAAGAACTTTCTCCTCACCTCCAGCCTAAATTTCTCCTGGCACAGCCTGAGGCTGTGTCCTCTTGTTCTGGTGCTGGCCACCTGAGAGAAGAGAGCAACCTCCTCCTGGCCACAACCTCCCCTCAGGTAGCTGCAGACAGCAATAAGGTCTGCCCTGAGCCTCCTCTTCTCCAGGCTAACCAATCCCAGCTCCCTCAGCCTCTCCCCGTAGGGCTGTGCTCAAGGCCTCTCCCCAGCCTCGTTGCCCTTCTCTGGACACGCTCAAGCATCTCAATGTCCCTCCTAAACTGGGGGGCCCAGAATTGAACACAGGACTCAAGGTGTGGTCTAACCAGTGCAGAGTACAGGGGCAGAATGACCTCCCTGCTCCTGCTGGCCACACCATTCCTGATGCAGGCCAGGATGCCACCAGTTCTGCTCCTAGCATTCCCAACCAGCCCTTCACAAGACCACAGAATCACAGAATGGTTGAAGTTGGAAGGGATCTCAAAGACCATCCAGTTCCAATGGCAGGGACACCTCCCACTAGAACAGGTCCCTTTTTCCTTAAAGGAGGAAACAAACCAAAGTGACACTCTGCTTCTAGCCTCTACTGTCAGGAAATCCTCCTGGCTAAAGACATCCAGTTAAGAGGATTTGTCATTTTCTGGTAATTTTTAATTGATCACATCTCCAGCATAGGTGGAGCTGCTTGGCTGGGCAGGGTCCTCATCAAGCAGTGTCCCATTTGTTTGTGATTTCCCTAGGGCATCTTTTAAACCATTACATTTTACAAACAACTTGATTTCTTATTAACAGAGTTTCTTAATTGCTTCCATGGGAAAAGAGTCAAGTTATTTGCATCTTCTTTCTTAAGGCTCCAGGGCTTTAGTGCTAAGCTTTTAAACACATCAAAAGGAACTCTACTGCTCCAGACTAGCTCAGGCTGGGATGTGGTCTCTGCTGCCAACAGGGCCACCTCTCCTCCTGGTTTGCTTCGATACCTTCACCTCCCACCATGCATTTTGAACCTCTTTGAGGTTGATGGATGAGTTTGGCAAATAAAGGCATAGTTCTTCAGCAAAACCTTGGATAAGATGCTCTTGGCAGCAAACATCAAGCCAGCTCTCTTGGCCCTTACATTTGCCAACAGCTGCAAACAAGGGAAGCACCAGAGAGCTCCATCTCATACTTAATACCCAGCATTAACATTCATAGTAACATAGAACTGTTTCATATCAAAAGGACCACTAAGTTCATTTGATCCAACCACCAACCCAACACCAGCATAGCCATTAAACCATGTCCCACATTGCCATGCCCACATGCTTTCTGGACCCCTCCAGGGGTGGGGCCTCCACCACCTCCCTGAGCAGCGTGTTCCAATGCCTGACCACTCTTGCAGTGAAGAAATTCCTCCTAATACCCAACCTGAACCTCTCACAATGCAACTTAGGGCCATTTCCTCTTATTCTATCACCTGGTAATCATAGAATCATAGAATCAACCAGGTTGGAAGAGAGCTCCAAGCTCATCCAGTCCAACCTAGCACCCAGCCCTAGCCAGTCAACCAGACCATGGCACTAAGTGCCTCATCCAGGCTTTTCTTGAAGACCTCCAGGCACACAGACTCCACCACCTCCCTGGGCAGCCCATTCCAATGCCAATCACTCTCTCTGCCAACAACTTCCTCCTAACATCCAGCCTAGACCTCCCCTGGCACAACTTGAGGCTGTGTCCCCTTGTTCTATTGCTGGTTGCCTGGGAGAAGAGGCCACCCCCCACCTGGCTGCAATGTCCCTTCAGGTAGTTGTAGACAGCAATGAGCTCTGCCCTGAATCTCTTCTTCTGCAGGCTGCACACCCCCAGCTCCCTCAGCCTCTCCTCATAGTGTTTGTGTTCCAGGTCCCTCACCAGCTTCATTGCCCTTCTCTGGACACCTTCCAGCACCTCAACACCTCTCTTGAATTGAAGGGCCCAGAACTGGACACAGTACTCAAGGTGTGGCCTGACCAGTGCTGAGCACAGGGGAAGAAAAACCTCCCTTGAAGAAACAAATCCCAACCACACTCCAACCTCCCTTCAAGGCAGTTGTAGGAAGCAGTGAGGTTTCTACTCACCCTCTTCTTCTCCAGACTAAGCAACCCCAGTTGCCCCTCACCAGACCTATCCTCCACACCCTTCACCAGCTTTTCTGCCCTTCAGGAGGTGGCCTGCCCCATGTGGGCACAGCAAAGCACCTTGAGTACCAAAACCCATCGTGGCTCTGCCAGGAACAGCACATCACAGAGGGTTTACACACAAGTGCATTCTTATTCCAGCCGAGTACCTCCTCACTTTCACGCGTTAATCAAATCTCCCTGGTTCAGGACTGAAGTCCCTGCATTCATCAGCAGTTTGAGATGAACCTGTTATTTAGGTTAACAAAATTATTCACTAAACACAACCAAGCATTGCTTTTCTGAAGTCTTTATCACAGGAGTGCTTTCCTAAGAAGAGCCTGGAGGTGAGGAGGAAGTTGTTCAGCAGGAGAGTGGTGAGAGGCTGGAATAGGTTGCCCAGGGAAGTGGTTGAGGCCCCAGCCCTGGAGGTGTTTAAGGCCAGGCTGGATGTAGGACAGGGTGTCCCTGGGCATGGCAGGGGGATTGGAACTGGCTGATGCTTGTGGTCCCTTCCAGCCCTGACTGATTCTAGAATTCTATGCTCAGACTGGCCCTGCCCCAAATCCCAGTTCCCCACATGGGCTTGCAAACAGTTTAAACCTCTGCTGATTTTTTTTTTAACAAGAAATTGTGTTTCCCTAACAGAAACTTCTGTGGAGAGTGCTGCATGCTGAGAGCTTTCCACCCATGCCTACCCGAGAACTATCCCAGCAGGGTTTATGGATCCTTCAGCTGTCTGTGGGAACAGATTTTAACAGGAGTACCT
Source organism: Pogoniulus pusillus (assembly GCF_015220805.1). NCBI lineage: Eukaryota > Metazoa > Chordata > Aves > Piciformes > Lybiidae > Pogoniulus > Pogoniulus pusillus. Next base: position 5,843,515 of record NC_087302.1, read on the forward strand.
ACATCTGAAATGGAAATCCCCAACTCCTCCCACACATTTTCCAAGGAGACTCACAGCTACAAACCTCACAGCAAATGGCAGCTAATTTACCAAAAGCTGCCACGTTTCTCAAGTGCACTTCACATAGAAAGACTAAAATATACATCCTGGTGCTCTATTGAAGCTGGATAGCACCCAAAAAAACTCAGGAGCCTCTTTCTTGGCTTTAAATATCACTGGGGAAATATAAAAGAGATCCTTTTAGTTAATACTAATTATTATTCAGTCTATCATTAACAGCAACTGCACACACTTTGATAGATGGGTTGAGAGGAAGCTTTGTTGTTGGGTTGGGGTTGGGGTTTTTTTATTGCTGATTCTGTGACTAGTTGCCAAACTTTTCTTACTGCTGGTAATTAGATCCTGTTAGTCTGGCATCTGCTTCTGCTCCAGCACCAAGTGCAGAAGGCTCTTGATGCATGAGGTGGACTCTGTGTTCAGGACAGGAGGGGTATCTGAGCACATTCCCCAAAATCCCAAGTGGGCAGCAACTGCCTGCACAAGGGCAAAGGGGAAGCAACAGAGCCCCTTTTTGCCTCCTTGGGTCTGAAGTGATTTTAATAAGATGGCCTTTGCAGAACACCAAACTGCTCAGCAAAGCATCTTTAAAACACAGATGCAACAAAATGATTGGCAATGGCAACGCTTCCATTTCCTGCTGGTACACACAGAATGGCCTCAGGGATGTTTCTGCGCTTAGGACAACTCCATCAGGGTCTGACAAAGAAAGCTGAGGGAACAGAGAGCTCATTCCAGGAGCCTGTCTCAAAATTCCTACCAGTTGATTCATACTTTTTGTAAAATAAAGACTCTGCTGCCAGCTCCTCAGGGCATAAGAAGGGTTTCTAAAGCACCTATTCCACACAGGGATTAGCAGCAATTTAGAGATTTTGGTTTCAGAGGTAAAAGTGATTAAAAAAAAAACTACCTCTGGAAATGGAAAAGATTAATTTCAGGACCCGTCAGGTTTGCAGTTCCTTTGTTCTAAGGGACAATGCTAAACAATGTTCCAGCGACATCCAGTGGGAACCAGCAGGAGATACAAACAGCAGCACTGTCTGCAGAACCTGGAGCAAAGGCAGCTGGGCTGAGGTGGCCCTGCAGAGCCTGGGCACTCTCACTGCACCTCAAGCGTTCTGAGAGTGGTCTCCTTGGCAGTTTTAGCCAGGTAAGTTCAAACCTCACATCCCTCTAACTAACATAGAGACCATTCAGGTGAAAGCCTTCACTGTTCTGACAACAGGATATGAGAGGGAGGAAAAACAATCACACCTGAGACCCTGCTGTTCAGGTCTTCATGGGACAGGCAAAGCACAAGAAATCAACCTGAGCCCACATGCACGGAAGGCACATGAAAAAACTCTGCTTGCATCAAAGCAACATTAACTCCTGTCCACCCAAGAGTGGCAGCCTGCTGGACACAGGGACACTTTATCATAGAATCATAGAATCAACCAGGTTGGAAGAGACCTCCAAGCTCATCCAGTCCAACCTAGCACCCAGCCCCATCCAATCAACTAGACCATGGCACTGAGGCTGTTAAATCATTCATCATTACGGTCTCAGTTCAGAATTCTCCACCTTGTGCACTCTGACAAAGCAGCTTCAGCTGTTTCACCCTATGTTCTTACTGTCTCAAGAAACAAAACCCATGCCAAAGTGATTCTTTCCCTTTGCTCTTGTGAAACCCCACCTCAAACACTGCATGCAGACCTGCTGTGTCCCCAGCATAAGGTCACAGAGCTGCTTTCCAATACCTGGAGGAAAACTGGAGAGAAACCTGGTTGATTCTGTGATTCTATGGAAAGGCTGTGCAGAGATAGGGCAAAGGGGAATGGTGTGAAGCTGAGGGAGAGCAAGGTTAGACTGGATTTTAGGATGAAGTTCTTCAGTATGAGACTGGAACAGGCTGCCCAGGGAGGTTGTGGATATCTCCCCACTGAGAGTGTTCAGGTTGGATGAGGCCTTGGGCAGGCAAGTCTAGTTGAGAGGTGTCCCTGCCCATGTCAGGTGAGTTGGAGTAGATGATCTCTGAGGTCCCTTCCAACCTAAGCCATTCTGTGATTGTATGGTAAGGCCACAGAGACACACTGACCTCTCAAATCTCTCTGGTGGAGATAGGTTATCTGTGCCACAGTCAGGGAGCATGTGTGGTCTGCAGAGCAAAGAGCATCTCCATCAGCAGCTGCTGTTGTAGGGCTGTGCTGTAGCTTGTGCAAAGCAGCTTGATCCCAGCGAAAACAAAAGTGCTGCACAATGGTTCAGCCTCTCTTCTGTCAACACAAGTCAAGATCTCTTACATCAGCCTCATTACCTGCTTATCTTGCTAATGACTTCTGGAGGCAAGCATCAACTGAAACACTTTTAGGCTACGATTAATCCCCTCCTCCTTGCCTCTCGTTGGTGGGGGCCATGGAAGAAAAGGAGGAAGGTAATTTTTAAAGCAGAAATCCTTCTTATCACCATCTGGCCCTGATGAATATGGGAAGAACTCTGTTGATCCACTAATAAATCCAGCATTACAAGGTGGAACAGATAGCTGGAGAAGGCATCAGTCATCAACAGAAAAGCCTCTGCTAGACTCAGAGGAATGACCTTCAAACTTAGAAAGAAACAGTAATAGAGGGAGAAAAGCTGTGCCACCTAATGCATGTTCTGGCCCTGATTCAGGAGCCATTTGCCATTTGGGAAGTCAACAGGAATAAATATTACAACCCTTCCCTTGCTCTCCCCTTTGCATGGACACCATCTGGGCCTAAGACCTGCAGCAAAGTTGCTCTCTGGCTGCCCTGGGCCACCAGTCCCTGTGATGCACCTACAGAAACATCCCAAAGCTTCTCCTTGGACAGACAAAACAGCCACAGGCTGTCACTGGCCTCCTACAGTCACATACTCATGGCTAGGACCCACCAGATCCTCTTTTGCAAGTCATCCCCAACACAAAACTGCACATCTAGAGAACTCTTCTCCCAAGCCATGCTCCCAGGAGGATTCACCTCACACCACTTCTTCCTGATAGTGCAAGAGAACTACTCCTGTGGTTTGACTGTTCCTTTGCACGATGCAAGAGCTAACATTTCCCTAAGAAATCATCTCATGTCCCACACCATCATTCCTCACTGAAATGAAACTTCACAGAAGGCAAATCCTTCATCGTGGCAAAGGCACTAAGAGTACTGCAGGGTCTCTATTTGCTACTGTCTGCACAATATTCATGTAGAAAATAATAGATTGGCTTGAATCAATACTTCCCTGACTTCTCCATCCATCAGCCCCCCTTCATTTGATAAAAGTCCTCCCATGCCACGTTCTCCCAGGCTGATGAGATCACAGTGCCTCTTTCCAGCATGACTGATGGTGTGGAGAGCCATAATTGCCCAATAAATCACAAAGCTCTGAGATCCTCTGGGTGCCAAGGAGACACAACCAAACATCATAAAATACAATAAGTTAATTAATTACAAGAAGATTTTTACCACCTGTAGACAGGTTGAGTATTGCTTGTCACAGACACCCTGCAAGGTTCAGCCCAAACCACCCTGCTGCAGAATCAGGGCCTGCAGATATCAACATCTCAATGTGGGCAAAGGGCTCCAACCCCTGCTGCAAGACAGAATTCCAAGAGCTACTAATAAGCCTGAAGCATCACTGGTACTCCATGCCCACAGCTGGTCCAGAGGGACTGTCTGCATCTCAGGAGTTTCATCATGTGAGCCACAAGGACAGATTTGGCAAGGCCAAGGGAGAACAGGTCTGCAAAAGGCACATCTTGTCCTGTATCTGATTTCCAAGCTGTGTGGCACAAGTCGACTTGTCAGAGGGCCCTGCACAGGCTGCAGAGCTGTGCCCAGGGCAACCTCATGACATTCAGCAAGGCCAAGTGGAAGGTCCTGCACCTGGGTGGGTGCAATCCCAAGCACAGCTCCAGGCTGGGTGGGGAATGGCTGAGAGCAGCCCTGAGGAACAGGCCCTGGGGGCCTGGGGTGATGCAAAGCTCAACAGGAGCCTGCAGTGTGAGTGCAGCCCAGACACAACCCTGTGCTGGGCTGCAGCAAGAGCAGTGTGGGCACAGGGCAAGGGAGGGGATTCTGCCCCTTGGCTCTGCTCTCTTCAGACCCCACCTGCAGTCCTGGGTGCAGTTCTGGAGCCCCCAGCACAAGCAGGACATGGAAATGTTGGAGCCAGTCTTGGGGAGGTCACCAAGAAGGTCAGAGGGCTGCAGCAGCTCTGCTCTGAGGCCAGGCTGAGAGAGTTGAGGCTCTGCAGCCTGGAGAAGAGAAGGCTTGGAGGAGACCTTGGAGTGGCCTTGCAGGATCTGAAGGAGGCTCCAGGAGGGCTGGGGAGGGACTATTGACAAGGTCTTGTCATGACAGGACAAGGAGTAATGAGTTTAAACTGGCAGAGGGGAGATTCAAACTAGATGTTAGGAAGAAGTTGTTTGCAGTGAGGGTGGTGAGACACTGGCACAGGTTGCCCAGGGAGGTTGTGGCTGCTCCCTCCCTGGAGGTGTTCAGGACCAGGCTGGATGAGGCCTTGAGCAACCTGTTCTAGTGGGAGGTGTCCCTGCCTATGGCAGGGGGTTGGAACTGGTTGAGCTTTGAGGTCCCTTCCAACCTAACCCATTCTATGATTGCATTAATTACCACAAATGCCTGTTGCAGTGACCCTTTCCCTGCTCTAACCTCCCTGCACAGCCTTGCAGCAGGCTGGGATTCCCAAGGTGCCTCTTCCTTTCTGCTGATCCTCACACATGAGCCACTCAGCATCCCAGTACTGTGGAAAGAAGTGTGGAAAGTTCATCACAGTGGTGGGCAAAAGATGTTTCTGGCTGCTAATTAGAGGACCTTGTGCAGGTGCTGTGGGCAGCAAACACATCACCAGGGGTTTGCTGGCCTCAGGTCATGGCAGTCTGCAGAAATAGGTGCTGCTTAGACACCTCTTGCCTGCACCTCACAAAGTCTCCCAACCACAGCAGCAGGGCTCTGTTAAAAGCCCACAGAGACCAAAAGCTCAGATTTCATCACCACACAGTGTGGGCATTATTTCAAGTGTTTCAGATAGAATTTGATACCCT